>NC_056726.1:719147578-719165078 GCF_019279795.1 Protopterus annectens
TAAGGTCTACTACTTTTTAATATATTCATTAATGACCTGCATTTGGCAACCATCATCCAATATGCAGACAATTCCACAATCATCTGCTCTGCCAAAAATGTGATTAAACTACAACAGTACACCCAAGAGACTTGGCTAACTGACTCACAGGTCATTTTCATCATCATCATCAACATCATCATCATCATCATCATCATCTTTTGACTGTTCCTGTTAGGGGTAGCCACAGTGGATCATCTGTTTCCATTTTTCCTGTCCTTAGCATCTTGCTCTGTCACACCAACTGCCTGCATGTCCTCTCTCACCACATCCATAAACCTTATCTTAGGCCTTCCTCTTTTCCTGTTACCTGGTAGCTTCATCCTTAGCATCTTTTTCCCAATATACTCAGCATCCCTCCTCAGCACATGTCCAAACCAACATAGTCTTGCCTCTTTGGCTTTGTCTCCAAACCTTCCAACCTGGGCTGACCCTCTAATATACTTATTCCTAATCCTGTCCACCCTCGTCACACCCAGTGCAAATCTTAACATCTTTAACTCTGCCACATCCAGCTCTAACTCCTGCCTTTTTGTCAATGCCACTGTCTCCAACCCATATAACATAGCTGGTCTCACTACCCTCTTGTAGACCTTCCCTTTCACTCTTATGGTACTCGTCTGTCACAAATCACTCCTGACACTCTTCTCCACCCACTCCATCCTGCCTGTACTCTCTTCTTCACCTCTCTTCCACACTCACCATTACTCTGAACTATTGATCCCAAGTATTTAAACTCATCCACCTTCGCCACCTCTACTCCTTGCATCCTCACCATTCCTCTATCCTCCCAATACTGCTGATCACTAATCATCACGTCCCTTCTTAACCTAGCTTCCACTACTCATTCCCATAACTTCATGCTGTGACTGATCAATTTAATCCCTCTGTAGTTACTACAGCTCTGCACATCACCCTTATTTTTAAAAATTGGTACCAAAACACTTTTTCTCCATTCCTCAGGCATCCTCTCACGTTCCAAAATTTCATTAAACAATCTGGTTAAAAACTCCACTGCCATTTCACCTAAACACCTCCATGCTTCCACAGGTATGTCACCTGGACCAACAGCCTTTCCAGTCTTCATCCTCTTCATAGCGATCCTTACTTCTTCCTTGCTAATCCATTGCACTTCATGATTCACTATCCCCACATCATACAACCTTCTCTCCCTCTCATTCTCTTCATTCATCAACCCCTCAAAGTACTCTTTCCATTTGCTCAACACACTCTCCTCACTTGTAAGTATGTTTCCCTCATTATCCTTTATCACCTTTACCTGCTGCATATCTTTCCTAGCTCAGTCCCTCTGTCTAGCCAATCGATACAGGTCCTTTTCTCCCTCCTTAGTGTCCAACCTTTCATACAACTCTTCATATGCCTTTAATCCAAAAAAGGAAGAACCAATGTGAATATTCACCAATAAACACACAAAAGCACTGTATAGAGGAGTTCAAAACACCGGCCAGCCCAGTTGTAGTCACAAGTGTTTATTTGTAGAATTAATGATAGAATAAATTAAAATATATGCCTTATCCTTAGCCTTCGCCACCTCTCTCTTTGCCATGCACCTCATCTCCTTATACTCCTGTCTACTTTCTTCATCTCTCTGAAAATCCCACTTCTTCTTTGCCAACCTCTTTCTCGGTATACTCTCCTGTACTTCCTCATTCCACCACCATGTCTCCTTGTCATCCATCCTCTGTCCAGATGTCATACCAAGCACCTTTCCAGCCATCTCCCTTACTAGCTCTGCTGTAGTTACCCAGCTATTTGGTAACTCTTCACTGCCACCCAGTGCCTATCTTAACTCCTCCCTTAACTCCACCTCACAATTACCCTTTTTTCAATTTCCACCATTTGATCCTTGGTGCTGCCCTCACACTCCTCCTTCTCTTCTTGATCACCAACTTCATCTTACAAACCACCATCCTATGCTGTCTAACTACACTTTCCCCGGTCACCACTTTACAGTCTCCAATCTCCTTCAAACTGGCCCTCCTACATAAGATATAATCCACCTGTGTGCATCTTCTTCCACTCTTGTATGTCACCCTATGCTCCTCCTTCTTTTTAAAATACGTATTCACCACAGCCATGTCCACCCTTTTTGCGAAATCCACTACCATCTGACCTTCTGCATTCCTTTGTTTAACACCATACCTACCCATCACTTTCTCATCCCCCTCTGTTCCCTTCACCAACATGCCCATTGAAATCTGCTCCAATCACCACTCTCTCACCCTTGGGTACAGTCATCACGACTTCATCCAACTCATTCCAAAATATTTCTTTCTCATCCATCACACACCCAACTTGTGGAGCATATGCACTAACAACATTCATCATTACACCATCAATTTCCAGCTTCATAAACATCACTCTATCTGATACTCTTTTCACCTCCAAAACACTCTTAGCATACTGTTCCTTCAGGATAACTCCTATGCCATTTCTCCTCCCATCCACACCATGATAAAATAATTTGAACCCACCTCCGATACACCTAGCCTTACTCCCCATCCATCTGGTCTCTTGCACACACAATATACCAGCCTTCCTTCTGTCCATCATATCAGCTAGCTCTCTCTCTATACCAGTCATACTGCCAACATTCAAAGTTCCAACCCTCACTACCACAGTCCTAGCCTTTCTCCTCTCTTCCTGCATTTGGCCATGCCTCCCACCTCCTCTCCTCTCCTCCTCCAGCCAACAGTAGCCCAATTTCCTCCAGCACCCTGTTGGCTAACAGTACTGGTGGCGGTCATTGTTAACCCGGGCCTCAACCGATCTGGTATGTACCCACAGGTCATTCTAAACCCCCTAAAATCCAAGCTTATCTTATTTGTCCCTAAGCAACTATCTGCCCAAAAAATTCCTTCTCAGTTCTATCATCAAACAATTGTAAGATAGAACAGATAACCCATGCCAACCTACTAGGGTTTGCCATTGATGAAACTATACTATCTGACTACCACATGAAACGGGATATAAAGAAAACCCATCAAAAATTGAAAATGCCCTGTAGAACCAAACCTTACCTAACAGAAAAGGCTAGGATAATCATAACCTCATACCTTCTCATACCTACTGTCCAATAAGCAACCCCCATACTCATCAGTTTACAATCCAGTCAACTCTACTTACTTGACCAATGCTATAATAAAATTGCAAGATTTGCTGCCATCATTATAGGACACATCAAGGTCTTGCATGAAAGCAACATCAGTGGCTGGAATTAAGACACTGTTTAACTTGCTCACAGCTTGTCCTTACATAAAAACTCAGATATGACCCAAACAATTGCCCAAGTCTAAGCAATACTCTCCAAATCTACAGTCCCAAAAGATTACTATGCTCTCCTGACAAGAAGTTGCTAACTGTAACTAAATCAAAGAGGACTGCTGGAGACTCCCTGTATCCTTCATTTCTTTCTCTTAAAACCTGGAATTTCATACATCTGTATCTTAGAACACTAGAAAACAATAAGTCTTTCAAGCTACACATAAAGGATTACTTCAAAACACTTGGCTATGCCATTGCACCTTTTCTGATATAAACTAAATGCTACTCTCTGCCTCAATCTCTTTCCAGAACCTCTGTACCTCTATATGGTCTCTCTCTTTACTAAAGGCTCTCCTGGTATGAACACACTCTGTTCTACTGCTCTTTAGATATAAACCATAAATATGTTTTCATTTTCTTATCCTCAAATGTAACTCTGTTGGATATTTTTATTCTTCAGTGTGCTATCTTCATATCAGGTGTAAAAAATCCTTATCAGATTGTGAATAACTTATACTGACCTAAAATCTATTTATGCTCATTGTTTAAAATGCATTAACTATTATTTTACTGTTTGCTCATTTTATTGTGGTAATTTTTTTCCCTGGGCCTCCACTGAAAAGGGTTAGCTTATTTACCCATTTAGACCATCTTGGTAAACAAATTCAATAAATAAATAAATAAATTGGGGTGCTTATGTACTTGACACTTTATCTAATTTAGTGACCATGCATTTCCTCATGCAGTATATTCCATTACTTCTCAATCATATTTACTCATACAGCTGATGAAAAGTTCATTTTCTTAATGTATATTGTTATATGTAAATCTGCAGCTAATGTCCACATGTGTAAATAGATTTCATTTTTGTATTGTAATTGCTGAATTAACATGCTTTCCAGTCAATTTCTAATCTACGTTCACAAGTGGAAAATTTCAAGTTATGGTCATTCTTTAAAACATATATTTGCTCTTTTAGTATTAATTGTAATTCTATACAAATACCACCCTTTCAATGCTGTCATTGTAAAAAAATGAACAAGATTGCACTTTTGTATATATATCTCTATTTATGTTCTGGGGCTTTTCTCCCTAAGCAGAAAAAAGGAAATAGGTAAAGTAAACTAACATAAAATAAAATAAATGATGATCTAGTATAGCTGCTATATAGATGTAATATCAGAGGCAGCCTCAATAATAAGTCAGTTGTTCAGTTTTTATCCACACACAAGAAAATGCTGCATTTGCTGCAGACATACTTGTCTCCACTGTACACTGTGTGCCTTTGCAGGAGGTATGCAAGAAGAATGTAAAGTCCAAATTAAATTATATCTACTTTATAAAATAACTTAGGAGAATATTTGCTCTGACATACATGATGTACCATGCGGGTATTCTCCTGGCAGGCAGCTAGCTTCCTCCAGTCGATATCCATTTGTGATATCAAAGATTAACAGTCAAAGGGTGATAAATATGTGAGTATTTTCCTTCCTTCTGCCTGGAATAAACTCACATATGATATTTGTGCTCAGCGTTGCCGCCTCACAGCAAAAGGTTCTCTGGTTCGATCCTCGGTTGGTGTGCCTTCTGTGTGGAGTCTGCATGTCCTCCCTGTGGTCACTTGGGTTTCCTCCAGGTGCTCCGGTTTCCTCCCACATCCCAAAGACATGCTGTAGGTGGATTGGACACACTAAAATTGGCCATAGGCATGAATGTGTGCGTGTGTGTGCCCTCTGTGGAAGGCTGGGCGCCGGGCTGGAAACTCGACACCGTAAAACTCCACTGCCAATCATGAGCGGACAGTGATCCGCTGTGGCGACCCCTAACTGGGAAAAAAGCCGAAAGAAGAAGAAGAAGAGTTCTACCCTTACCTCTTCCTGTCTTCATCCTGCTCTGACTGTCATAAACTAAATTGCAGATCTTCCTGCTATCTCTCCAATAGCACATGCATGATGAATTAATATCTTGTAATACACTGATGTCCTGAACATGACAATAGCTTAATAGTTAGATTACTTCCTCACAGTACCTGGATCTTATTGATCCCTGGTCACTGTCTGTGTGGATTTATGCATGAGAGATGGAAATCACAAAAGTATATATATATATATATATATATATATATATATATATATATATATATATTCACAAATGTCCGGATTGTGTACATTTTCCCTTGGTAAGTAAACAATTGGCCAACAAAACATAAAAAAACAAAAAAACAAACAAAAGTAAATAAAACCCACACAAGTAGGGGGCTTCCTCCCACACCCACCCATGTGAGGGGCTGCACCTCCTCCTCCCAACTAAATATACTAACTCCGAGATCGCACTGCAGTGGAGAAAAGGGGAAAGTTCACCACATTGGCCAACTGACTCCTTTCATGGTAAAAACTTAAGATGATCCGGACGTTCATGAATCCAAACTTCCGTCATTTCCATTTCACCATTTTGCAACTCAACATTATGTTAAATCAATATTTTGACATAGATCCATATATATATATATATATATATATATATATATATATATATATTATAAACTGGTTGTACAGAAATGATATCAGCAAATGATGTGCTTAAATAGGCTGTTGTCATAAATACTAATGTAAGATCTGTGTTAAAGATCACTTTACATTCTTATTAAAAACAAGAAAACAGGATTCAAGCTGGCATTGCTTGTTTACAGTTTATTAAGTAAAAGCAAAATATGGGCACTTTCACTCTTGTCAGAGCTTCATCACATCTATGTTATACATGTAAATAACAAGTAATATATACTTTTTAATTTACCATAGAAAAGTCATGTAAATTACAATGAAGGCAAAAGAGCACATAAACAGATCACATTCATTGACAGTGAGTGTAACATTGGTACATAGTTTGCATTTTTATTGTGATAGGTGCTGTAAAATTAGTACATGGCTTTTACAACCCACAGCAGGATTTCCCAATAGTCAGCAGAGCATCACCACCAGACAAAATACCACAGAATCAATGAATGAGGAGGGCATTACAATTATGGTTTCAGCAGCAAACACCCAAACAGCACAACAACAAGAGAAAGACTTACAGAAGGACCCTCTGCCCAAAGGACATAATATCAACCAGACAGGGTAATATGGGATTTCCAAGATAAAAACAGAAAACTACAGCACACACCAGTCAGGACTGGACTAGCCTTCCCCAACCACGTACAAGAAAAAATCTGGAACCATTCTAGGACACCATTAATGTAGGCAGAAACCAAAGTACTAGAAAAAGAGCTTATCTTTATTCCACATAATAGAAGCAACCTTGTCACTACAGCCATTGACCTTAAGCTGTTTTGTAGAAAACTGAACCTTAAATGAAAGAGAAAATATAATAGACAACTTGGAGAAGGCAATGATCTAGGGACAGAACAGCAGGCAATGAAGAACAAATGGAGGAAACCTAGCACCTTCTGCCCCCTCCTCCCACACTTCACCCTACCATTTGGGCATATGAAAAGAAATGTGAGGACAATATATGGAAAATTCCAGCTAAACCTTGCAAGAGGAAATGTTATAACCTCACACAAGAACTGTCCACTCTAAAATGATTCCATGAAGACAAGACAAGAAGGCTTGTTATTACTGAGCTGAACTGAGGTGGGCTACCAGCCACAACTCTGAGCTGAGATACCAGATAACTAGAGGCTTCTGAGCTTTCCAAAAAACATAGGTTTCCTGTTCTTTTGCTTGATTATATTATTTACTACACTTTTTATTGTCTGTTGCCTGCTTTAATACTGTATTTTAATACTGTTGTACTGCATTTATTTGCATTACTGTGCCTGTAAATCATATTTTATTGCTGTTTTCACTGTTTGCTAAGGTGTTTTTGCTATTTTCAGTGTTAAGTATTTGCTGGTACTTTTCCCTGTTGCAAAACAATCTGTCCTGCATGTTCTGGTTTTCCCACAAGCAGTGTTAAAACAGCTGATTCATTTGCTGTTTGAAACATTCTTTAGTCACCTTGCTGTTTTTCTGCTGTTTAAAATGTTTTTTTTTATCTCATTGCTATTTTTCTGCTATGTTAAACATTTCTCTAGCATTTCCCACTCAACTAGTATAGCTAGTAGCTGTAGCAGAGTTCAGATACAGATTTGCTGCATCTGGGTCTGTTTGTAGTGGTTGTTTGTTCTGAGCACATTTTCCAGGCCATCTTTGATTGGAAAAGGTTCTTCTGCACTCTAGTGAGAGAAGTGTGCTGATTGGAACCTGTCTGGTGAAGGGTGGTTGGTCTAGGGCTTGGAGTAAGCATCGTCATTGGTCCTTTTGAACCATTTAAATTTTTTAAAAAGTTTTTAGCTTCTGGTATTTAAGCCCTGCATTTGAGCAAGTTTCTGCTTATTTGCACATTGCACAGCACCATGCACTGCCACACAATTGGGCACTGTAGCCGGACAGATACATTTGACAAATTTTCCCTTAGATACAGCTATAGCACATTAGTGTAATACTCCCCCTTAGTATGTTTCTGGTCTATGAAATACTGCTAGTGAACTGTGATCTATTAAACCACCAGCAAAAAAAACCTCCGGCAGAAATATCCATGTACTGAGCACTTCCTTGATCAGTCCTGAAAAGCCCCCTTTCTGACAACCGTTCTTCAACCTAGCATTATGAACAGTGGGACTACCCTTGTTTCTCCTGCCAGCCTTGTTGACTTGAGTCTCCTGAGGCAGTGTAGCAATTGCCTGATGTACAATGATAAACCTCTACTAATAACTTACTCTAGTACAGAGTACGAGAGATGCATCTACACCAAGAATCTTGAATCCCTGCTCTCTCACACTCAAAACAGTAACACTGAAGAGGTTGTCAACCCACCCACCACTACTCATATACATAGTAAGCATCAAACACAAAAATCAACATATGTGGAGGGTCTCTCAAAAAACTTACCAAAATATCAGAGACCTCCAAAACACAAGACTGCTACAACTAAGACAGTTCCCACAGCACCCATGAGGCATACTAACACCATTGTTTCACCTACCAAGCTTGTAAGATGTAACACTCATAAACCAAATCTTCTTGTCAATGGAAACTCTATAGTGAGATGCATGAATGTTCCACTCACCAAGTTGGACAAGGAGAAAGTCACAGTCAGCTGTTTGTCTGGTGCCAGGATTCATCAGATCATGCATGCACTCAGGTTTGTCAACAATTAGCACCATTTTGACTTTGTCATAGTTCAAGTTGGAGTGAACAACTTGAAATGTACCTCATTGGACTATATGAAGAGAGACATGATTGAGCTCTCTGAGTATGTGTCCCAGGCAGGTATGTCCCTAGCCTTCCACAGCATACTACCCTCACCTGGAATGATGCCACATTATAAAAAAATGATTGATTTCAATAATTGGCTTAGTTTTTGGTGTCATTCAAACGGGAACCAGTTTCTGTCAGTCTGGGATGACATGGTCAATAAAACTTGCTGCTTTACCAGAGATGGTTTGTATTTCGCACCACTAGGCTTTTGGTTGCTGGCAAAGGTACTAACCTCTGTCATGGGGCCTTTTTTAGGCAAGGTCTCGAAAACAAACTTAACCATGTGAAATTTGCCAGGCATAACAAAATAAGGGTTACGCTGCTAAATGCTAAAAGCTTAAACCAAAAACTGCACACCCTAGAAGCACTTCTATCACTGGAAGATGAAGATGTCTGTGCAGTCAAAGAAACCTGGTTCAAGACCTCAGAGAGTACCCTGGCCTTGCAAGCCTACAATGCCTTCCATACCTTCAGGCAGCAAAATGAAAGTGTGAGAACTAAAGGAGGCGGTGGTTCTGTCTATATTAGAGATTAATTCACTTCCATCAAGTTAGACTGGACAACTCAGTGGAGTTACTCCAGGTTCAGGTAACTGTGGGTAAGACCCCATTTAAGTCATAGCCAGTTTTAGATTCCCCTCCATGGGTCATGATGCACACAAAGCCTACTTGACCAAACTGGAGTCAATCCAAATATTCCCGAACATCCTGACTCTGGGGGATTTCAGTTATCCCACCATCAACTGAAAACCTATTCTAGCACTAATTCACTAGCCCAAAAGTTCCTTGACTTTGTTAAATCAAATTCCCTGGAACAAATTGTTCATACCCTGACAACAAAAGCAAACATTCTAGATCTGGTACACACTAACATGACAAACAGATGAACTGCTGTAACTGTTGGACCCTCATTAGTTAAATCTGACCACAGATCGGTCACCTTCGAGCTGGCACTAAGACCAGAACTCACAAAGGGTGACTAAAAACTCCACCAAGGCAAACTATACCCTCCTAGGGAAAGGTATAAATGCATTCTAAACTCCAACCCCAGCTGGAAGTGGTAATTACACCAAAACTTACAGAAAAGCCCTGAACAATCACTTGCACAAGTGTATAGACTCAGCTGTTCCAGAAAGAATCAAAGCCAGAGCCCCAAGTAAAAACTAGCCACCATGGTGGATAGCCGGCATCAACAAACTTTACAACAAATGCAAAAGGTGCTCTCTGAGAAAACAAAGGTGAGGGCCCAACAATGAAAAAGCACCCTCCTCAGTCTCAACAGGCAAATAAGACATGTCAAACCCTCTAAGGGCACAGCTAAGGATAACCATAAGGCCTTTTACAGCTGAGTACATAGCTTAAAAGGTAGGACCCAAGCATGTGCTGAACTTGTGACCAACAGTATCATACACACTGACCCCGCAGAGATGGCAAACCTGCTAGCAGAGAGGTTTGGCAAAATTTTCACTCCCTTGTCCCCTCCAAACTTATTACAAACCTTGCTCCAGACTCCCCCCCATCCTACATATCTGAGGAGCAGGTTATTAAAGCCTTGTCCAAGTCAAAAAACACAGCCTCCATGGGACCAGATGGCATCCCAGGCTGTCTTCTAAGCAGGCTAAACAGGAACTAGCATCACCATTGAGTACCCTTTTCAATCATAGCCTAACCACAGGTTTTATTCCTGAGGAATGGAGAATAGCAACAGTTATTCACCTCCACAAAGGTGGCCTAGCAACTGACCTGGGGAATTACAGACCCATAAGTCTGACCACACTCATTTGTAAAGCCACGGAATGCATCATTATGGACCTCATAAATAAAGACATAGGTGACCTCTAATTCCTGGATGCAACACAATTTGGCTTCATCAAGGGCAGATCCTGCCTGTTAAATCTGGTGGATTTCCTCGAAAATGTGACCAGGGCCATTAACGAGGGCAAATCTGTGCACACAGCATACCTTGACTTGGCAAAAGATTTCAACACAATCCCACACTTAAGCATTACCAATAAATGTTGATGTAAGATGTGTTGCCAACTGGCTCACAAACTGGACACACACTATCAAAATAGGTGACTCCACATCAACCCGCAAACCTGTCACCAATGGGGTGCCACAAGGTTCAGGGCTGGGTTCCCTACTGTTTGGTATATACTTTTCAAAAGTTCAGGCCAAAACTAAGGGGTTATGGCTGACCAAGTTTGCGGATAACTGCAAATTAGGTGCAATTATTGAATCTCCAACTGATGTCAGTATGCTTCAGGAGGATCTTATACAGACAAATGACTGGTGCCTTAATCATCATTCCCTTTTGAATAAACAATGTCCCTTCACCCTGTGAAATAAACAACAATACCCTAAGTACCTATGAAGTGATAAGGGATCTGGGATCACAAGTTGACTGCGACCTTAACTTTGACCACCATGTGTCTACTGTAATAAGGAAGGATTTCTACATAGCACACTTGATTAGTAAAGGCATCACCTCTAGAGCAAAGGAGAGCATAACTCCTCTATACTCATCATTAATCAGGCCCATAATTGAGTATAATGCACCATGTAGCATGTACCGTACAAAGCACCTGCAACAACTGGAGAGACCTGAGAGGTTTCTAACAAAGAAGATCAAGGGACTCCAGCATGTGCTTTACACAGACTGACTAAAACTCCTGTCACTGTACTCTGTATCATATAGATTTCTTATGGGAGACTTATGCCTAGCTTACCGAGCAATCTCAGACCCAAACCTAATGAACTTGCTGCACATCCGTAAATCAAACAGGACTCGAGCTACCCATTCCAGGGACCTAATTATGGCCTGTGACTTAAATAGGACATGCTGGCTCCCAGCAACTGCTGAGTCTTTGGAAAAGGCTACCAATTCATGTAAAACAGGGCACCTTTATGGCACTGTTCAAAAGGAACCTGGATGAATGGTGGGGCACGTTAATTCCTACCAAGGATATTGCCCCAAACCCTCCTGGACATGGGCAGTCATTACTAAATGCATTCTTGGGTATTGACTGGCTTATCTATGGTATTACATTGGGTTGAAATGGCTAGGCTTGAAATTATCTCTGGGTCGATAGCCTAGTAAACTCCTATGATCTTATTATGAACGCAGACAAGGTTGGTGGCATCTTCATTACAGACACTGAAAAATACAATCAGAACATTGAAGAAATGCTAAGTAATCTGAATTTCTACAACAGAGTAGATACTGAACAAGTCACAAAAGCTTACAAGGTCATTAACATCAGACTTATTATGCTTAACTCAGAGGGACTTCTAGACGATGATTTGTTTAGTTTTCTGACAGTCTCCCACCCTAGGATACCACCATTTTTTGGCATCCCAAAACCTCACATAAATGTGAAAAATCCTTCTTATTGCTCAGTAGTAGCAGGAGATGGTTCATCTTCTGAAACTTTATCCATTTATATCTAATTTAAGATTAAATAGCTCACTAGGAGTGCACCCTTCTTCATTTTGGACTCATTTGATTTCCTGAAAAAAATCAAACAAATAAACATACAACCAGAGATGATACTTGTCACAATTGATGTGGAAGCCCTATACACTGTTCTTCCTCATAGCTACTATATTGATGCTGTGAATGAATACATGGGCTCAGGGACCAACACCCAAAGAGAAATTAAAGCTATCGAGAATATGCTGGATATCATATTTACCAACAACTACTTTCACTTCAAGCAGAAATGGTACAAACAATGGGGATTGTTATGAGAGCTGCTATGGCTCCCAGCTTAGCCAGTATAATGTAGCATTGGCAAGATGGGAAGAGAGCACCGTCTTTTCCTCAGAATTCTTTCAATACATGGATTGTTACTACTGTTTTATTGACAATATCTTTATCACATGGAAATGATCCCAAGATAAGCTGCATAATTTTTTCTTCTATATCAAAAACACCACATAGTTTTTACACTTCACCAACCACTATAGTCACGACACAGAGGAATTCCTGGACATTACCATCTATAAGGACAGAAAAGAGGAGAAGCTTAAGAATGACCTGTACAGAAAACCTACACGAGTGAATATACTTCTACATTCTAACAGCATGCACCGCAGAATTACTAACAAAAATGTCATCAATTCATGGAGAATGAGAACGGCCAGAGTTTCTGGAGAAATGGACCGATTTCTCACCAACCTAGATCAACTGCAGCAAGACTTTTGGAAAGAGGAAACAATGAGAGTTTGGTGGCTAACATACTGGGGAAAGTATCACATGTAATTCCCCTCCACAAAGGCAGACCCTCTACAGAACTAACCAATTACTGCCCCATAACTATTCTCTCTCCACTCTCCAAAATACTAGAGAGATGCATACACTCTCAGGTCTCAGACTATCTCCTTACTAACAACCTCCTTTCCAATACTCAGCATGGTTTCCGACCAAACCATAGCACCACCACTGCCTTACTCTCCTTTACTAACACTATCCTTCAACATAAAAACAATGGCTATCTCTCCTCTGCTACTTTCCTAGACCTGTCTAAAGCATTTGACATGGTCCCACACAAACGACTCATCTCTGTCCTCAATAACCTATCCTTCTCTCAATCAGTCACCAACTGGTATCAGAGTTACCTGTCTGACCGCAAACAATCCGTTGTATGGCAGAATGACATATCTCCCCAACTACCTGTCTCCATAGGGGTTCCCCAAAGATCCATCCTTGGACCCCTACTCTTCTCTGTTTTCACCAATAATCTAGCCTCTGCCACCAAACATGGTACACTCATACAATACGCAGATGACTCAACCATCATCTGCTCAGCCCAGTCCCTACCCAAACTGCAAAAAGTCACACAGGAAGCCTTTTCCTCTGTTGAAACTTGGTTATCCAATGCCCAATTAATACTCAACCCAAACAAAACTAAACTACTCATCTTCCAACCCACCAAACATACTCAAAACAACTCTCACGTTAACATCACAGCAAAAGCCAACACTACTATATACCCAACTGAACACACCAAATTGCTAGGAGTGGAAATAGACAATAAACTAAAATTTGACATTCACATATCCATGACCATAAAAAAGTCCACAAAAAACTAGGAGCATTATACAGAAATAAGCAACTTCTCACCAAAGCAGCAAAGATTTCAATAGCAAATTCCCACCTTATCTCCACCCTACTTTATGCCTCTCCAATATATACCAACCTAAGGCAATGCGATCTAAACAAGCTAGAGTCCTGCTACCACAAAATTGCCAAATTCGCCACAGGGGCATCCTACCGTAGTCACCACTGTCTCTCACTTGCTGAACTGGGCTGGCTTGAAATCCCTCACCTCCTTCAATGGTATCAACTCTCACTCGCCCACAAACTAGTAAACCATCCACTAAATGTCCCATCCCTCCAGAATCCACTCCAACCCTATCGCACCACCAGACCACTAAGATCCAGCAACAAAAGTCACTTGCAGATCACTAAAGCCAATAACTCTGCTGGTGAAGCACTATTCTCTTGCACCATAGCCAAATTATGGAACTCCCTCCCACCCACAATTACCTCCATACCATCATGCACCCACTTCAATACTTTACTAAAAATGCACCTAAAAACATGCTGGCTATGCCCTTGCAATTCCCACTCTAATATCACCCACCCCATCCAACCACTACCTTTCTTTCCACTCCACTAACTACCTTGATTATAGCAAGCTCAGATGCTCATAAGCCTAGTACTTATTATACAGCAGGAACTTCTTATTGTAACATTTGTTAATGTCTGAAATGTACTTCACAGATAAAGATTCTAGTTGTCTACTGATGTACTATGTTCTTCATCTGTAAATATGTTGTAAGTAATTGCTATGTTAAATTGTTAATCGCTATGTAATCCAATGTAACTACCGTCTGTTTATTTTAACTGTGGAGCTTTTCTCCCCGGGCCTCCGCTGAAAATGGACCTACGTCCAGTCGGACACTCTCAGTCAACAAATGTAAATAAATAAATAAAAAGGTATATGTGTCTGTGGCTTGGTTTCATAATGCAAACTATGTCTTTTACAGTGTTGAAAGTTGCTATTTACATGTCTTTACAGGGCGAGGAGGTTGTTGTTGCTGACTATACATCTGGCATACTTGAACAAGCTTATCAAACCGTAAAGACTCAGAAGGGCTGTGAAATGTTGACAATTGACAGATACCAGTATTATTTAGAGAAGGTGGTCATGTGCAGGAGATATTGGTGTTGTATAAATAAAACTAAGCAAAAGTGTAAGGGGAGGTGTATTACTGAAAGTTCAGTTGACGGTGATAACTTGAAAAATAATACAAGTCACTATCATGCTCCTGACCCTATGAAACCTGAGACCTATAAGATAAGAAACAGTATCAAGAGATGTGTGGCTGAGTCTGTGGATGATCCATGCAAAGTAGTGTCTGAGGTGTTAGCTACTCTCTCAACTGCAGTTGTAACTGAGCTGCCCAATACCAATGCACTTAAACAGAATGTGATCAGGGCCCACAATAAATTGAAAGCATCCATATTCCAAGACTTAAGGAGTTTAAAGGATGTATGTCCATATATGTTACCAATTAAAAATGGAACCCTATTAATTAAACATAGAGGAGGTGGTGGCATGGTCAGTAATGTAGTGCTAATTACAATGGAAAATAAGATTAAAATGTTATGTGGAGCAGAGTATTTTTTAGTAGATGACACATTTCCTATTACTACCCATGAATGTAGACAGATTTACAGCATTCACCGTCCATTGCCTGGAAGTGAACGTAGAAAGATGATACCCATAGTGCATGGATTACTGTCTAGTAAACTAGAAGAATGTTATGACCAGTTTTGGTCCAGTGTACTTAGTATTTGTGACCAGTGCAATCAAAGTCTGAAACCAAGGATGATTCTAAGTGATTTTGAAAAAGAGGCAGTAAGTTCTATTCTCAGACACTTCCCAGATATGGCCGCCAAGGGTTGCTGATTCCACTTTTGCCAAATTATATGGTGGCAGATACAAAAACTACACCTAGCTAGTGAATTTGGGAAAATATGTCATTTTCTATGTTATGCAAGCAAATATCAGCACTTGCATTTCTTTCACCTCACAACATTCTGCCCAGCTTCACTGGCATAGAAAATGACATGCTTGAGTATGCTAAACCCTTATGTACATTTTTTAAAGATACCTATTTACTAGGTAGACCTAAGCACTAGTGTATGAGAGGATGCAAATCAGAAAAGATACCACCACATTTCGATGTTGCATTTTGGAACCAGTATGACACATGTGGAGAAGGGTTTCCTAGATCCCAAAATGCTGTGGAGGTTTCGCACAGATGTCTATGAAGAAGCTATATATGCTTGATGTGTTACATGCCATTCAACTTGGACAGAATCATGTCAAGGATTTGGTGTCTTGACTATCCTGTGTTCCCTCTTTACCAAAATGGAGATGTCTACGAGATAAAGAAAATGTATTTGAGAGATTGTTGTCCCGTAGAGATACTTTTACATCTAGGTGATTTGTGGAACTTGTCACTAAACAATGCTCCTTTTAAATACACAGTCTATACTGTTTTTCACTGGGAGGGGTGGAAATTGGTTCATTTAAATAAGTATGCACAACTGAAGAGATGCACGATTGTGTCTTGCATTTACTCTTTGCCATGGGATGAGTTGAAGGTGTTTTCACCATAATACAACACTGATGGAGCTGACGGTATTTCACATAGGGGAAACAGAGGTCTGTAAAAAAAAAAAATAATTCTGGAAGATTGTTTTTCAACACTGCTCAAATAACAACATTTAGTGGGATATACTAGATCTTGGAAGACGTGTGATTCATTACTGGTATGTTGTTACAGCATTTGTCTGAATTCAGCAGGTACTTATGGAATTAACCGTCTGGATCTACATCATATTTGTGGATAATACACCTTGTGTCATGTGTACAGTGTTCAAAAAATATCGAATACGATATTTCTGACTTTCAAATTCAACATTTTGTTTGGTGGTTGTTTTACATTTTTCTCATTCCGCTCAAACATATGATAGCTCGGACGAGTGACGTTCATCCTTTTCATAGCAAACCGTATGTTTTCCTGCCTCTCCTTGGGTAGAAGATACAAAAGTATGCACTGTAGGACTTCTAGACTTAGCAACAATTTCTTTCTTCTCTCCATCAGATGACTGAATTCTTGTGGAAAGACAAGCCAGGAGACTGTCAATGCATACTTCCCCTCCTGCCACATAGTTATGCTATTATGTGACTGTACAGATCCTTGCATATCCAGGCATTGTTGCAATATAAATATTAAGCTTTTTCATGTGCAGTAACTAACTGATGTGTATATTTAACATTGGTTCACACCTTACCTTATTGTTGGACTCTATGAAGTACAATATAAATCACACTGTGCAATGTTCATGTTGACCATTCCATATGCTGCTTAGTTCTTCCAGTATATTATAGTAAGGTCATGCACATGTTGTTACTCAATTCTATTTATATGTAAAACATGTCTGGTCATTATGTTATTATTTTATTCTATTTTTACTTATATTTTATTTTATGTTATTTTATTAGTATTTTCTCTGAATGTATGTTTTTGCACTGGGAATGGAGCAATGCAGTTTTGTTCAGCTACACTGTGGTGTAGTTCTGAAATACAATAACGTTTTCTTTGAGTTTGACTTTACGTATAGTCCTAACTTACTCCAAAGATTCAAAGATTCACATGTAATAAAAATAAAAATGGTGAGAACTGGAGCATCATTAGGGAAACCAATCCATCAGTCATATTCTAGAAACACAACCATCCTTCACTAACTGAAAAGGAAGAAACATTAGAAGCTGGGTAGAAAATGTTAAAGGAATT
>NC_056726.1:719167578-719215078 GCF_019279795.1 Protopterus annectens
TTACTATCAATAGTGATGCCTAGATGTTTTGTATTAGATGTGGGTTCAATTTTGGTGTTATCAGCTGAGAAGATAATGGAGGGAGCTGGTGGGTTTTTGTTAGAGAAAAGAATGAGTTTAGTTTTTTTGGGATTCAATATAAGTTGTTGGCTAGAGGTAGGATTCTATTTCTGTGAAAGATTTTTGTTTTCTTCTTGTAACTGAAACAAAGAGGGAGCAGCACATATTAGAGTTGTATCATCTGCATATTGAATAGTAGTAGACAGGTTGGTAGCAGTATGCAGATTGCTGGTAAAGACTGTAAAGAGCAGTGGGCCTAAGACTGAACTGTAAGGGTCTCCTACTAGTACTGGGAGGTGGGAGAATAGGTATTTTTTTTTCATTTGACTGCTTGGTGGTATTCTGTGAGGTAGCTTTGCAACCAAGTTAGTATGGAGTGAGATAGGTTGAGTGAGGTAAGTTCATTTAACAGTTTTTGGTGTGACATAGTGTCAAATGCCTTGGACATGTCTAAAAAGATAGATGTTACATGTTGGTCATTATTTTTTAGGTGATTAGTAGTGTCAGTGAAACTAAGGAGGGCAGTGGTCATACTATGGGTGGGCCTGAAACCATGCTGGGAGCTAATTAGGAGATTGTGATCAGTTAGGTAGCCCATGAGTTGGGTGTGGACACATTGTTCTAGGATTTTTGACAAAGGAGATAGAATAGCTATTGGTCTGTAGTTTGTGAATTCAGTTGATACACCACCCTTGTGTAGAGGGATGATGTATGAGGTTTTCCAAAGTTAAGAAACATGCTGTTCTTTGATTGATCTATTAATTAGTATACAAATAGGATAGGCTATGGAATTAGTAGCTAGCTTGAAGTATGAGGCTGGTAACTGGTTTATAGCAAGGGTTGTGGGTTTTAATTTATATAGCTATTTTCTTATGGTGTCTGTTTGGATGGGTGCTAGGGAAAAGGTAGTAGTGTTGTTAGGGGGTGGGGATGGGATGGTTGGAGGGGTGAGGGTAGAGTGATTTAGGAGGGATAGGATAGAGTTTGTAAAGAAATAGTTAAACTGGGTGGCCAAAATATCTGTGGTATTGGAGGTGGTGGTGGGAGGGGTTGAGGACTGTCCTGGTTGCATACTTTTTTTATACTACTCCATAATTTTTGAGGATTCCTATGGTGGATGTTTTGAATTTGAGTATAACATGCTCTTTTATCATTTTTGATTTGAGTTTTGGCTTTCTTTCTTAGGTCATGATAGGTCTCAAGAGAGTTTTGGGATTTGTTGGTATGATATAGGGTCCAGGACTTGTCTCTGTCTTTGAGTAATTGTTTGATTTCATTTGATAGCCAAGGGGTATAGTTAGCCTTGACCCACATTTTTCTAATTGGAGCTAGAGTATTTAGAATGTCAAGAAACTTATTATTGAAATATTCTACAACAGTGTCCAGGTTTAGTTGAGATAATAGGGACCAATCACAGTGTTGTAGTAAAGAGTTAAACATGGGGAATTGATTATTGCTTCTAATTTATTTGAATATTGTAAATTTGGGGATGTTAGTTCTGTGCCTGTCTAGGAAGGTGGGTAAGTGATCACTTAGGCTGTCAGGAAGACAGCCTGAGTGCCAAACTTTAGAGAAGGTTTATTAGTTAGGATCCAGTTGATAATTGTTTTTTTTTTGCCCCTGTTTGTCTATTCTAGTGGGAGAGTTTATAATCTGTTTTTATCCATATAGATTGATGGAGTTAGAGGGGATGTCAGAGGAGCAGACAAGCAAGTCAGTACTGAGATCTCCCATAATAATAGTCTCTTGACTGAAAGAGGTGGATGCCCAAGAAAATAGTTCTTCTATGGTGGAGAGGTTATTACCAGGGGGAATATAGACTGATATTATTATGTGTTTGTTAGAATTAATTTTGATTTGACAGATTAGTGTTTCAGTGTTATTCAAGTCAGGGGGAGTTGTTTGTATTCTTTTGATACTAAGAGTGTCATTGGATAGTATTGCTACACCTTCACCTTGTTTGTTACATCTGTCAGTTCTGTGGATGCTGAAGCCAGGGGGAATAATTTTGCTGCCAGTAATTTGGGGTTTATGCCAGGATTCTGTTAGGATAACTATGTCAGGAGAGTAGAAAGAGATACTTGCATGGAGATCATGGATCTTTTTTACAAGGCTTCTAACATTCATGCTAAGGATTAGTAAACTAGGGGTAGAAAGTCTGAGGTTTATGGAGTGTATTGGGTTGGAAGAGTGTGTTAGGCTTGTTGTCTGCTGATGTGGATAAGGGCCAGTATTTGGGTGTATGTTTCCACTTAACTTTAATTGTGTTTTCCTGTTTGGGAGTAGGTGTGGGATTTTTGTGGCACGTCTAAGGGCTAAGTTATTGGTATTAGGTAAGGAGACATGTTTGTAAGTGGATATATCTGTATTGTTTAGTTTGAAGAGGCTAGAAGCTATGAGGATATTGCATGTGGGAGAATGGGGTGGTGAATTAATAGGATTAGTGGGGGATTTATACTGGGGAGTAATACTTTTGCGATAGGAGGTAAGATGGAGGGTGAGAGAGATTAGAATGAGGAAGACAGTTTGCACAGGGAGCATAGTGGGGAACATTGGAAGTTGGTGGGGTGGAGTGAGGTTGTGTGGTAGGTTGATAGTGAGGTAAGAGAATGGGATAGGGTTGTGGAAGAATTATGGGTTGGTTAGGTATAAACTGTAAATGGAAGGGTGGATGGTGGGTGTGGACACTGATTGTGCTTTCTGGGAGTCAGTAGGGTTGGAGTTGGATTAGGTGAGAGGGGTAAGGGTAGTGGCGATTGTAGGCATAAGTATAAATGATGTGGGGATGGGTGGGAATTGGGGGTAGGGTAGCAGAGTGAGCCCAAGTGCAGCGAGGGTGAATGGAGCGGGTTTAACCACGGTCCAACTGGTTCATTGTAAAAACAATCAGCCAGCTAAGGTAAGTAGCTTACTAGCATTTAGTTACCCAAACAAGTCAATGTAATGGGTATGGGCTGGGAGTGTAACAAATGAGGCTGTCTCTAGTAGCAGTTAAGGGCACAAATTATGCTATTAGTGTGATAGTTAAATGGGTAACATTTAAATAGTAAAATTAAAAATTCAGGTGAAACTAATTGTCATTTTAATTTAAATAAATTTGGGAAAGATGAAGTTCAAGAACAGGCAGTAGGACAATACTGGTGGGGGGCATGCTTTGTTGGGTCCAACCACTGTGCACTCCACTGACATAGAAAAACCTAATTAGTGAGGAGAAAACAACATTAAAATATTGTGGAGATGCACTGCACTGAGTTTAGGCAATTGCAGGTCATACGTTTGACGCTGCAGGAGTTATTTGCATATTGGTGCAATTGTCCAGGGTTTCAGGATCAGGAGACTCACAGGGCCTTCTGGTTGAGAAAAAAGGGAGCTGTAGGAGAAGGGAGAGAAGGATTAATTACAGCTACAAAGGCGATGCAGATGGTTTAAATTTTAACAGACAAAACAGGAGAGACAGACAGACAGAAAGGGATTAGAAACAGCTGGAAAGGTGATTCAGATGGTTTAAACTTAAGAATTAGACAGAATGGTTAGAGAGAGGCAGGTATATAACAGTGGAAAGCTTAGGACAGTTGTATAGCAGGATTAGCGTAAGGAGACGGAAACACCAATAGAAGAGCTGACCTCAGGTACTGCAGATCTAAAAGGACTTATAAACCCATACAATGAAGATAAAAACATATAGAAACAGTCAGATAATAAAAGGGTTTAAAAAAACAGTTTAAGCCCTGTTGCATCAGGATAAAACATTACGCATAGTATGTTACAACAAACTAGTCTATAAGGCTACCAGTGCAGATTTATAGTTCTAACGAGCTCAATTAAGGTACCAATGTTGTAGTTCTAACAATGTTATTTTAGGTATTATGCAATATGCAGTAGTTGCAAAGGAACAACCTTGTCCCACAGCAATACTAGAGCCATTAAAATAGAAAGTGACAAATACAATGAAAAACAGTTGTCTACATAGATAATATCACTGCAATGTGTATGTATCTTTAAGCGTTTTAGCTATACTCTTATATGGGTGGTATGCAAACAGTATAAATAGCAAATGTACACTCTGTAGCACAAGTATGGCTCTACCACACTAGTTTCACCAAAAAACATCAACAGCAGTTAAGCAGCAGAGTGATAGTCACCTTACTAGGGTGGAGTGATCGACACCTTACTAATTATCACGTATGACTTAGGGAGTCATACATTTATATAAATGAAAACAAACCATATTTTGTAGTTGCAAACATTATACATCACTTATATTCTATCCAGTCATTTTCAGTCAAACATTACATAGCTCATTCAAATCCTGCATTCTTTTAAACCTCACTCCTCCTCCAAAACATTATTCTGCATGTATTGTTTCCGCAATTCCCATTTTTTCTAGTAATTTCCTCCTACCTTTTCTAAAGCTCCCATTTCCAGTAGTTGTATCTCTGTTACTGTATTCACTTCTTCTAATACAGTTAATTTAGACTTTGATATCCATTGTCTAGCAATTGCTTTTTGGCAGACACCATAATTATATTCAGCAAGGCCTTACTAGGCAATTCTGATTCTGTATCATAGCTCAAAAACATTATTTCCTTAGTTGCAACGATTTGCTCATCCAGTATTTCAGATAGAGTAGTTTGCAGGGAAGTTTTAAAGTCTGCCAACTCATTACCTTCCCCAAAAATATTTTTAAGATACCTCTTTCTTCCCCATCAAACCTCCAACATTTGCAATCTACCTTAGGAAAAATAATTTGGAGTCTACCTGAAGCATAAAAATATCTATGCAAACACTTCCAAGCAAAGATTCTACATTTTCTAGACTTTGTTGCATATTTGGGAGTCATATATACATATGTCCCCCATTGTTTATTTGTGAATTATGTCAAATGTTGTTTTAGTCTAAATACAAAATGACTGATACTATTTCCGGCTACAATGTCATTAGAGAAGACAGACCACTTCGTAAATGGGGTGAAACTGCCTTACTGTATAAGTCTAACTTAATTGTACATCAATTACCAAACTCCTACCCCTCCCCCAATAACATGACATACTTATCTCACAACTTCAACTTCACCCTAAAAAGGTCATCACCACAATTGTGATCTATATTCCACCTGGTAATACACCTGCTAGCCTTGAAGACTTATTATCCTGGTGTTCTTCCACATACACATAAGAGACCCTTATTCTGGGGGATTTCAACCTAGATTGGTTCACCTGCATATCAGAACCACCAAGTAATCTAATAAATCTCCATGGCTACCAGCAGCTAGTCCAAATTCCAACTAGATGTGATAAAAAATATAAAAAGGAATCCATCCTGACTGAGTCCTAACTAACAACCCCACATTGTACCCCCATGCAGGCTGTCTCCCAGACACCTTAAGTGACCATAACATAATATACTTTATGCATAGCAGAACAAGTATATGCAAAACCACTAACTATATATCCACTAGAAACACAAAAAAACTTCTCTCCTGAGGTCCTCAATACTTTACTCTGTAACTGTGACTGGACCCCCTTAATAACCCTCCCACTTGACCAGGCTGTAGCATATTTCAACAAAACATTTCTACAACACCTAGACACTGTCGCTCCATTACGCAAAATCAAGGTTAGAACCTCTACAAACCCTTGGCTCAGTAAAGAAACCAAACAAATCCTCACGTCCAGAGACGCTGCCTGGCTTTACTATAAAATAAACAAAGAAACACAAAGTTTAACTAAGTACCAAGAACTGCGCAACTGTGCAAAAAAATGCATTAGGCTGGTCAAAAAATCCTACTACATGACATTACAAACTAAATACCAACACAACCCCCAAAAATTTTGGAAGAATGTAAACCAGCTACTAAAATCCACCCAAAAGGCTACCCCCAAACCAACCACCCCTGACACTAAAGTTCCCATTGAAACACAATTCAGCTTCCACTTTGTGAACTCAATTCTATCCTTAGTATCACAGGACAGTTCCTTCCTCACTAGCCCCCCCCCCCGCAACACAAATAACACTAATACAAGGTTTACCCTCAAAACAATTTCCACCACTTCAATTAAAAGCATGATCTCCAAACTAAAAACCTCATCAACAGCAGCCGACTTACACCCCAGCTATTTCTTGAAACTCACAGCAGATGCTATTGCTATCCCAATCTCCACTCTCATAAACAGATCAGTTGTTGAAAACTATGTGCCCAAACTCTGGAAATATCCTATGTTACACCCATACATAAAGGTGGGACCTCCACTGAACTTAATAGCTACAGACCCATTGCTTTACTCTTCCCCCTGGCCAAAATCCTAGAAAAATGCATCCATACCCAGATGCTAAAGTATCTCCTAGACAGCAGCATCCTGTCACCTACTCAGCATGGTCTCAGACCTGCCCATAGTACCACTACAGCCCTCCTCTGCTTCACAGACACAGTAAACCATCTCAAAAATGAAGGCCTGCAGGTGTCAACTCTTTTTTTGGATATGTCCAAAGCATTTGACACAGTCTCGCACCAAATCCTGCTAAACAAACGAAACCAGTAACACCTATCAAATTCCACTCTTACCTGGTTCCAAAGCTACTTAACTGACAGGTACCAAGCTGTGAAAGGGGAAAATTCTCTCTCTCCTCAGCTGCCCATAACTATAGGAGTCCAACAGTGTTCTATCTTAGGACCACTACTATTCACAATCTTTACAAATGACCTCCGTACCTCCAGACAGCATGCATCTATTATTCAGTAAAATCTGTGCTGCACAAAACATTCCCACCTTCCTGCAAACAACTCAACTAGCATTCTCTGACTTTGAAAACTACCTAACCAAAGCCCAACTTATCCTCAATCCAAAGAAAACTCAGCTTATGATTATAACCAGTTCTAACAAAAACACTGATAGCAGTCAATTCACTATCTACTCCACAAATGCTACTCCAATTGCTCCAGTGCCACAGGCTAAGCTATTGGGAATAACCATAGACTCCCATCTAAAATTTGATAGTCATCTCAACTTAACTATTAAAAAAGTACATACCAAACTGGGATCACTCTACCGTATCAAACCATTTCTTACCAACAACACAAGATCAGCCATTGCTGGCTCCCAACTTCTATCCACCCTACTCTATGCATCTCCCATTCTGACTAATCTCAGCAAAACCGAACTAAGCAAAATGGAAGCCTGCTATAACGGAATTGCCCGCTTTGCTGCAAATTGCTCATATAGAACTCATCACTGTACTGCTTTGAGACAGCTCCACTGGCTTGAACTGCCCAGCCTCCTAACCTACAATCATCTCTGCCTCTTTCATTCTATCTATTACCTCCCCAATAAGTGTCCTGCCCTCAAAAACCTAGTACAACATCACTGAGCCAAAAGGCCTCTTAGATCATCAAGCAAACTACTACTAGAAGTCACCAACAACTACAATAGCTTTGGAGATGCACTATATAGTAGTTCAGTGGCTAAAAAATGGAACTCTGTCCCCACTAGCATTCAAAACACATCATCCAAAGCCTCCTTCAAAGACCTCATCAGGCAACATCTCAAGCAAAGTTGGCAGTGCCATGATTGCTCCCAAGGCTAGTGAAAGGGGATAAGGTACACATACTAAACCTAGAGTACTTGATTAAGATTGAAAACTATTCTCACAAACACTGGCTAATCTACAGTGTATGTACTGTACCTGTGTACTATGTATGTATTCTACCTATGTTCCAAATTTCAGCTGTACACCAGAAATCTATTAAGTACCTTTATTTTTAAATATTTTTTGTTTGTTCTCTCCACTGTAACTGTTGATGTGCTGCATGTTGTAAAATAAAATAAACTAATGCATTTCATCAAAGTTATTGTTGTAATGTAAGATAAGTATGATGCGACTATGAATGCTGGCAAAGGAGGAAATGTAATATGCCATCCTTCACTGTGCTCAAAGGAAACGTACATTGACAAATCAGACTGGTAGGGCTAATGGTCCCTTAGCTTTCCCAGATTTCATTGCTCTGTCTCTGGTATGCTTTATATTTTGGTAATGGAGGAATATATCTAGTGAGTAATGCTTATGTTTAATTATCTTGGGAAGTGCAAGCTGATGCAGAAATTGTAGTTATATTATATTATATGAAGTACAGTGACAGCAAATAAATGTACCTGTTTTTCTTTTTTTCTACCCTGTTAAGTGTTGGTTTTGCCTAGAATAGTTGAGTAACAATACTGAGATATCTGTTTTCTGTGCTTCTACAGGTAGTATAGGCATTGATTACCATATATGTTGTTCTGTTAGTTCTCTGACTGCTTAAACATAATTTTATGCTGCAGATTTTACACAGACAGGGAGTGAAGTGCTAAACAGAGTTATGTATGAACACTAACAGAGTTAAGCATGCAAACTGTAATAACATAAAAACATATTTTTTATTATATCAAAAAAGATCAGTGTCTGCATATATATATATATATATATATATAGAGAGAGAGAGAGATACGAAAATGTGGAAGTGTTTTAAAAAACTAAAAGCCAGCAACTCTCAAAGGGAATATTCATTTAATTATTATTACTAGCAAGACTGCATTCAGATCGCATATATTTAAAATATTAACAATGCTATGACAATGACAGAGCTGTATGTCTGACAATGTCTTTGCACACATGTTCTAAGTGTCTAATTCTGTAGAAATCAAAAATGTTTATAACACTGTACAAATTAAAAATTGCAATTGTATTATAAAAATATTTCATTTTTGTCACATAATGAAACTATACTATGTAAACAGAAATAGTACATTGATACTGTGGAATATATACATATGTAATATGTAGATGGCCCTAAGATGGCGGCGTCTTGTATGGTAGCGGCCTCTCTGGCTCTGATTGTGCACTTTGTGGTTCTGTTTTGTATTTACATTTTTTGTTGATGTGTTGGTCCCTTTGCCTGGTCCAGTGTGTCCAGTGTCCTGTTGTCTGTGCTTGTGATGTCAATGGAGTCCCTGATGTGAGTTTTTGCTTGGAGTTTGTTAACATGAAGTAGGCCTTCACTAGCGAGTTGCTGGATGCGGAAGTGGATGCTGAAACCTGTCTGCCGGTGCAATGTTGGAAATGGATTTTGGGTCGGAGAGAGAACCAAGATTTTTTTTGTGAACTGATGATGGTGGATGGGGATGATGGAGGAGGAAAGATCGTTGAGTGGCTGGTTGTTGGGGTCTGTGGATTGTGAGGCCTGCTGGGTCGGATGATTTAGTCTTGGAACTTGGATTGTTGGTATTGGAGTGGAGATGCGGTGATTTGAAGAGGGAGCTGGTTGGACTGGGACTTGAATGCTTCTGGTACTGGAGTGGTAATGTGGGTGTTGAAACTTATTTGACTGCAGTTGGTCTGAGACTTGGTTGAAATTGGTGCTGGAATGAAAAATGCTATGGTTAAACCTGTGTGCCTTGGTGGCTCATTTCTGATGTTATTCATGTTCTGTGTTGCTGTGTAAATGTTTGTGCTTATGTTGAGCTTGGAGGAACTTAATCTCATTCAACTGTGCACTTGTGTGTTGTTGAATGGCATTAAAGTTATTTCTGATTATTCTGATTCTGATTATAATGTCAGAAAACAGACATATTTGCCATGTAAAACTACACACACACAATAAAATGTTATCCTTGCATGTTCTTCATAAGAATATTATGTAAAGAAAAACTGTGTACACAGAAGCAGAACCCTGGACAGCTGTTTTCAGCATTACATAAAATTAGAGTAGCATTTTCCAGTAGAATACATACTGATGTTAATTTAAAAATGTATGCAATTTATGCAGATTAATTATCACTGATGTCAATTAAAATTAACTGAAAGTTTAATAATATTTCTCATATGTTCTCAAAGAGTGTACTGATGGAAGTACTTTTTATCTGTGGTGGATGACATTGTGTGGCATTCTATGATTTGGTCTGCAGACTGTTTGAAAGGTGTGACTATTTTAATCATGAGTGAAAATTTTAAAATAGCACTTACACATTGATTGCAGCACAATGGTAAGAGAATGAACATTCATACCCGCTCCTGGAGTTATTGGTGAGTTATGCAGTAATGTTAGGAACCAAAGAGGTAAAACCATGCTGATGGCAGTTGGAGGTTTTAAAGAGAGCCTAATAGAGGACAGTACTGGGGATAACTGGGGATATATGATGAAATTAAGTGACAAGCGCAAAGGATGTGCTGTGACAATTTGCAACAATAATGGAGAGCAGTAACAATGTCATGTCACACATCATCATGCACCTGATGAAAGGGATGTGGGGCATTAAGTAGCTATGCATGTAATTCATTAGTGTGCAGCCATGTCACATGATTTCTTCACTGTAGTGAAGTTCATCAGTGCACAGACCTGTCATATGATACTGTCACTGAAGTGAAGTTCATCAGTTTGCAGTTCTGTCACATGATGCACTCACTGCAGTGAAGTTCATCAGTGTGCAGCCATTTCAAATGAAGATCAGATCCGCAGTGAAGTTCATCACTGTGCAGCACTGTTACATGATGCTCTTATTGTAGTGAAGTTCATCAGTGTGTAGTCCTGTTATGTGATGCACTCATGATAGTGATTGCAGAACATTTGGTTAGCACCTTTATGGAAACACATTTTGCAATACCGACGGAATACAGCCTCTAGAGGATCATGATTTCTGTCCGCAGTGAATATAACAACTAGATGTAAGGCAGTGGAAGCCATTAATGGCAGAGTTTGCAGTTAAGAGAAGTACAGACCCTGTTGCAGGAATTACTGCCATGTGTTCTCACAGCTCAAAATTTGATAAACTTTTATGCTGTGACATTGCAGATGATGGGTGACACATACCTTTTCATGTCTAGAATATTCAGACAGATATGCTTCATTCATGGATTTCTGATTCTGATGCCCACAGCATCACATAAGAGTAACTTTAGTGTTTGCTTTTTGTCAAGAAATTCATTCAGAGCTTTTAATATGTCCTTGACTCAATTATGCGATCTTCTTGACAGTAGTGGTTTAAAAGTCAATCTAAAATCTGTATTACTAGACTTTAAACCAGCTGTAATACATAATGCCATATTCAATATTCCATGCACACTATCCAAAAGTCCGTTTTTTTTGTACTTCATGCAGAGAACCTGTGGTGTATTCATTTAATTTTTTCTTGTTAAATGGTATTGCATGTCAAGTTTCTTGTGTTTTAATACTGTTTATTTGTAGTTTTGATCCATTTTTGTTAATTTTATTCTAAAAAGCCACTGGTTATAATTTCTGTCTGCCGTAGTGTGTAGTCTTGTAGTTTTATTTGCAACAGTGGAAATGTTGTGATGTACTGCAGGATCTGTTCCTCATCTAAAGCATCTATACACATTTTCTTGTTTTTTGTCAGAGCAGTATTTACTTGTAATTCTCTGATTGGTCTGTGTTATAATTTTGTAGTCATAATAGTGGCAGTATTATGATTTTGCAGCAGGATCTGTACGCATTCAACTGTTTATACTTCCATAATGTAAAGAGTTGTTTATCTTTTTCTATTTGTCTATTTAAAGCTGCACTTACAAAGATTACTTTGTGTTATTTGTTTGTTACTCTGTTAGAGATCACCAGCAGCACCCCCCCCCCGTACACACACTGTTACATTAGGTTTTGCTTTCCCTGTTGCCCCTCCTGTTTGTACAATAAATGTATTCTTTCTCTGTCCCACTGTAAAACTCTTAAGTTTCCAGCCTATCTGGGACCCCAGACCCTTAGCTTGAATCATAGTGGTGAGACAGCTGTGATGTAATACAGGTTCTGTGTCACAGAGACCCATTGACTGAGTTATTGGCTATTTTTAGTTGGATTTCTGTCTAAATTGTCTCATACAATTTGTGCTGTGCTGCACTCACCTAGGGTCTTTAGACTCTTAAAAAGTGTAAAAAGTCCTGAAGTAAGAGAAATGATTGGTCTTTATTTTGATATAACAAACAGCATGTTTCATTATAAAGGAAAGAAAAAATAATTTATTTCATTGATTACTTTTGTACTTCAAGTCACTAGTGTTGTAATACAATTTATTTGTACTTTTGATCCATTTTTGCTGATTTTGTTCTGAAAAGCTGCTGGTTTTAATTTATGCCTGGTCTAGTGGTATAGTCTTGTAGTTATATTTGCAATGGTGGTAGTATTTTGTTATACTGCAAGATCTGTGCCTCATCCAAAGCATTTATACATATTCTGCTGTTTTTGTCAAAGTTACATTTACTTGTCATTCTCTGCCTAGTCTGTGCTATAATCTTGAAGTTATAGTTGCCAATAGCGGCATTACTGTGGTTTTGCTGCAGGATTGTTACTCACTCACCTGCTTATACTGCAATTCTATTGTAAAGATTACTTGCTCTGCTTAGTATTCATCTGTGTAAAGCTGGAATTACTGAGATGATATTGCATTCCTTTGTTTGTCACACTGTTAGAGTAAATTAACCCCTCCCCTGTAGTGTAACATTGGGTATTGACGTCCTTGCTGCTCCTTCCTGATTGTGCAATAAATTCACACATTCCCTGCCTGCACTGTAGAAAGTAAAATTCCTACGTTTTCAGCCTACCTGGGACCCAGGACCTGTAATTTGAGTCATAGTAGTGAGAGAAATGTGATTTAATACAGTTTGGTGTCACAGAGACCCATTGGCTGATTTATTGGCTATTTTTGATTGGATTCCTCTCTATCTCACCTAATATAACCTGGGCTGAGCTGTACTCACCTTGGATCTTTTATTCAAAACTTTGAGGAAGTGTGGAAAGCCTTTAACTGAGAGAAATGCAAATAGCATACCAGTGTTTTTCATCAAAAAGGGAAGATGAAAAGCTATGTTGAGTACAGTGGGTTGCTTGTACATGAGCTTTTTTTCCCTATTAAAAAAACACACACACACACACACAGACACACACACACACACACACACACACACACACACACACACACACACACACACACACACACACACACACACACACACACACACACACATACACACACACACACACACACACAAAATTAATCTATACAGTTTAGTAATCTAGACTGGAGGCTTCACTAACCTGTGCTGAGTCAAGTAAACATACCTCATACTGCAGCTAAATCTGACTATATCTGCACACCCCAGCCCAATAACGTGGCACTCCTCTATGCTTTAGTAGTAAGTTTAGCTAAAGTAATCCCTGCATCCTAAAACAAGCCTTGCTTCCAAGGAGTTTTAGTTATCCCAGCCCCTGAGTCCTGTTGAAACTATAGACCAGCATTTCCCACAACTTGTGTAGCCATCCTGAGTGAGGCTGACTGACAATCATCTACTTGTAAAACAGCACAACCCAGTGTGTGTGAGAGAGATGTCCATATACAGGCCAAGATTCATAAAGAGCTATGTGACGACCCCAATTAAATCCGGGGCAGTAACTAAAGAGCTTCAATCCTCATCACTGTCTCTGGTAAGGGAGCATCACTGAAAGCAGGGATATAAATACGCAGTTTTCCCCTAAGAGTATACCAGGAACAGGCTCCAAATGTGGGACTGGACTATATGCTTCACTCCAGGTCCCCAAATGAGTCTTCACATTAACCACTGCAGAGCACGATGTCCCTTTTCTAGGTATTTGACACACTCACTCTTAAATATTTGATATTCACACATACAAACACTCTTGGGAAAGACTGGCACAGATTTACCTGCTATGTTCTCTTTCCCAAATTACAAGATAGTGACTACCACCAGTCAAATATCACAATACCCTTCAAAAGGGGTGTTCAACTATATTGGGTAAAATAAATATTGATATAAATGCTAGCATGTAATCCAAGCGGGAAGGCTTTTTGGAGTGGCCCTGGTGTTATCACAATAAGCATAAACATTCTCCGGTTACTAAAAGTACTTTCTAAATAACCAGCCATAATAAAAGGTAGTAAAAATATTTAATAATGAATAAAATGATTTAAAACATGTATATGCTGAATAAATGATTCTAATATACCACAGAGTTTCACACACAGGAATTATGAAATTAACACTCTTCACCTTGGAAGATATTCATGTCTGAGACTTGGTTTAAGGCCACAGAGAGCACCCTGGCCATATAAGGCTACAATGCCCTTCACACATTCAGACCTCAAAATGAGCATGAAAGAACCAAAGGAGGAGGTGTATCCATCTTCATTAAATCCAAATACACATCAAGACTGGTAAAACAGTGCAACTCTCTTGAGCTACTCCAGGTCCAAACAACTATAGGCAAAATACCCCCCCATATCATTGATAACTACATGTCCCCCACCATGAACCAGGAGAAACACATTACTTACCTGGACTTGCTAGAGTTACTCAATATACAGCCGAACAATTTGGTTATGTAACATTTCAACTATCCTTCCATTGACTGGGCAACTTATACAAGCACAAACTTGATTGCTCTGAGGTTCCTGGATTTTGTTCATTCAAATGCCCTGGAACAGTTGGTCTGCAACCCCACAAGGGGCTCAAATGTCCTAGACCTAGTGCTTACCAACATGGGGGGGTCGCTGCACTACCCCTGTGTGTTGCCTCCCTGGTAAGGTCAGACCATAAACCAGTCTCATAAGAAGTAAAGATCAGACATAACAACCCCCACAGGAGCAAATAAATCTGAAAGATGTCTCCAAAGCAAACTATAGCCTGTTAAGTGATGGTATAAAAAGTTTCAAAGCCCATACTAACCCAACCAAGAATGACCTATGCAGAAAAGTACACAAATGCCCTTTATAGCCACTTAAATAAATGTATTGTCTCAGCTGTACCTGACAGGACTAAAACTAAGTCTTCCCCCCAAAAGAACAAGCCACCCTGGTGGACTGTAAGTATAAATAAGTTATATGACAAATGAAAGAAACTGATGTCAATGAACAAGATGAAACTTACTCAGCAGAGGAAGAATACCCTCCACAGTTTGAACAAGCAAATCAGATATCTTGTAAAGTCCTCTAAGGCTCATTACAAGATTAAATTAGCATCCCTAGTTAAAGACAACCATAAGGCATTCTATAGCTATGTCCAAAACCTAAAAGGGAATGCCCAGCTGTGTGCCGAATTTATACTGGCTGTACCATTCACACTGAACTTGAGGAAATTGCCAACCTGCTAGCTGACAGATTTGGCCATAAATTCACTCCCCTGTCCTCACCAGCTGTAGTCCAAAGCATTTGTGACACCAGTCCTCTGCTGAGTATCTCCAAAGAACTGGTCATACAAGCGCTCACCAAGTCCAAAAACATGGCCTCTGTGGGACCAGATAACATCCCAGGTTACTTATAAACAATCTAAAACAAGACCTAGCCAAACCACTTGGCACTCTCTTTAACCATAGCCTGAGAACTGGCTTTATTATGGTGGTGTGGAAAACAGCAACAGTAATCCCTTTGCACAAAAATCACATTACATCAACTGATCCAGGAAACTATCAACCCATTAGCCTAACCAGCATTATCTGCAAGGCCATGGAAATAATTATTATTATTGTTTACAGTTTGTTTACCAGGATAGTCCATTGGGCCGAGATGAGCCTATTTTCAATGGAGTCCCAGGGAGAAAAGCTCCATAAAAGCAGTATACAAAGAAAACAATGCATTCACATTTTGTAATAACAAAGCAAGAACAATGGTATTACATAGTATAAAATTCAGATAAAAAGAAGAAAGTCATTAGTGAATATTCACAAATGGATTAGCTAACAGATTGGAAATATAATAGTGGTGGCAAACAGCATCACATGGTTTGTTTGTGTCTTTCGGCTTTTCCCGGTTAGGGGTCGCCACAGCGGAACTCCGGCCCGCTAATGATTGGCAGTAGATTTTTACGTGCTGGCTTGCCAGGCCTAACGCACAACCTTCAATGAAGGAACACCCATTCACGCAAGTCGCCACACAGAAGACACTCTAACTGAGAATTGAACGGGCAACGTCTAACTGTGAGGCGACAACGCTACCGCAGCACCACCACCGCAAATAAAAACAGCATCACATGGTATCTTAACAAAATTATAGATGGATAGGGGGATAGGAGGTGTTAAGTATTGATGTAAGTAGAGAGGGACAGTAAGAAAAAGTAGTGTATACGTAAATAAGTGAAGAGAAAGGTGGATAAGAAGTAGTGTAGCTCAGCATGAAGAATGAGAACAGAGAGGGAGAGAGTATGAGAAACAGGGAATAATGTAGAGGGGGAGTCATGTGGGGTGAGAGCAGGAACATTCCCAGAGTGATGTGAGATGGAAATGAAGCAAAGTCTTAAAGGTAGAATGGTTATGGGTGGTACGAATAAGTGGTGGAAGGGTGTTCCAAAGGCATGCTAGGGAAAAGGATAATAGATGTTTGCCTGATGGGTTAGCAGGTTTGTGCAGTTCAAGCAGATTCTGGTTATTGGATCTTAGAAGTCTATCAGGCAGATGCATTTTGAGAGAGGAGGCAAGGGAGGAGCAGAGAGAGGGATTGAAGATGGTTTGTGAGCATGAATTATTTGAATGTAGGAAAGACAGTTGGGCAGTTCTAGCCAATTTAGGTTGTGAAGGGCATTGCAGTGGTAGCAAGAGGATTTGTAGCCAGTGGCAAACTTAGAAATTTTGTTGCAACAGGAAGATAGTTTTGTCTTTACAGAAGATTGAAGGTTAGTAAGAAGTGGGGCACCATATAAGAGGGAAAGAATGAGGTAGGTGGTAGAGAGAAAAAACTTAGTAGAGGGAGTGAGATAGCAGTTGTGGTGGTAAAGCATACCAAGTTTCTGGTGGGTTTTCTTTATATTAGCGGGTAGGTGGATATCAAATTTTAACTGTTCATCAATAAGGACTCCTAGAAGCTTGGAATAGGAAACTACCTAGAAAGAGGTATTGTTTTGGCTGATAATGGAGAACGAGTTCTTGTCTAAAATAATCATCATGGACCTTATCAACAAGGACACAGGCAGCATTCAAACTCTTCTCCCAACCCCGTTTGGTTTCGTCAAGGGTAGATCTTGCTTATTAAACCTGGTGGACTTCTTTGAGAATGTTACCAAAGCCCCGGATGGGGGCAAAGCAGTACATACCACCTATCTTGATTTAGCTAAGGCTTTTGATACAATCTCCCACACAGGGATCATTGAGAAACTCTCCCAGTTGGGGATTAACCCATATGTCACTAGATAGGTAGCTAACTGGCTCACCGACAGAAAGCACACTGTCAAAGTTGGGGAGTCCACCTCCACCAGTAGATGAGTTACCAGTGGGGTACCACAAGGATCTGTGCTGGGCCCTCTACTGTTTGGAATGTATTTCTCCAAGGTCCAGGTGAAAATAGATGGTCTGTGGCTTACCAGGTTTGCAAGTGACTGCAAACTGGGGGCAATCATTGAGTCCGCCAATGATGTGAACAGTTTACAGAAGGGGCTGATGCACCATTTGATTGGTGCCACAGTCACAGACTAAAACTAAACACAAAAAAATGGCTCATTATTCCCTTTGGCAAAGAAGTAGCTCCTGCTAATTATGATATAGATTGCACACATCTAAGCTGAAACCCAGTGGTGCAAGACTTGGGAACACAGGTTGATAGCAGTCTAAACTTCGATCACCATGTGTCCATAGTGGTAAGGAAAGCCTTCTGCATTGCTCATCTCATAAATAAGGGCATCACTTCCAGACTAAGGAGGTTATAACTCCTCTGTGCTCAACCCTTATCAGACCAATAATTGAGTGCAATACTCCCTTCTGTTTGTGTCTCAACAGACAGCTGCAGTAACTGGAGAGGCCACAGAGCTTTCTAACCAAGAGAATCCAGGGCCTTCAAAACGTGACTTACATGAAAAGACTGAAAGCCCTGTCACCGTACTCTGTATCATAGAGGCTGCTGAGAGGCAACCTATGCCTGGCCTACAGAGCAGTCTTTGACTCTAAATTAATAGAAATGGTGCACATCCACAGATCAAATGGGACATGTGTCATTCACTTCAGGGATCTCAATTTAGCCTGTGACATTAACAAAACATGTTGGAGAGGCAGATATATTTCCCAGAGATTTTCAGTCCTCTGGAATAAACTCCCACTTCACATGAAGCAGAGCTCAATGACCCTATTTACGTGCAACCTTGACAATTGGATAGTTGACCACAAATTCTCTCCGGGAGTGGCACCTATATCCTTCATGGACAGGGGTACTCAGTGCTGATCATAAAATTACTCTGCTAACAATGACCATCTAACTGTAGTCAGTTAGGGTACACAGGTTTTTTACATGGCTGGGCTTGTAAAGGCCCTAGGGGCATTAGCCTAGTAACTTACTATGAACCTATGAACCTATGATAAGTCATATGTTTGACAATTCAGGAGGCATCCTGGGATGTTATTAGGGCCCACTGAGGCCATGTTCTTGGTTTTAGTGAGTGCAGCCAGTACATGCTCCCTTGTAATAGTTTGATAGGTTATTTTGAGGGTATTATTGCAGCGATGCTTGGCGGTTTGAGGTTGGTAAAGTTGGAACTGAATTTGTCTGCTAACAGGTTTGTTATATCACCAGGCTCAGTGAATATGGCACCATTAACCACCATTTCAGCACATTGCTGTGTGCTGCCCTTGAGGTTTCTGACATAGCTGTAGGAGGCCTTAAGGTTACCTTCACTTGGGAGGCTATCTTAATCCCAAAGTTGGCTTTGCTTGACCTAATTAGCCCACTTAGTTGCCTATTTACTTTGATGAGAGAGGTTTATCCTTATGAGAATTACATCTCCTGATTTTTTGTCACAATTTTTTTTTCTTTTTTGCTGTATATCCTGTTTAATTTCAGATGCCACCAGGGTGCTTTGTTTTTAGGGCCATTTCTGGGCTTACTTCTGGTAGGTACAGCAGTCTCTATGCAGCTATTGACATGGTTGTACAGAGTTTCTGAGAGCAATTCAGCATAGGCTGGTGTGTTCTCAGTGTTTGGAGGGGCATTGAACTTTGACAATCATCACTTAATGACAGGTAATTTGCCTTGGAATAGTTCCTAACTGTTACTGGTTTTAATGGAATTACAGAGTTGATTTTGTTTTTGAAGGAGACAGCTTTATGGTCGGACCTTACCATGGAGGATGAGACATTGGTTTGGACGATTCAGTGGTCTCTCATATTTGTGAGCATGAGGTCCAGCATGTGGGAGCCTGTAGTGGGCTTATTCACTATTTGGTCAAGGGTGTTTGTATTTACACAGTTTTAGAATCTCTGTGCCTGTAGATTTGAAGCCATGTAGGATTCCCAGTTTATAGAGGGGTAATTAAAATCCCACATGAGCAGGATGTTAGGTTGTATGGTAAGCATCTCCAGTAGGTCCGAGTATGCATTGTGAGCTTCTCGGGACCTGGAGGGTGACGTTAGCTGACTCAAAAGTATTACTGGATTTTGTGTATGGTGATCTGCATGTGGAGGAACTCCAGCACATCATCCTGTCTGACCACCCTAGATGTATGCTTGTTATTCATGTATATTGAGGCATCTCCATCTTTAGCCCTTGTCTGTGCTGCTACTGGTCTAAAAGTATGGAAGGTACTGAAAACTTGCACTGTCAGGGTGCTATCCGCTGCTATAAACCATGTCTCTGTAACTGCACAGATGTCTATATTCTTGAGTGTGAGGAGGGCTTGGAGGAAGTGTAGTTTTTTTTGTTTAGGCTCCTGGCATTGAGCAATAATACCTTGAGGTTATGTTGAGTTGATTTTGCTATGTCAGTAGTTTTATCAATTTGGCATTCCATAGAAAGGCCCTATGGGGGTGGACAAAGCTTTAGCTAGTATTCAAAAGCAGACCATCCTTGTCAAAGCAATGTGGTCTATTGACCATGTACTCCCAAGCTGAAAAATATTAAAGCCCCTTAGAATGACACCAGAAACACAGCCATTAGTTGGACTCAATCACTTTTTTGTCATATTGTGAAATCATCCTTGATGATGGTAGTATGGTGCTCAGTGCTGGGCTCACAGCAGCCTGAGGCACATAGTCTGAAAGCTCCATAATGTCTCTCTTCATATAGTCCAGGGAGGTACATCTCAAGTCATTAACACCTATGTGGCCTATGGTGGAATATACATGGACCTGTGTGCAGATAGTGGCTCCACATAAGCAACTAAGTTATCTTCTCCTTGATCAGCCTGGTTAGAGGGGCATCAGTAAATCTTACAATGGAGTTCTCCACGATGAGAGTCCTGGGAAGTGTGTTTGCTTGCCTTAGGGGCTTAGTGTTTGGGGCTCCACTGAGAGTGACAGTATGTGTGGTGTTAGGTGTTGTTTTTTCTGAGTGCCTTTGGGCTTGCTGAGGCATAGGTATGACAGTGGGAGGTCTATGTGATCTTTGTTGTTTAGGAAGATTACTTTTAAGTGCCTCAGCATATGTTAGTCTATGTGTGTGCTGTGTGTTATGTGAGGTGGGTGTTGTGCGTGTGGTTTTGACAACCTGATGTGGACTAGTATTTGAGAGTTCAGCCTCCATTGTCATTGTGTAATTTACACCTCTCACATACTGTGTCTGATTCTTTAAGGATTAAGTGGTTGTCACTACACATGAGACAGTTGCTACATTGTCTCAAGATGCTGATATCCACTAAGCTGGCTACACAGAAGTTAGAATATTGCATATCCATAATGTCCAGTCATTTGATTTGTTAGCTACAAGGGGTGGTGTATTGGGGTTAGAAGGCAATTAAGATTGCTTTGTTTACACAGACTAATAAGGGTGCTTTGTTGGGACAGATTAAGCTAAACAGTACTAAATTCTACTAACTTTAATGTTTACACAATACTGACTTCTACCAAATCTGTAAGTATTGCCATTTGACTCCCAACTAGCTGCTCTAAGCTTGTTGAAGCACAAGGTATTTGCGTTATTGCTGCTTCACAGGTTAAAGTTTTATAGATCATTCTACAGAGAGAATTTGTTTTCCAGGTGTTTCCTACTGTACAGGGCACTGTTAACCCATGCAAATGTACAACATTCATACCAGCAAAGCAAAAACAGAAAACTAAACAATGAACCCTCTGCTCAATAAAATGACTATGCTACAAGTAATTTTGTATATTTACCAACTCAGATAAACCAGGCAAACACCTCCTGCCACATGCTGAATAAATTCAGTTCACTTGATGTAAAAGCACAATAGAAAACACCCACAAGTGCAATAATAACACAAACCACTTGACTAGCTGCTTGCTGAAGGTAATTTTAGGACCATAACAGTGAGAGGAAGAGCAATTTTTTTTTTTTACAAAAAATGAGGATACAAAAGCAATCACTGAAAATAACAAATGCAATTTAGCAATCAAGGTACTTAATTTTGCCTGGATGGCACTGGATACAAGTAAAATACTTCTGGATGCAGGCTAGGACTTGAAACTTTGGTGAGCTCCAGGAAAATGAATAGGAGACAGTATGTAGTAAAAGAAGTTTACTCAAGAACAGACTGGTTTGCTGGGTGGGTACTCAGTATCATGGGTCTATGGAAAACGATGCATGAAAACTGTACATAAACAGCTTATGTAACAGTCAATAGCAATGAAAGGGGGGAGGAAGTGACTTTGCAAATCAAATAATTATAAGTGGTGGAGGTCAGAGATACAGCAAACGTGTGGCAGGGTTGGGACATGTTCAAGGAACAAGCAGAGTAGCTACTGAAGTTAGCAAGCGAATAAAGGCAATATTGGAGCTCTGTCAGAAACTTTAGCTTAATGTGTTAGTGGAGGATGAGGCAGCCACAGAATGCAAGCAGGTAAATGATAAACAGGGTATAAATGCACTGAAGCTCAAACTGGAGCAGAGTCAATTCTCTGGCAATTGAACTTCTACTACAGTTTAAGGCACCAGAGAATGCAGAAATGTACTAGTAACACTGTTTACAAAAACAAAATGCAGTAATAAAAGATTAAGGCACAAATCTGGTAGTAGTATTACATAGTTCTGCCACAACTGTAAATTAAACTAAAATACTTTGGCCCAGCAGGGTTTAAAATACAGATAGCTATTACAAGTAAACAGAAGTGCAGAATAAGTAAGGTTACAAAACAAATAAAAAAAAATACAATCAGATGGAACAGAGCAGAAAAGTACAATGTAGTTTCACCATACAGGTCACTAACTGCAACTCAAATATTTAAGCCTAATTGAAATAATGAAAACAATTTAATTCTCTTTCCTTACTTTTTGGAAAAGCTAGTTACTTACACCTCTCCAAGTCTTGGATATGTCTTTATCTGTGGCAGTAATGGGAAATACTATGAGATGAGTGCTTTTAAAACCCTTGTTTCAGGATTCAAATGCGTACAGGTCCCTTTTGCAGCATAACACATTTGGCCATACATCTGCGTGTAAAGTATCTGGTATCCAATAGTTTGTATATTTTTTCTTATATCATTTGTATGCTACTTGGCAGTGTGAAAATCACTTTTATGGCTTAAAGAAAAAAGTGAAACATTTAGTTTAGTCTGCCATAGTTAGTGCAAACCAGCCAGGTGGTATTGCATGACTGTCAGCACTCTGGATAGTACTCAGGGAAGAAAATACATCCGACAGTTAACTTTGTCTGTGGCACAAGGTGCAAAAGCAGTGCGCTTATAGATAGCGCATATCTGATGCATCATTTGAATCCACATCCACTGACGTGATTCTTTTACAGTCGTTTGTCTGAATACATATTAATCACATTTTGTGATACCATTGTGTTGTTTAAAAATCAGTTATTGCCACTATTGCTAAGAATATGTGATCACTAGGTTCCACTTTCACATAATTTGTCATTAGCTACAATTCTGATAATGTGTTCCACAAAGTATATGTCTGATGTTGCATGGAGATGTGAAAAGGAAGAATTGTTCACTTGAACGCACTTCTTGCTCTGGTCATTGTTCCATATACCCATGCAATGCATTTCATTCACTTTCTGTAATTTATCTACCATATATTACACTTCTAATGTCTTTTCCATTTGCTGGCTGATTGGCAGCATACAAACAGGGTTCGCTACCTAAGGGAAAAAGTGAAAAATATAGTTAAGACTGTCTTAGATAGCTCAAAGCAAGCCCCCCCCCCCTCCGGCAACAGAATACTTCAGTAAATGCACCTGACAGATGTCAAATTCTGTGGTACAAGGTGTAACTGAATGAGTCAAAAGAAATAAGACACATAAAACATTGTTCGAATCCTGTTTACAGAACACTTTGCAATTAATCACAATATGTATTTTTCCATTTTTTTTTTTCATTTTAAGGTACATTTTTCTCTCTGTTTGGCAGCACACAAACACAGTTCTCTACTTAAGGAAAACAGTGAAACAATTAGTTTAGGCTGCCTTGGGTAGCTCAAACATGCCTGTTGTCATTGAGTGGCCCCACATAACAGGGAGAGTACTTACTTCAGTAAATGCACATGACAGATGTCAAATTCTTTGGTAAAAGGTGCAGCTGAGGTAAATCAAGAGACATAAGGCACATGAAGCATTGTTCAAATCCCGTGTAGAGATCACATTGCAATTAATCACAATATGCCTTTCTTTTTATTTACCTTCTTTTTAAGTTTCATTTGCTCTTCACTTGACAGTTTGCAAAAGGGGTGCACTATCTAAGGAAAAAAAGTGACAAAATGAGGTTAGGCTACCTTAGGTCGCTCAAACATGCCTACCAGCATTCTGTGGCTGCCAGCACACTTGATAGTAATCATTCATGAAAATACACCTGTCAGATAACTTTCTTTGTGGTGCAAGGTGTAACTTTTTTTGAATTGACAAAAAATAAGGTACATGAAGCACTGTTTGAATCTTGTTTATGGAACACTTTTCCATAATTCACAATATTTTTGCATTTTAAGGTATTTGCTCTCCACTTGACTGCATGCAAACATGGCTCACTACCTAAAGAAAAAAGAGAAACATTTAGTTTAGACTGCCTTAGGTAGCTCAAACACTCCTGGCAACTGTACTCTTTTTTTCAGCACTCTAGATGGTACTAAGAGAAGAAATTCCAGCTCCCATTAAATTATCTCTGTGGCACAAGGGGTAAGGGCAGTGACATTTGATGAATAATACAGCCTCTTAAGGGTTTGAATCCACCTACAAGATACTTTAGTGTAAGAAGCCCATTTCTCACAACCTTTTAGTAGGACTGTAACAGTAAATAAAACTGATAATGTTAAACCTGTTTCTTGCAAGCAATGTATCTGTAAGCCTTGCACAATGAAGCTGTACTGTTTAGCATAATTTATTTATTTATTTACATTTGTTTACCAGGAAAGTCTGACTGAGTGGAAAAGCCCCTTTTTCAGCAGAGGCCCAAGAAGAAAAGTTCCATTAGTACAGTAATTTTAATGAGAGTATTACATTATATGTACATGTAAGCATAGGTGAAATATATTGTGCAATACATATTATAGATATGACTGGACCTGATATAACACAAATAGCAATAAATGGCATATATTTTACAAACAGAATACATGCACTCCTGTATAATAGGTGAGTAATTAGCCTGAAGAATATTAATAGAGATAGAAGACTGAATCAAATTACATACTGCTGTACAATGGAGTGATGGACTGGATAAGAGCAGTTAGGTTAGGTCCTGGAAAAGAGACGAAAAGGTAAAAAAGAGAGCTTGATAAGAGAGAGAGAGGAATAGTATATGAGGGTGAAAGGTAGTAATGGGATGGATCAACCAGGCTTAGTACAGTAGCAGAGCCAGTTCTTGGTGAGTTGTAGTTTAAAGGTGGAAGTGCCGGTGGTGTTGATAATTGTTTGAGGTATGGAGTGCCAGTATTTAGATATTTTGTTTGATATCAGGGGGGTCCCCATAGCTATTGTTATATTTTGCTATATTGAGTAAGATTTTGTTAGTAGATCTTAGGGATCGACTGCTGCAGTAGAGGTGAACTAGGTCCTTGAGAGCGGGACAGTTGTTGGGATGTTAATAGACATTGTGATTGAAAGTTAATTGGTTATAGAGTAGAAGATTAGGTATTTCAAGCCATTTTAGTTGTTGACGTGAAGTGTAGTGGTGTGATCTATAAGGGGGTATGTTGCAAATGTTGTTATTTTGTTGTAACAGGATTCAAATTTTTTTAATCTGTTTTTCTGAGGTTTGCGAAGATTGGAGAGTCATATTGAAGGATGAAAAGTAGATGGGTCTTGGCTATGGAATTTCTGGTCGCGTCAATAAGGAAAGGCTTGATCCTACAGAGAGAGCCTAGCTTAACATGAACCATTTTGATTGTTACAGCTAGGTGTTTGTTGAATCTAAGATTGTTGTCAATTGTAACCCTGAGGAGCTTTATGTTCAACAGGTTCTATTGTAGTTTTGTTGAAGGAGTAGATGGTGAAATGTGGATGGTTAATTGTGTGTTTTGTTGCCAGTAAATAGTATGAGTTTTTTTTTTTTGTGAGGGTTAAGTATGAGTTGAGCCAATAAGATATTTTTCGATGTCAAGGAAGACTTTTTGGGTTGTTTGTAGGAGTTCTGGTAGGGTGGGAGCTGAACATATGAGGGAGGAATCATCAGTGTATTGGACAATGGATACATGTTTTGTAACTGTGAGGAGATAGTTGGTAAAAATGATGAAGAGTAGTGGCCCAAATATTAATCCTTGGGGTACACCATCAGAGACAAGTAAAAGAGGAGAAGTTCGTCTTGCCATTTTACTGCTTGTTGGCAGTCAGATAGACAGTTGTGAAACCAGTGGAGGGCCATTTGGGAGATGTTTAAGGAGGACAGCTTATTGATCAGCTTCTGATGAGAAACAGTGTCGAAGGCTTTTGACATGTCAAGAAATATGGAGGATACAAGGTGGCTGGAATTTTTAAACTGGTTAACTGAGCCGGTAAAACCGACGAGCAGTGGTGTACTAAGCTTAGGTCTAAAACCATTTTGGGATTCAGATAGGAGGTTATTATTAGCAGGTAGTCAAGTAGTTGAGAGTGGATGCATATTTCAAGGATTTTAGCAATGGGGGAGAATAGCTATTGGCCGGTAGTTTGTGAATTCTGTAGAGGTGCTGTCTTTGTACAAAGGGATGATGTAAGAGACTTTCCACAGTTTTGGGATATATCATTCAGTAATGGAGCAGTTAATTAGAATTGATATAGGGCATGAGATGGCATCTGATGCTATTTTGAGAAATTCATTGGGGAGTTGGTCTGCTGCGAGGGATGAGAGCTTTAGCTTGGACAGGAGTTTCTATATGGTGTTAGTTTGGATCAGTTTTTTTAGAAGAATTCAAAGTTTCCTATAGTCTGTGTAGGTATGGAGAGATGGGTAGTGCTGTCAGTTTTTACAAGGGATAGGACAGAACTGATAAAGTGAGAGTTAAATTGGGTTGCAATACTAACAGTGGGATCAGTTATGGTTGGAGCTGGGGTTGTGGTCTGACTGGATTGAGTAAGTAGTTGATGGCACTCCAAAATTTCTGGAGGTTATTGTGGTGCTTTTGTTGTATTGTTGTGTAGTAAGTTTTTTTTTGTCTTGTCTAATATATAATTAATGTTTTAGACATACCTAATGTATGTCCATTTTCCATTCATGACAATGGAGATATTTCATATAAAATTTACTTGTATATGTCTGATAGGCACAAGACTTTTATTGTAATCATCATGACTCATCACATATCAAAACTAAGTGTTTAGGACCCTTGTTTCTTGCAAAGTATGTATGCAATATAAACCAACCTTTATTAAGCATCACCTTCAATTACATCCATATGAACCATGTTTACTTGCAGAAAGAATGACTTTTATATAGGAATACATTCTCAGACATAACTACAAGCACACACATCTAGGCCTCTATGAAGTGTATCTCCATTCATTCAGATATCACTATATATAAAATTTACATGGTAGAAAGTTAGTTCTCCTGTTGTAGCATCATTTAATGCACTGACCTGCAGTTTTTGCATCCTTTATCCCATGGGTTTGATTCCCAGCTGTTATAATAATATTTAAACATTGGGTAAGCCCCAACATGATAATATGTAAGAATTCAACATCTTTAAACTTCCGAAGTGCAACCCTCAAAAGCGATGCCAATAAGCAGTCCATTGTTAAGCAGTGGAACATGTGATAATGGGTAGAGCGTCACACATGGCACAGCTCAAGGCCATGATTCACACCTTTACTGCTATGGGCTGTAAGTAGCGCCAATGCGTCTGCAAATGAGTCTATCTACTTTCAGTTGTGCAAATGCAGTTGGCAAGGCTGTGCTTATTTGCACAATACCCTTAACATGCAATTTCTGAATTAGTCACCGAGTCAGACATATTTTGTTAACTTGACTTTTGCAGACATGGCTGGCAAGGAAGAGAATGGTGCTCAATTTAGAGCACAAAGGTGAGGTATTGAAGAGTCCTGGATGCGTGTGGCACTCTTCATGAAGTGCTACAGCAATAAGCTGCTGCAAGGAGATTATACTGGCTCTCAATATAAGGCTAAGACATGGAATAGCTTAGCCAAGGCTCCCTACAATGCAACTAGCATTCCACGCAATAGGGAACAATGTCTTCATCACTATAGTATCCTTAAAAAGTCCAAGTAGGGCCACCTAAGCCAATGGGAGACTGAATTTCAGACCGGGAACACTCCTCAGTTTTGTAAGTATACTGACCCATAACCTGTCTATGATATGATATAGCAGTAATTATCTAGCCAGCCAATGCAATTACTCGTTATGATTTAATATATATATTTGTTTTCTTTCTGTTCTCTACAACAGCAGAAGAGATTGCTGCAAACTATAAGGCGCACCAGGAGAGGTTAACTCACCTCAGAGATGCACGGGGTAAGTAGGAATCAAGTAAAACATTCAATCCATAATGTTATTTTCATTCCTCAAGCACTAGTATCCTGAACAGGTATAATGTATCATTCATCACAAGCACACACGCCTTCCCCAATAAGTGTTGCTGCTTGCATTAGGCAGGTAGAGTACTAGCTTTGCTGCTTGTGGGTTCAGTATCCAGAAGCAGCATTTTAATTGATAATTATTTATAAGATCTTAACAGCAGTCTGCCAGGAAGAATTACATTATGCTAATTATAATTATCAATTTAGAATGCATAATTCCAATCTGTCGTATGGAAATACATGCAGCTGTTTCTAAGAGCAGTGACATTTGTTTATCTAATGCCACAGAAATTGCTCTCCATGATATGTGGATGTTGCAAAGGTGCGTAATACTAAATTATTATAATTGTTTATGTATTGCTATACTTAGTTTGTTTAAAATATACAGTACTGTGACCTGCCATGTATCTAATTATCTCTTTCTTTGTCTACCCCTACCCTTTCTCTCGATTTTCTATTTATTTTTTGTTGTAGCTGTTATAATTTCTTAACAATCTGCTGTTTGCATAACTTACATCAATAGCACAGAGAGGTACACCAAACACTGTGGCTGAGCCAGCGTACCTCCACAGATGGCAGCACAGACACCCAGCACTTCAGGGTCACAACCTGCCAATGTTGCCTGCACAACCCCTGCCCTCCCTGCTCCAGGTACATTAGATTATTCTTCCCCAGCTGCTAGTGCAGTGGTACCCTCTGGGAGTATTAGGGGTGATTTTGTCATGTGGCAGGAGCTGACAGGATTATTGGAGGATATAATGGAGAGGGGCCTCACCACATGTGTTGGCAGGGCTGAGAAGGTCCTGCATCACATTGCACAGACAATGCCACATCTGGCACTGACATACAGGGCTGCTGCAGGGGACAGTAATGACAATTCTGGGGTGTGGACTAAATTCTCACTGTTCTCAAGCTGGACATGGGTGTGTCTCTGATGCCCTCTACCTATTCCCAGTCATCGTGTCCCACATCCTTTTGTCTCTGACACCACCCCTGTCTGTCTTATATATCTGTGGATGCTTCCTAGCCTACACTACCTAACCGACCCTATCATTCCTATGCAACTTTTCCAACCCCCCCCCCCCCAAAAAAAAATGGGCACCTCTCCTACAAAAAAAAAATTACTCCCCAAGCATAGCTCTCCACTTCACCTATGCATCATCCTGACACCAATGATTAGGTCCAAATGTGCTTAAATCTGCTGCACTATGGGAATACATACTAAAGGCAATATTGTGGAACATTTAATGTAACATTTATTACCCTGTTTGTAGCCTGATGTTTTGGTATAGTGTCATGGGTTCAATTACAGCTGTATATCAGTTTATTACTTCATGACAGTTCATATTCCTATCATGTATTTGCTTGCAAATGTCTGTACTTCTCCACATATAACGCATTTCCTTAACGTAACATTGGAATAGTGCAGTAATACGTCGTTTTCAAAAACACTGCAGCCCCAACAGGGAGACTTAGTAAGCCACCCTTATCCTGGCTAGGTATTCATTTTTATTGTACTCTCCCATCCCTTATTTGTACCAATAGCAATCAATTTATTGTACAGAGCACTATAGATTAATGATGACGTAATAAGTAAGACTAAAACTTGATACAGATGTTTTTACATGTCACAGAAAATATATTGTTGCTATTCCTCTCTGCATCTGTCTCTGTCTCTGTCTCTTTTCACCCTCCTTCTTCAATAAGTTGTCAGTGTGCTTCAATAGTGTTATATTAATGCTGGGAAGTAATGATTCCTTTGTGACATGATGAACTAATGCTCAAATGTATATAAAGATTTTTGAATAATTTCTAGCTATGTTTATTCAGTTTAATGTAATTTCAAGATGAAAAGCTGGCTGTACAGATTACAGTGGTCAATAGGGTAATAAAGATTATTACATACACTCACATTTGCTGAAATCCACTGTCAAATATTAGCTTTCATAAATATGAATTTCTAATTGTTGTACTAAGATAATACTCGGGCCTAAATGTTTTTCTTGGCATGTTGAAAATGTTCAAATACTTAAGGATAACAACATGTTTCATGATGTTTTATCTGACTACCATGTCTGTAAATGTCGGCTAAACCTTTTCTTAACACATCCTGATTCTATAGTAATCTGCCTGTTACTACTGTAATTGCTTTCTTGCAAAGATCTTTGCACGGAAGTCAGCAAAGAGCAATATAGAGTACTGTTAATTACCATTGAGTTCAACACTTAATGATATGATTGTGCATGCACTAACACTTTGCCAACAGCAACACAAATCAGTGTAATGGTGCTACGCTGAAGGAGTACAAGAAAAAAGAGGAGATCAAAGAATTATAGTGTATTGTTGCACAACATTTGTATGTCTCTATGACTGTTGTCAAAAGATGATCATGACTTTTGAAAGATGTTGACTCATTTAATTAATTCATGTAAAGAAATATGTCTGCTGTACAGTGTTTACACTTGCACTGTGCTACCAGCTTGGTTAACCTAGTCTGACAGAATCCATCACTGTCCTTCTGCAGTGCACTGTCCTATGTATGACTTGCATGATTGTCTTGTCAAACCACATGGTGCAAGTATGAGACAATACATGTGTGCAATCAACCCGGCATGAAGTCACTGCAATGTTTGATTGATAGTCCACTGGTGTGCAACAGTCAATGTGTATGTCATCCCATTATGTGGAACATGTCAATGTCCCTCACAGTAACACAATGTACAATAAGAACAGTATCTGCATTTCATTATAAAATTGTGTTATTACATTTGGCAATCACAGTGATGCTACATTGTCCTGAGCATGCACACATATGTGTTGCATGAACTGGGATGCACAGTGACATCTCTTCAAAGCATTGCTTTTTACAGATATTCCAATCTAGTAGATTGTTCTTTAGATTGTGTAAACTAGATAGGGTGGTGGTTCAATATCCAACATGGAACTAAACTTGTGTGTATGTCACTTGGTGGTATATCCAGTTCCCCTGAGAATAATATATTTAACTGTACTCACAGTTCTCTTATCCCTCTTATTACAGTAAAGTCCTCCCTGAAACACTCTGATGACGGCATCCTGCTAAACGTGCAATTCCTCCCCTGAAAATCAGACTTCTCCTGTGATGCTTTTGACTAATATAGTGCTCTCTAAATTGTGTAACTGAGATAGGTAGGAGGCTCAGTCTGCATCATGGAAGACTTGGGAATGTGTGTATCACTTTCTGGTGTATCCACTTCTCCTGAGAAAAATAAATTTAACTGTTCTCACAGCTTCCTTATCCCACTTTTTACACTAACACACTGATGACAAAAGTGCAAACACTCCTCTGGGAGTCAGACTTCTTCTGTGGTGTTAGTGACTAATATAGAGTTCTCTGCATTGTGTAGCTTACATAGGTAAGAGGTTCGATGCCACACACGGGATACTTTTGTGTGTATCCCTTGGTGGTGTATCCACTTCTCCTGAGAAGAATATATTTAACTCTCCTCACAGCTCCCTTATCCCAGTTTTTACAGTAACATCCTCTCTGAAACACACTACTGAGATAGTCTTGAAAAAAGTGCAATCTCTTCCCCAAGAATCAGATTTTTCCTGTGACACTTGTCAGTAATACTGTTTTCTCTAGATTGTGTAACTTCAACAGGTAGGAGGTTTGATACCTGCCATAGAAAACTTGTGTTTGTGTAATGTTTGCTGCCTCCATTTCTTATGGAGAGGATACATTTAAATGTGCACAGAGCTTCTTTATACCACCTTTTAAAAAAATATCCTGCATGAAATACACTGATGAGGTTATCGTGACAACAGTGCACTCTCTTCTCTTAAGTTTCTGACTTCTTCTGTGGCACTTGTAAGTAACAGAGTGCTCTCTAGACTGTGAAACCTAGATAAGTAGGAGATTCAATACCCACCATGGAAAACGTGTGTGTGTGTGTGTGTGTGTGTGTGTGTGTGTGTGTGTGTATGTGTGTGTGTGTGTGTATGTGTGTGTGTGTGTGTGTGTGTGTGTGTGTGTGTGTGTGTGTGTGTGTGTGTGTGTGTGTGTGTGTGTGTGTGTGTGTAAAAGCTTTTGCTGTTTCCATTTCCCAGAGAGAGGATGCCTTTAAATGTACACACAACTCCCTTATACTAACTTTTATAGGTTCATAAGGTGTGTACCAGGCAAATGACTACAAGGGCCTTTTTAAGCTTAGCCATGTGTCCCAAAGGTCTGACAAGTTCTGGTACCCTTGATAAGTGTAAGCAAGGGCTTGGGAGATGAAACATTTACAAGCAGGGGCCTATGATATCAACTAAGTATAGTCTGCCTGATCCATTAGAGCCATAGGTGCTAAGCCAGGGATGCATTTCGTATTCCCTATCCAATCGTCCAAGTTACATTAGAATTGGGATAGGGAGGAACTCTGCTTCACTTGAATGGGGAACCTGTTTTAGAGAAGGGGATGTCTCTAGGATACATACATGGCTGTCAGCAGGTCCTATTTATATCACAGGCAAGGTTTAAGCATTTAAGCATTTAGAATATGTAATTCTGCTGCTGTTTGTTTTGAGGATATGCAAGAGGTCCATCAGGGTGGGGTCTGACAATGCCCTGTATGCCAGCCATAGATGTCCCCTCAAAAGCCTGTAGAAAACACAATACAGGAACATGGTCTTCAGCTTGTCTGCATAGGACATGGTACTTATGGCCCCTATTCTTTTATTGAGACACCTCTGTGGACATTCCAATTGTTGGATGTGCCTGGTTTGGTACATACCAAAGTCCATAACTACTGGGTCAACTCTTAGGGGTGTCTTGTCATTATGAGGGTTACCAGGGGTGGATGACTTCCTGAAGAGCACTATTATGCATTTCGTACCATTTAGTTTTAGCCCACGGTCTGTTTCAGCTCTTCCTGAAGAACATTTGTAACAAGTGAGGGATTCTATGACTGCTCCTAATTTGCAATCATCTGACCATTTAGTCAGGCAGAGGACATTGACATTGGCCTTGACTTCAATGAAGTAAATGCCAAAAAGGGCCAGTCACAGACTGATCCTTGATAGACTCCACTTATGACTGGCCTATTTGTAGAGGTGAGCTGCCCAATTCTAACTTCCTGGATTCTGTCTATGAGCCAGCTGGATATCCACCAGTTGAGATAAGGGTTTATACTTAAACTCTTGAGTTTGTTAACAATGTCCAAGTGGGGTATTGTGTCAAATGCCTTGACCAGTTGAAGGTAGCCAGTGAGAACCATTTTGCCTTCATCCAATGCTTAGATGGCCTTCTCAAAGAAGAACACTAGACTAAGTAGACATCACCTGCCCTTGAAAAACCCAAACTGGGTTGAGACCAGTGCTTGGAGGCTTCCTTAGTTAATAGCTGGGGTTCCACGTTTTATATTTGCTTCAAAGGAGAGCATATTGCGGTCGGACCTTACCAGAGAAGACATTACACTAGGGGGGGGGGGGGTGTGCAGCGCTCTCCCATATTAGTAAGGAAAAGATCCAGTATGTTTGCATGCCTGGTTGGTGTATTGACAATCTTGTCCAGGGAGTTTGTGTTTACAAAATCCATGAATCTCTATGTCTGTATGTTTGGTGTTGTATATGATTCCCAGTTAAAAGTGGGGTAATTAAAGATTAGGTTAGATGGTGAGCGTTTCCAGGAAGCTTAAAAACTTGTTATGGGTTTCATGGGTCATAGAGGGGGACCTTTAGCTTGCAGGAAAGTGGTATGGGATTTTCCCTATGGAGATCTGAACATGGAGCAGCTCATGTTCATCATCCTGTTTGACCAGCCTTGAGGTATATTTATTTTTGATGAAATTGTGACTCAACCACCTTTAGTCCCTGTCTGTGTAATAGCTGGTTTTAATGCGTGGAAGGTATTATAGCCTTGCACTGCCGGTGTGCTCTTCATGGTTTTAAACAATGTTTCAGTGACTGCACAAGTGTCTGCAGTCTCTAGGGTTAGGGGAAATTGTAGGAATTGAGTTTAGACTCCTATCATTAAGCAGTAACACCTTTAGATGTTCTTGGTTTTGATTTGCTATGTTGGAAGTACTTTCAGTTTGGCATTTTCTAAAAATGGCACTATAGGGGCCGACAATGTTTTAGCTAATATTTTTAAAACATAACGATAAGTGAGGAGCATCTCTGGCAAAACAGTGTGGTCTGCTGGCCATCTCCTTCCATGCTGACAATTATTGAACCCACTTAGAATGACATCAGAAACTAAACCAGTTATTAAAGTCAGTTATCTTCTTTTTGTATTGTGGCATCATCCTTGGAGAAGGTATAATGCTGCTCAATGCTAGGCTCATACCAGCGTAGAACACATATTCTGACAGCTCCATGATATCTCTCTTTATATAGTCTAGGAAGGTACATCTCATGTCATTTACACCTACATGGACTATGACTGACTCACTCTGGTACTCAGTTCCTGTCTGTGTAGTAGCTGGTCTAAAGGTGTGGAAGCCATTATAACCTTGCACTGTTGGGGTGCTCTCAGTGGCTTTGAACCATGTCTCGGTGGCTGCACAGACATAAGCATTCTCAAGGGTGAAGTTTTTGTTTAGAGTCCTACCATTGAGCAGTAATACCTTTAGATGTTCTTGGTTTTCATTTACTATGTCAGAAGTATTTAAATTTGGCATTGCCTATAAAAGGCACTATGGGCAAAGACAATGTTTTAGCTAATATTCAAAAGCCTGGAGGGGAGAGGTACAGACCATCTCTGGAAAAGCAGTGTGGTCTGTTGACCATCTCCTTCCATGCTGACAAATATTGCACCCCCTTAGAATGACACCAGAAACTAAGCCAGTTATTAAAGTCATTCATCTTTTGTTCATATTGAGGCATCATCCTTGGAAAAGCTAAAATGCTGAGATCCATGAAGTGTCTCTTCATATAGTCTAGGGAGGTATGTCTCAGATCATTTACACCCACATGGAATATGACTGAGTCATACTGGTACTTGTGGTCCAATGACCTGAGTGCATGTACATGTAATGTGGTGAATCCTGGGTCCTGATAAGCAACTAACCATGACTTTCTCCTTACTTAGCCTGGTTAAGGGGACATCAGTGTGTCTCAAAATGAAGCATCTAATGACCAGAATGTTGGATTGTGTGTTAGCTTACCTTATGGGCTTAGAAGTATAGGTGCATATATTTGACTGTATCTGTAGATGCGGGGGCTGTTTTGAATGAACTGGGGCTTCTGAAGGTATTTGTTATGTGCACTTTGTCTAGGAGGTCATTGGGGTTTAGGTAGTTGCATTTAAGTGTCTCAGTATACATGGGTGTATATGTCTGATTTGAACTGTGTGTATGATGGGTGCAGAGTGAATTTTACTGGCAACCTGATTGACATTAGGAGTGCTTTTATGTGAGAGCTTTTTCTCCAGTGACATTGTATAAATACATATCTCAAATACTATATCAATTTGTTTCAGAATTATCTGGTTTTCAGTAAACATGAGGCAATTTCTACATTGCCTATGGATGCCCATATCTACCAAGCTAGAAACGGAGATAGTGGGAAATTTCATATCCATAGCAACAGGCTCTTTTTATTGATTAAATGATTGCAGAGTGAATATGGAGTATTGTCAGAAGTATCTGATTTGCATCTCTGTGGGCAGTGCTTGTCACAGTAAACTACTTGCCCTGTGTGTAACTAGCTAAGTATTGATAAAATTTCAATGGTAGTTTAATAGGAAAATGTCAGCTGAAGGAGTTTGTGTCTATACAGAACACTGCCAGATACCTGAGGGGAAACTAATAAGTAGACCCTAATGATTTATGGATGAAGTATATAGGGAGATATTCTGAAGTTAGGTTAGACAACAACGAATCAAGCAGTACTTACTAAAAAGAAAGAAATAGCTTTGTCAAGATGATGAAATGAGGGGATTTACCTGATTGGCTACTGCTTGGCTACTACTAGTGCTGGTCTCACCACAGCTTCACTCTGCTGAAATACAATGCTCCTTTGCTTCTTCTCTCACCAGAAGTAAAATAGTAGCACCAGTCCCAATATGACTCTATAGTCAGGCACACTGACATCTGACTCACTAGGCTGGACAAGGAGAAGGTTACTGTTAGCTGCCTGGCAGTAGCCAGAATCCGCCACATAACACAAGCACTCAGGTCACTCCAGAACAAGTACAAATATGACTCTGTCATTGTTCATGTTGGTGTGAATGACCTGAGATGTACCTCCCTGGACTACAGGAAAAGAGACATGGAAGAGCTCTCTGATCATGTAGCCCAGGCGGGTATGACCCTGACCCTGAGTAGCATCCTGCCCTCACCAAGAATGATACCGCAGTATAAAGAAAAAATGATCAATTTCAACAACTGGCTAAGCTTCTGGTGTCATTCAAAGGGGATCCAGTGTCTGTCAGCCTGGGACGACATGCTCGACAAGCCTCGTTGCTTCGTAAGAGACGGCTTGCACCTGTCAACCCTAGGTTTTCGAATACTGGCCAAGACTCTTGCTGCCCCCATAGTGTCTTTTGTAGGCAAGGCTCAAAAGTCAAATCCACCTCCATAAACAGCACAAATAAAAAAATGAGGGTTATGCTACTCAACGCCAGGAGTTTAAATCTCAAAATGCATGCACTGGAAGCACTTCTCAGTATGGAGAACGTCGACATCTGTGCAGTAACTGAAACCTGGTTCAAGGCTCCACAGAACACCCCAGCACTACCGGGCTACAACTCATTTTGGCCACAGAACATGGACTGAAACACAAAAGAGGGGGTGTATCCATATTCATCAAGGAAACCTACACCTCCAGGTTAGTGGCACAGCACGATACTTCTGAGATCATCCGTGTGCAACTAACATCAGGCAAATCTGCAATGCAAATTGTGGCCTGCTACAGATCACCCTCCATGACCCAGGACCACCACTCCGCCTTTTTGGAGACACTGGAAAACATGAAGGTCCTACTGAACACCCTGATATTGGGCAATGTCAATTACCCTACCATTAACTGGGAAAACACCTCAAGTACAAACTTCCAGGTCCATCGCTTCCTGGAATTTATCAACTCAAATACCCTGGATCAGCTGGTAAACTCCTCTACCAGAGGTGAAAACATATTGGACCTGGTCATCACCAACATGGGTGACAGAGGTTCCACACTGGAGGTCAACCCGTCACTGGTTAGATCAGGCCATAAACTAATCACTCTGGATGTCCACACCACACCACCACCTCCAACCAAGAAAACCACAGTGAAAAACTTTTCTATAGCAAACTTCACCTTACTTAAGACAGAGGTGGTAAGTTTCACAGCCCCACGCTAAAGGATAACAGTGTCCAAGATGCAGGAACCTTTACAAATGCACTCTATGAGCACCTACAAGGATGCATGGATCATGCCATCCCTAGAAAAACCAAGACTCACTCCCTTAAGAGAAGGAAACCAGTCTGGTGGACCCCTGCCATAAACAGGCTATACAATAGAAGGAGGAAACTAGTTCAGAAAAAAAGCAAATCCCAAGAAGGAAAGACATTCCTGATCAGTATCAGTAAGAAACTAAGGTCCCTCATAAAATCCTCCAAGGCTAACTTTGAAAGAAAAATAGACAAGGATTCAAAAGATAACCACAAAGCCTTCTTTAGCTATGTCAAGAATCTAAGTGGCAACTCGCAGATATGCTCTGAGATAATAACACAAAATATATTGAACCCACTGATATTGCCAACATCCTTGCAGATAGATTCAGTGCAAACTTCACCCCCCTCTCATCCCCAAAAGGGTCCACAACAATACTGGAAAAGTGTAGTGTCCCAGAAATCACAGAAGCACAGGTGAAAACAGCCTTTTCAAAGGCCAAAAGCACAGCGTCAGTGGGGCCAGATGGTGTCCCAGGCTGTGTCTTGCACGAACTACAGAATGAACTAACCTCCACCTAAACACACTGTTCAACCTCAGCCTCTCCACAGGCTATGTGCCCATAGAATGGCGCACAGCAATGGCTATTCCGCTCCACAAAGGAGGGGCCACAACTGACCCTGGTAACTATCGTCCCATAAGCCTGACTAGCCTGGTCTACAAGGCTATGGAGTGCATCATCGTGGGACTCATTAACAAAGACATTGGGAACTTCCAAACACTTGACCCGACGCAGTTCGGCTTTATTAAGGGCAGATCATGCCTACTAAACCTGGTTGACTTCTTCGAGACAGTCACCAAGGCCATAGATGAGGCGAAGGTAGTTCACACAGCCTTCCTTGACCTTGTCAAGGCTTTTGACACCATTCCCCACTCAGGAATTATAGAAAAACTCACCAGCCAGAACATAATCCCCTATGTCACGAGATGAGTTGTCAACTGGCTTACAGACAGAACTCATACAGTAAGAATAGCAGGCTCCAGGTCCGACTCTAAACCAGTCACAAGTGGTGTCCCACAAGGCTCGGTTCTGGGACCCCTACTGTTCGGTATATACTTCTCATAAGTACAGGCAAACACAGGAGGACTATGGCTAACCAAGTTCACCAATGACTGCAAACTGGGAGCCATAACTGACTCTCCGGCTGACACAGACATTCTCCAAAAGGGCCTTACTGAGATGGACACCTGGTGTCAAAGTCATGGTCTCAAGCTAAATGCCAAAAATATGCAAAATCATCCCGTTTGGGAAAAACAAAACACCCATGAATTACCACATAGGTGGCAGCCCCCTTAATACAGAAGAGGTAATAAGAGATTTGGAGACCCAGGTAGATAGTAATCTCTCCTTTGACAATCATATTGCCAAAGTAGTTAGGAACTCCTTCCTATGTAGCCCATCTAATCAGTAAAGGGTTCACATCTAGAAATAAAGAGGTTATAGTGCCTCTCTACTCATCACTCATCAGACCCATCATAGAGTACAATACCCCATTTGGGATGTACCTCACAAGACACTTCCAACAGCTGGAAAGACCAGAAAAGTACCTCACCAAGAGGATCACTGGCCTCAAACATATGTCCTATGCAGCCCGACTGGAAAAACTCCAGCTGTACTCAATCGCATATCGCTTACTCAGAGCTGATCTCTGCCTGACTTACAAAGCCATGTCCAACTCAGAATTGATGGACATGCTCCACCTAAAGAAATCCAAGTTACTGCGAGCCACTCACTCTAGTGAGCTAAACCTCACCACAACAATAAATAGAACATGCTGGAGGGATAGATTCCTGTCACAGAGACTCCCCATACTTTGGAACAAAATTCCTAACTACATTAGGCAGAGCCTCTCACTAACACTCTTCAACAGAAACCTTGACAAGTGGATGGGTGACAGAAAATACAACCCTGGGATCACTTTATTGGCTCTTCTTGACAGAGGCTCAGTTAATTAATCAATGGGGTGGCAAAAGCTGACACACTCTATCTAGGCTTATAAATGTCCTCAGGCAGATAGCCTAGTACTTACATATGAACCTATGAATCTATAAGAAGCAAGCCCCAGGCTCTTTGGTGATCAAGAGGTATTCCAGATGATGCAAAAGTATGTAGGCTTGTTGTAGCTTGTTTCTGGTAGATGCTTTGAATAGCAACCAGACCAGTCAGGAAGGTCCATCATAAACACTCACTGTCCAATCAAACAAAGTCAAGAATCAATGAACTTTGCTCCTTCTCTCACTAGGAGTGAAATATAACACATATTCCAAACTGCACCTACAAAGCAGTTATCAGGCTTTGTGGTGATCAGCAATCTCCAGGAAATAATATTCCTATGTTCCTTCTCTCACCAGGTGCAAAACAGAAGCACCAATTCTAAGATGATTACTGAAGGGCAGAATGTGGACTCTCCCATAATTGGTGGTCTTGGACTAGATGTTATAGATTTTAAAGGTAGTATGAAAAACATGGGTTAATATCCTAAGAGTTGCAGTGTGTACTAAGCAGCTAGATATGAAATGGGATAACTTAAGCTTTAGTTATTTAAATGGAGAGCCGCTAATTTAAAAAAAAAACAAAAGAGATTGGAAGGGGGTGGGTGCTTTGCATTCTGGCTGTATGGAATACAATGTGATGGCCAATAAATTTAAATAGGTGAAGGGGAGTGATTTCACAAAATTATAATTTTGAGCTTGCTCACTACAGTCAATAAAGAGGGGAGGGAAGGAAATGTGCAGTAGTCAAATTAACATAAATGTCAAAGAACTAGAAAGACAGATGAGTTTAAAAACACAACAGTTCCAGGGTGGGGGAACATTTAATTTCTTTGTGACTCACAAGATACACAGCTGTGGTCTCTTTCCTAGTTTAAATATGCAGTTATAGTCAGAATACAAGTAAAACTCAGTGAAAAGAAAATAAGCCACAATATCCAAAACAGAAGGCAATGAAGCAATACAAAATACAAGAAAGCAAAAAAAAAAAAAAAGCCTTTCTTTCACAGCAATTTATGGCAGAGTCTCTCAGCCTGTACTCTGGATAAATTACTTAAAACCAAAGATGTCTACACATTCCTAAGCCAAACTTTCACATCTACTACATCAAGGGTGTAGCTATGCATACTGCTTGTAAAGTAATTATCACAATTGTCTATGCATTACTTAAAGAAAACTATGCTATTTGGGCAATACAATGTCCACAAATTTGTAAATGAATGCTTAAAATAATAGTGTCATGGGCTGAAACATAGCCATTTAATGTTTTTAGGGGGAAAGTGTTGCAAACATTTGCTAAGCAAGGTGGAGGGAGAACATTTCCATTCTTCAAATAGCAGGTGTTTTGTGTGGCATTAATAAGAGCACACAATTGCTACATTGTATTCCAAACCACCAAGCAAAATAGAAACCAAGTAGAATAAAATGACCAAGACCAGTGATTCAAGAAGCACAAATTTAATAGAACTCTTTAGAGCCTCCGCATACAAGCCTTCTAGGAGATAACACCAACAAATATACACACCTCATTTAAATTGTTACTGATGTAACAATCAATTAATTATTCAATAAAAAATATTTGAATATAAAACTTTTCCATTACAAGAGATACTTCCAGTTGCATTCCTGATTCAAACCAGCAGGTGTCATAGTATTATATTTCAAAATAAAAACAATCTCTTTATATAACAACTTATTCTTCAAACAAATAACATTTTCAGCTTCTATATGTTCTAAAACACAGCCCTTTAAATCTGTATAACCCACCCCATGTACAGAATTAAAATAACATGATATCAGGCTTTCCTTTTTTATTTTTGATATCTCTTATGTGTTCCTGCAACCTGATTTTAAAGGACCTTTTACTTTCACCAATATTAAAGAGGTTGCAGGAACATTTCAATACATAAACCGCACCTACTGTATTGCAAGTATATTCTGCGGGTCTATATCAGAACATTGAAGTATTAAAATTTCGAATGTTCTGATATTGAACACTGTTCAGTGAACATTAAGAATAGCGAAGCTGCAGAACAGCAAATTCTTTCCTCTGGAAAAAATTCTGTTGGCCGTTTCTGTGCCTTTGCTATTCTTAGTGGTGTGGTGGAAAGTTACGGGTTGGGTTCAGGTAAGTGTGCGATTGTTTGTATGCTAGGGTTAGGGGTGGGTTAAGTGCGTTAGGGTTAGGGCACGGGTTAGGTGTGTGTGCGATAGTTGCAGACTTTAGGGTTGGAGCGGTTTAAGTGAGTTAGGGTTAGGGCGCAGGTTAGGTGAGTGTGCGATAGTGATGGACCTTAGGGTTAGGGTTTAGGTTATGGTAAGTGGGTAGATAGTAGTGTATGTTTAGTTTAGTGTAGCGTTAGATGTAGGGATTTAAGTGTATGTGTGTGGTTGCCATTTCTTTGATGTGTTTGTGTTCTGTGTATGTGTTTCGGAGCAGCAAATTTTTTCCATGGGAAAAAATTTGCTGTTCTGAAAGTTCGATATTTTCATGTTTAGATGATTTGGGGCCAATGAAATAGCTTTTGCTATTTTCATCTTTCGATAACGTGATGTAAACGCTATTCTGCCACCGGATCACATTTCCGGCCATTAATTCTCTCAAAAGATTTAATCACATAAGTGCAAATAGAGCATCCCCCACATGCCCAAGTTCCCAGTCTACTAAAAGTATTACTGCATTTTTCTTTTGGCATACAAAATTTACTATGAATTAGCATGTCTTTTAAACTTCGACCTCTCTTAAAGGACAACAATGGGATATTAAAGCAGATTGCTTAACCTGCTGTCTTTTTTAGTCCCTATTCATTGATACAGCCTCGAAAAATCACCCATGCAGCTTTAAAAACGAATCCACTCTACTGTTTTCCCTGTTAGGCTTCCTACCTTTCCATACTGTTTTGCTTTCACTTTGAAAACCAAGTTGAAAAACCTCTAGCTGGCTCTGAAATGATGACGTCACATCTGCCAGAGCTCTTGCTCTAGCTGCTGGGGACATTTCCTCCCCCAAAGTGATGCAATCCCCACCTGATTTGCATGCTGTATAGAAGAGCCAGTGGACCTCCCACATTGTGAGGTCAGAGCTGCCTTGCCCAGCCCACTCTTAACTTAGCAAAAATGTCAAACCATAATTTCACTTTTCTGAAGAGCCCTACCGATATGGGACAAAGTACAGGCAGAAGCACAGTAACAGCTGCAAAAACTAAGAGCATAAATTTGCAATGACCATGCGTAGACATTAATTGCATGTTTTTGCATAAGAGGCAGATGTCTGTCACAATTAATCGACAGCACTACATCAGATTACAAGAAGTATGCAATACCGTAATTTTCTTTAATTACCACTTTACAAAAGCATGTGGGTACTGCCATGCAGGTCTGTGAAATATTTCATGTTTATAGTGCATCATTTGTTAGCTATTTAACCAAACAGGAAGGAAAAATAAGTGAGAGTTTGATGCTTTGCATAACAGTGATTATTCCCAGTGCTATGGAGCTTGGTTCTAAATTTGACAGGAGGAGTGCAACAAAAAAATCTCCCACTGTAAGGAAGGAAAGGCTGACAAGAAAACAATACATTAGTCTGGTCACCTGCTGTGAGCTGTCAATCACATGCAGATAATGGGTCAAGTTACCCTTAGCTCTTTGACAGCAAGGGAAGGTAGGTATGAACAGGAGGAGAGATACCTTGAAGAACTAGATTTCAGCCTTCACAAAAGAAATCAAGTTAGCATTTCTAAGAAGAAAGAGCAATAAAATGCACTTTTCAATTCTGTTCTGTAGCATTTGCACTGCTTGTGTTTGACGTAGTCATTGAAAAAGAATAACATTTTAACCAAAAGTAGATGAAATGTAGGAAACACCAAACCATGATGAAATAAACATGTTTTTTGAGTCTGTGGGTGCAGTTGTCCTTTAAAAGATATTAAAGGAACATGCCATAAATTTGTAACCATATTTCTACCTTCTAAAAAGAAATGGCCAGTAATATTTTATAATATATATCTATTATTTCATTAAATAATATATTAAATGATGTTACAAAATACACTTTTTATTATTGCCACTATTAAAATGATTAAATACCCTTCTATCGCTTTTTAACATTTCAACTACCATATTTTCATTTACAAAATTCTTTGAACCCAGTCTAATGCCTTCCTAATAACATCCATATTATATCCCCTTTGTTTAAACATTACACAACTATTAACTATTTCCTTCTCTAAAACTTGCTTCTCACTACATAGTCTACTAACCCTTAACAATTCTCCATATGGAAGAGACTTAAGTACATGAGAAAGAAGGTAGCTGTTACCATCTAAAAAGTGGCCTCCTTCCTCAAATTTTCTATGTCTCTTTGTACTTATATTCCCATTTTCATGGCCTTATAAAACCATGTCCAAAATAGTAGCTAGGTTTCCACTCTGCATGCCATCAAATTGAAAACCAAACCAATTTTTATGCAACTGGTCAACAAAATCTTGTACCAACCCCCCCCCCCCCACCACCACATAGCAAAATTAAATCATATATAAATCTATAATAATACAAAACATGTTTCCTAAAAAATCTAACCTATATAGAAAATCTATCTCAAATAATCCCATAACTAGGTTAGCATACATGGGAGAAAATGGAGCTCCCACAGCTGTATCTTGAATTTGTTGATAAATAACCTGATTGAACTAAAAAAAAAATATTAAATAAACTAAAATGAATCAACTCAATAATATAACATGCAACTGGGCTATCACCTAAAACAAATCTAAGTGCCTCCAAACCCATTCAGTGTTTAATTTTAGTGTACAAACTTTTTACATCTAAAGTTATCCAATAAAAATCTTCTCCCCACATTACAGACTTTATTTTGTCCAAAAAATCAAAAGAATGTTTTATATAGGAGTCTAATATTACTACGAACTTAGTCAAATATGAATGTAACATGACATCTGTATTATGTAAAATATAATTACTAGCTGTCACTATTGGACGCTCTGGTGGAGAAGTTAAATTTTTATGGACTTTTGGCAAACAATAAAATCTGCTAAAGTGCAGTTTTCTACATTAAATTTAGCTTCTACATCTTGCTTAGACAAGTATCCAAGTCTATATCATTTTTCCAAAATATTTTTAAAATTTTCAATAAACTGCTGGTTCAGGAATGCAACTGGAAGTATCTCTTGAAATGGAAACATTTTATATTAAAATATTTTTTATTGAATAATTGATTGGCTGTTATATTGGTAACAATATAAATGAGGTGTGTATGTTTGTTGGTGTTATCTCCTAGAAGGTTTGTATAGTTTCATAGTTTCATAGTTTAGTACTAGGCTATCTGCATTGGGGCATTTATAAGCCTAGCCATAGTGATGTGGCTTTTGCCACCCCATGTAATGGTACAAAAGTGTACAGAATAGATTTAGAATACTGTGCCTCTGTCTAGTAGTGACACAGTGAAGACCCCTTACATAATAGAATTAGTTTACTGTGCCTCTGTCTAGTAGTGACACAGAGATGACCCCTGGGGTAAACCTATGATCTCCCATCCACTCGTCAAGATTTCTCTTGAAGAGAGTCAGTGAGGGGCTCTGCCTAACATGAACTGGGATTCTGTTCCAGAGTATGGGAAGCCTCTGAGTTATGAATCTGTCCCTCCAGCATGTCCTATTCATATTTGTGCTGAGGTTTAAATCTTTAGCTCTCATGGTTCTGATGGATTTGGATTTTTTGTGGTGGAGCATGTCCATCAATTCCTGATTGGACATGGCCTTGTAAGTCAGGCACAGATCACCTCTGAGTAGGTGGTATGCTACTGAATAGAGCTGGAGTTTCTTTAGTCTGGCAGCATATGACATGTGTTGGAGACTCTTGATCCTCTTGGTGAGGTACTTTTGGGGTCTCTCCAGCTGTTGCAAGTGCCGGGTGAGGTACATACCAAATGGGGCATTGTACTCAATCATGGGCCTGATAAGGGAGGAGTATAAGGGTACAATGACCTCCTTTGATCTGGATGTGAATCCCTTCATGATAAGGTGGGCAAGGTAGAAAGTCTTTCTAACCACTTTGGCAATGTGAGTGTCAAATGAGAGGTCACTATTGACTTGGGTCCCAAGGTCTCTGATTACTTTTTCCGTACTCAGTGGGTTACTGTCTATGTGATAATTTGTGGGTACTTTGTTTTTCCCAAAGGGGATGACTATACATTTTTTGGCATTTAGTTTAAGGCCATGACTCCGGCACAGTTGTCCGTTTCAGTGAGGCCTTTCTGTAGGATGTATGTGTCAGCTGGTGTATCGACTATGGTGCCTAGTTTGCAGTCATCTGTGAACTTAGTCAGCCACAACCCTCCCATGTTTGCTTTCACATCTGAGAAATAAATGCCGAACAAGAGGGGTCCCAGGACAGAGCCCTGTGGGACACCACTTGTGACTGGCTTTGAGTCTGACATGGCTCCAGCGATTTTGACTTTATGGGTTCTATCCTTTAGCCAGTTTGCAACCCATCTTGTGACATATGGATTTACATTTAAGCTGCTGAGCTTGTCTATGATGCCTGAGTGGGGTATTGTGTCGAAGGCTTTAGCCAAGTCCAGGTAGGCTGTATGGACTGCTTTGCCCTCGTCAATGGCTCTAGTGATTGTTTCGAAAAAGTCAACCAGGTTCAAAAGGCAGGATCTGCCCTTTACAAAGCCGAACTGGGTGGGATCAAGTGTCTGTAGGTCCCCAATGTCTCTGTTTATGAGTTCCATAATGATTCTTTCCATAGCTTTGCAGACCAGGCTGGTTAAGCTTATGGGGCGGTAGTTACCAGGGTCTGTAGAGGTGCCTCCTTTGTGGAGTTGGACCACTGTTGCTGTACGCCAGTGTTCAGGTACATATCCTGTAGTAAGGCTAAGGTTAAATAGCATTTTTATGTGCGGGTTTAGCTCCTCTTGGAGTTTACGTAGCACGCAACCCGGGATACCGTCAGGTCCCATTGATGCTGTGTTTTTAGCTTTGCTGAGGGCGGTTCTCACCTGGACATCTGAGATGACAGGGAGGTTACATTCAGCTGGGATAAGTATTTCTTCTTTTGTGGGTGAGGGAGGGGAGAAATTTGCACTGAACCTGTCTGCCAGAATGTTGGCAATATCTGTGGGTTCAGTGTATTTTTGTCATTGTGAACTAACTCTGAGCATATCTGAGGGTTTCTGCCCAGGTTTCTAACATAGCAGAAGAAGGCCTTGTGGTTATCTTTAGTGTCCATAGCGATTTTTCTCTCAAAGTTGGCCTTGGATGTTTTTATGAGAGAACGTAGCTTTCTACTAGTGCTGATCAGAGATGCCTTCTCTTTATGGGATTTTGCTCTGTCGTGCAGTAGCTTCCTTCTTTTGTTATATAATTTGTTTATGGCTGGGGTCCACCAGACAGGACACCTGCCCTTGGTCGAGAGGGTCTTGGTTTTATTTGGGATTGCATGATCCATGCATTCTTGGAGATGTCCGTAGAAAGCATTTGTGAAGGATTCAGCATTGTGGGATGTGGTTTCCACTGGCCCAGTGGGCTTAAAGGATACCATCTCAGTCTTAAGAAGTGTAAAGTCGGCTTTTGAGAAGTTTTTCACTGTAGTCTTTTTTGTTGGAGGTGGAGGTGGGATATGTATATCCAGGGTGATTAGTTTGTGGTCAGATCTCACTAGTGAGGGGTATACTTCCGGTGTGGAGCACTTTGTCCCCATGTTTGTGATGATCAGGTCTAGTATATTATCTCCCCTTGTGGGAGAGGTGACTAGCTGTTCCATTGCATTTGAATTTATGAATTCCAGGAACCTTTGGTCTAGGGTGTTAGGGCTAGAATAATGCACCCAGTCTATGTTAGGGTAGTTGAAATCTCCCAATATGATGGTGTTTGGTGAGACATTCATATCCTCCAATGTCTTCAGGAAGGCTGAATGGGGTTCCTGAGATTGGGAGTGTGGTCTGTAACATGCTGCCAGTTGTATAGCAGTTTTGCCTACGGTTAGTTGCACCTAGATGGTCTCTGATGCTTCATGTGTTGCCACTAACCTGGAGGTGTGGGTGTCCTTGATGAATATGGACTCTCCCCCTCCCTTTTTGGTTTGGCCCGGGTTTTGGGGCCGAAAAGCATGATACGAGGTATAGCCTGGTAGCACTGGAGTGCTCTCAGGAGCCTTGAACCAG
>NC_056726.1:719220078-719337897 GCF_019279795.1 Protopterus annectens
AGGAGCCTGAGGAAACATTAGGCTGTGTTGAGCCTCACTACAATTTTTATAAATTTTTAAAATTTTTATAATTTTATTTCTTTGACTTCGTATATTTTAGCATTATTCTAGTATGTATTTTATCATGCAGCTGATACATTTCATCTGGATATGCTTAATATGTCTTTAAATGATGTAATATGACTCTACTGGTCATTTTGAATTTTGTGATGTTTAAAAGGAAGTGATGTATTTGTATTTGTGAGGTCTGAGGAAGCAATTTTAGTTGTGAAAGCGCTTACCTTACTATCTGTCATTCCAATAAATGTATGTTTTTAACTGGACAGCTTCATTATTACACCTGGTTTTCTGCTGACTCCTGGATTTTGGAACGTTTACTTATTTATTTAATATTCAGGTGTTTTTTTCATTTTGATATATATATATATATATATATATATATATATATATATATATATATATATATCTATATATATATTTATTTATATTTATGTTTACATATATGTTTACCATATGTCTAGAACATAGAGTGGAGTCCTACCTCAGCACCAGTAGTCTCAACCTCTTAGTGCAAGGGGATGTCATGTATGTATGCAGGTATATATGTAGACTGTTGCTACTGTAACAGGGGTTGTCTTAACAGACATGTGTGTGGGAGGTCACATCTGCTTTTGACATGTACGTCATCGGTTACTGACAGACATCCTAAGGACATCATAGTACAGTACCACTGATAGCACAGTAATGATCCTGTGGATTGCAGAAGTGATGTGACCAATATATGTGGACAGTCTGGCACTCCCTGGTGAGCCCAGAGGTGTACACAGATCCCCTTCGTGTGAGACATGTGGTCCAAGCCTGACAATCTGGATGTTAACAGCCATATACATGGGTATATCACGTAAATACTGGACTACATATGCCCAAACAATTTATGCATTCACACACGCCTGTCTGTCCTGACACATAATAACCGGTGGTGCAGAGGTCACATGGCCACATACTACCCAGTAGTTAGTGACATACATCTGTACAGAATCCTACTGCTTTGTCAGAAATACACAACAGTTATGGTGGCCTGGCAGCAGTACATCTTGCAAATATCTGGACATAACATCACACTGGGTAATTACACTAAGCTGCTAGGCATGTAACAAAGCACTGTGCAAACTACTAGCAGACTGCCACAACACTGGACTACATTTTATATGGGGGAATACACATGTACCTGCAAATATAACAGGCTCTACAGGCATGTCACAGCACAGAGTAACAGACACCTGTGAGAATGTGCATACCCATAACCAATGTGAACATAGTCACAACCCCATATGGCACACAAGCTTAATATGACACTATATGGACTGTCTGATAAACACCATCCTCATATGTGCCACTCACACACTAACCCTACATAAACTGGATCACAACACAGTGTGGTCCAATGCCTGTCTGTGGTATGGGACACATGTGTGTTTGGCCCTACAAACATGTGAGCTGATAGGGTACCGTACACTGGAGCATCATGTAACATAAGATAGAACAGGACCAAGAACAATGGCATCTACCACAGTCTGTACACAGGCCAAGGTACATATTCGCAATACATATACTGTCGACAATCACCATAAGTACACAGACCCAACTACTGTACACACAACTGCAGAATGCCCAGGTTATGTCCTCAGAAATAACCCCTACTATACATAACATGTCTAGCAGTCTGATATCTGACTGGCTTGTTATCAGGTATTATGTCAATAAATAATGGTGTACAGAACATATGCACCCCTGACTGCATGACATATGTACAAAGGTTGACAGACTTGTGGCTGGAGCCACAAACACTGGGCCAATATTGGCATGTTGATGTGATACCCTCATACATTTACTGTTGTAACAGGGTTTGTTGTGACATATGTCCTATGAGGGATATGAAGTCAGTAACTCTCATGGCTGTCACCATGTACTGACTGCAATCCTCAGACTATGCTTCTGCAGTTCTAAGATAGGTGATCTGTGAGTAGCACAAAAAACATAAGACTCCAAACACTGCCCAGTCTGCAGGTAACCCTACAGGTGGGAGTTTCCTCAAACACGTAACACTGTCATGACAGGTATTAAATCATGTAGACCAGCCATATCCAAACACACCCTGTTAAACCAACATTACTCCAAATGCAGAAGAGAAACATTTACATTCTGTAGTCATGTCTGGCACATCCCCCTCCTGTTGTTGGCCTGTCTCCACAGTGTATGTTATTAGAGGTAAATCCCAATACCATCTGAGATGCTGTTTGCCAAACACCGACATGAGGCCCTACTCACAGTGATGAACAGGTCCAATACCCACATGATGTTCCTAGATATAGGAGTGTGTTTCCATGCAATTGGCTATGGGAATTTTACCACAGCTGTTCCACATGCAATCAGCTAGTGGGGGACTGCAATTCATGCAGAGGCCATCAGCTGATCATGAGCATCACTTACAAAACACAAGCTGCTACCTAAGCAAAGCAAGTGTACTTCTCCACATCCACCAGAGAGGGAGTGAGAGAGACAGACAGAGACAAAGTAAGACAGGGAGGGGGTGGGAGAGTAAAACCTAAGCCTGTTTGTGTCACACACTTACCAGTATGGGGTTTCAAACCTCTGCCTGACTATGTATTGCTATCACATGTTTATGGAGTTATTGCATGCACCACAGAGCTTACATGTTGGGGAGCTGTCCAAAGGTATATCTGATGGTGAGTGACATCGGCAACAGTGATATAGGAGGGATAAGGTAGGTGTAGTACATGTACCTGTCCACATGAACAGGTGTCAACGTCGACACAGCCACACTCTCCCAGGGACTCACACACATTAACACAGTTGGCAGGGTCAGGATTAGACCTCCTAACTATCTAGTTTGCCACAATACAGTAATACACAGGTATCACATGCACCACAGGGGTTATCAGGATGGTATATGGGCAAAGGGTATGTGAAGGTGTCTGACATCAGATGGCATGCTTCAGTAGGCCAATGGAAGGTGTAGTGAGTGTTAATGGGGTCGAAATCATTATATTCCACACACACAGACGCAGGTTGCCAGTACTGACACGCACGGGTGCATTGCTTCACAGGTGTGTAGTGGTTGACTGTGCCACAAGGCTGTACAAGGCTAGGTAAAGGGTATACCTTGGCATCAGACCACATGACAATGGTCTGCAGTGTGGCTCAGGGGTGTAGTGTCTGGATTGGCCCACACAGGTGGGTATTGTATTCACCATCCAGTCACCTGGGTTACTGTTGTGGGTGGCTAGTGCTGTGCAATGTTTGACATGTATGTGTACTATAGTCCATGACATGGACAGTGTCTGGGATGTGCACACTTTCCACATGCATGTTCTGTGACATGTGCAAGTGTACCTGGGGTGTCTGGGGCATGTTGTGTACACAGATTGTTATCATCAGATGTGCCATTCCTGGCCTCATGTGGTGGGAACTGGCAATGGACACCAGGTTGACCCTGCACCTACATTGACAGCAGGCTACAAGTATTCCCTGGTGTCATGGGCATCTGTCCATACAGAGCATGTGTTTAAGGCATGGTATGTCCTTTGTGGGTTACATTTGATGGCACTACAGTTGTTGCAGGTGTCCAGTCGGGAACATCGTGAAGGAGCACTGTTTGCAATTATGTGTCTATAGTAGTGTGGGACAGGGTGCCATGCCCTCTGTAGTCCACTGCAATCACACCATGGTTACTATCTGTGGGCAATATGCAGGGAACTACCAACAAAGTGAGTGTTGCCTAGCCGAGTGTGTTTGTGTATGAGACCTTTTGTTGAGAGTGTTCACTAGGTAATACAAGGGTTGCCTATATTGTTCGCCAGGCCTTGATGTCACATGTAGGGGTATGGATTGTCAACCCCAGCCTCTCTGCTGTTTGACATCTGTTATCCTTGTAAGGTGGACATTGTGACATTTAATAGGCCCACCATATAAGAAATTTGCAAAACCCACTTCACAATGAGTCCAATTGTTACACACACAGCCTCCTCCACACAGGATACGAATGACACACACAGACACCGAGACTCACAGTTGTCATGTCTGGGATTGGAACTCCTACCTAACGAGTGTGGCTACAGCATTATGCAGTTATAGCACGTACCACAGAGATTATTGAGCTACCTCTTACCCAAAGGTGTATTTCAAAGTGAATGACATCAGCAGGCATGCCAATGAAGGGCACTGGAGGTTGTAGTGACTGTGAATGGCCTCAAAAGCATCGCTCCCTACACAGACAAACATCTACACTTGCTAGGTCTGGGAATAGAACCCCTACTGGACTAGTATATCACACTACAACATTACGCTGTTATAGGATGCACCATGGAGATTACTGGGCTACTCTTTCCTCAAAGGTGTATTTCAAAGTGAATGACATCAGCAACCTTGCCAAGGCTGGGCAATGGAAGGTGTAGTTCATAGGTTCATAGGGTCATACGTTGATACGAGGCTATTGGCCCTAGGGCCTATACATTGCCTAGACATGACATTTCTCTGGCTATGACTTCCCACAATATATACTTCCCTGTACCCCTGTCTAGTAGTGCAGCTGACATGATCCCCGGGGTAAATGTCCTATCTCCCATCCAATCATCCAGGTTTCTTTTGAAGAGGGCCAAAGGGGCACTCTGCTTGACATGTATGGGCAGTGTATTCCAGAGTCTGGGGAGTCTCTGGGTCAGGAACACATCCCTCCTGCATGTATTGTTCATTGTGATGACAGGATTTGGATCCCTGGAGCATGTGGCTGTGAGGGTTTGGAATTCTCTAAGTGTAGCATGTCTAACAGCTATGGGTTTGACATGGCATGCTATGTTAAGCAGAGATTGCCTCTGAGAACACAATACGTGACAGAGTATAGCTGGCAGATTTTCAGATGGTCAGCATAGGACATCTGGTTTAGGTCTGTGGTCATTTTGTGAGGTATGTCTGCAGCCTCTCTACTTGTTGCAGATGTCTTGTGAGGTACATACGTAACAGGCCATTGTAGTCTGTACTGGGTTTATTGAGAGATTCCTACAGTGGGACAATGGGCTCCTTTTCCTGGATGTAAAGCCCTTAGTGGGAGGTGTGCCACATAGGTGGGTTTCCTGACTGTTGTGGCGATGTGGTTATCAAAGGTGAGACCACTGTCCACCTGTGTCCCTAAGTCTGTTTTCACACTTTCGGTGTTTAGTGTACTGCCACCTATGTGGTACTTCACAGGTATGTGTCCCTTCCCAATGGGGATAGCTATATATTTCTTGGCATTGATCTTGAGGCCATGGCTCAGGCACCAAGCATGTCTCTCTGTAAGGCCCTTCTGTAGAATATCCACATCATGTGGGGATTCAATATTGGCTCCGAGTGTGCAATCATCTGCGACCTTTGTTTGCCGGTGTCCCTTAGTGTTGTGATGTACTTCAGAGCAGTAGATGCCGAACAAGGGCAGTGTCAGGACTGAACCCTAATGTACTCCAACTGTCACTTGTCTGGGGCTCAGGTTGGTGTCACCTACATTTACAGTGTGGGTTGTGTCAGTACAGCAGTTGGCAGCCTATCAGGTAACATTGGGGTTAATGGTCAGCATGATACATTTATCTATGATTCCAGACTGGGGGATGGTGTTGAAGGGCTAGATGAGGTCCAGATAGGCTGTGTGAACCACCTTACCCTCGTCCACGGCTCTGGAGCCAGATTCCCAGTTGTCTTTCAGATTGAGGTGACATGATTGGCCCTTCACAAACCAAACCTGGTTAGGGTCCAGTGTTTGCAGGTTGCCAATGCCTTTGTTTTAATTTTCATGATAATACATTCCATGGCCTTGCAGAGCAGGCACATCATACTACTGTGGCTGTAGTTCCCAGAATCCAAGGTGGATCCCCCCTTGTGAACTGGGATAACTGTAGCTGTGCGCCACACAGTGGGCACAAAGCCTGAGGTGTGGCTATGATTAGACATGGCATGTAGGTGAGGTGCCAGTGCAGTTTGTAGCTCATGTAGTACACAGCCCGGGATGTTGACTGGTCCCATGGCTGCTGTTGTCATAGCTCTGTAGAGTGTGGTTTTTACCTATGTGGCCGTTATTACTGGCATATGGCAATCTATCCGTGTTGAGATGGGCCCTGTGGGGTTGGGAGGGGGGTGCAGTTGGCACTGAATCAATCTGCCAGGATATTGCAATATCCCTGGGAGGAGTAGATTTAGTACCACCCTGTTGTAGCTCACAGCAGCTCATATAGCTATGGAATGGCTTGTAGTTGTCTTTGGCATCTGTGGCTATATTATGTTCATAACTAGGTTTGGTGGATGCTATGAGGGGTCTCTCCCTCTTACTGTAGCTGGTAAGGGAGTATTTTGCATCCTGGAAAGTCCCCCATTTCTGCAAGGGTTTCCTCCTTTTGTTGTACAGTATGTTTATGGTAGAGGGCCACCACACTGACATCCTTTTCTTGGATGGGGAGCTTCTTGGTTAAATATTGGATGGCACGATTCATGCATGAGTGGATGTGCTCATACAGTGTCTTCATGGATGATTCAGCAGTTGTCCTTTCACTTCCCTTCTGCATGGGTGTCATGATGTTAGTGACATCTGACATGTGTAGCATGACACTGGCTTTGGAGATGTGTGTTATGGAGGTGTCCTTACTGGGGTGTGGGGGAGGGATGTTGATGTTAAGGGTGATTAGGTCATGGGCATACCTGACCACCAATGGGATGACCATATGTATGGAGCATTGATGTCCCATGTTGGGAATGACCAGGTCTAGGACATTTGAGCCCTTGGTGGGACTATGGATTACATGATCCAGGACATTGGGAATAATGACTTCCAAGAACCGTTGGGCACACGTGTTGGTACACAAGTAGTTTTCCCAGTTAATGGCAGGGTAGTGTAACTCACCCAGTATTAGGGTGTTTGCTTGTACCATAATATTTCACAGTATGTTTCAAAGGCTGTAGTGACTACTGTGGGGCATGGTGGGGGATCTGCAGCAAGATATGCAATATGAAATGCAGTCTAACCTACTGTTAGTTGCACCAGGGGTATTTCAGCCACATTCTGTTGGGCAAGTAGCCTGGTGGTGTAAATCTGCTTGGTGAATATGGACACTCCTCTACCTTTATTGTTTTGGTCCTGGTTTGGTGGCCAACAGCTGTGGTGAGAGCCATACCTGGTATTGCAGGGGTGCTCTCTGAAGGCTTGGATAAGGTCTCTGTTACTGCACAGTTATCAATGTTCTCCATTTGTAGGTGTGCGTAGTGACTGTGAATGGCCAAAAAAACATTGCTCCCTACACACACACACACACACACACACACACACACACACACACACACACACACACACACACACACACACAGAGTTTTACAGTTGCCATCTCTGGACATAGAACTCCTACCTAACTAGTTTATCACACTACAACATTACGCAGGTGTAGGACATGCCACAGAGATTACTGAGCTGCTATTATCCCAAAGGTGTATTTCAAAGTGAATGACATCAGTAGGCTTGCCAAAGAAGGGCACTGGAGGTTGTAGTGACTGTGAATGGTCTCAAAAGCAATGCTCCATACACAGAAAAATACACAAAATCCCCACTTGCCATGTCTGGGACTCGAACTCCTACCTAGCTAGTTTAGCACATGACAGCATTACACACGTATAGGACACACCACAGAGATTACTGGGCTGCTACTTTCCAAAGGTTTATTTCAAAGTGAATTACATCAGCAGGCTTGCTAAAGAAGGGCACTGGTGGTTGTAGTGACTGTGAATGGCCTCAAAAGCATTGCTCTCTACACAGACAAGCAAACACACTCTCAAACATCCACACTTGCCATGTCTGGGAATAGAACTCCTACCTACCTAGTTTATCACACTATAGTATTACACAGTTATAGGACACGCCATAGAGATTACTGGGCTTTTACTTCCCCAAAGGTGTATTTCAAAGTGAATGACATCAGCAGGCTTGCCAAAGAAGGGCACTTGAGGTTGTAGTGACTGTGAAAGGCCTCAAAAGCATTGCTCCCTACACAGACAAACACACATACAAACATTCACACTTGCCATGTCTGGGAATAGAACTCCTACCTAACTAGTTTATTACACTACAGCATTATGCAGTTATAGGACATGCCAAAGAGATTGCTGGGCTGTGACTTCCCCAAATGTGTATTTCAAAGTGAATGGCATCAGCAGGCTTGCCAAAGACGGGCACTGGAGGTTGTAGTGACTGTGAATGGACTCAAAAGCATTGCTCCCTACACAGTCAAACACACACACAAACATTCACACTTGCTATGTCTGGGAATAGAACTCCTACCTAACTAGCTTATCAGACTACAGCATTATGCAGTTATAGGATGCACCACAGAGATTACTGGGCTACTACTTCCCCAAAGCTGTATTTCAAAGTAAATGACATCAGCAAGCATGCCAAAGTAAGGCACTTGAAATTGTAGTGAGTGTGACTGTCCTAAAAAGCATTGATCCTTACACAGACAAACACACATTGGCCACATATGGCATTAGAACTCCTACCTAACTAGTACATCATACTACAGCATTACACAGTTATAGGATGTACCACAGAGATTACTGGGTTACTATGTCCCCAAAGGTGAAGACATCAGCAGGCTTGCCATAGTAGGGCAATGGGGAGTGCAGTGTGTGTGCATGGGCCATAACCCATTCATCAAGAGGCAGACACACCACACTCAGGCACACACAGGTTTATATTCCACAGGTACGTGTATACAACTGTTAGATGACTACTGACTTGTACAGTCATGTTGCACAGTTAGCACTAGCACCACAGACACTATAATGCTAGGGATTCCAGAGGTAAATGTCTATGGTGATTGACATTTGCACATCATGTGATTTTAGCCAATTGGATGTGTGCTGGGTGGGACAGGCCTCATGATGGAAGGCTCTTTGTCACTGTCACTCTCTTCCACACATCTATGTATGTGTACTTTTGGCCTATTATAGTGTGTTGTCCTTGGTTATATGTGTGTATTTCTATCCAATGTGTTTGCAAAGCATGACTGGTGCATACTGAGGAGTGTATGCACTTACATCTGCAACTGTCAGATATGTTTGGTCCACTATTGTTGCCAGACATGGGCTTCATTTCTTTAAGTGTGTGAGCATGTCCAGTATTACCTTTCAGTATTTTGTTGTCTGACATGGCCTTCATTTCTCTAAGTGTGGGGGCATGCCCAGTATGACCCTATGTATTGAATGTGTGAATCCATTCCAGGTAGATTGTACTCCAGTGCAGACTTTTGTGTTCTACACCTACAGCTAGTAAACTGTTTCTGCGGGATATCTGTAGATCAGTTGATACTATGGGGTCAAAATGGGCAAAGGATAGTGGGTTACTGTAGGTAATTGTGTCTGTGCTGCTTCTGCTACATGGTCCTGGTGTTAGCAGAGATATTCAGACATATGTACTGTTATACACTGTGATGTTTTATGTCATCAAGTACTGTCAGGTAGACATATTTGCTTGCAGTGATGTGCTGGGGAACACAGGGTGAATGCAGCTGTGTCCAGTATTGTGGTCAGCAGCCTACATATTCTTGCACACTCATTCCATTCTGGAGGGGAATCTGCAGACACTTGCTGCTGGGTCTGTGTACATGGTTCAGCACCTTGGTACAGTGGTGGCAGAGGATCCCATGTACATCCATGGACATGACAGTATGGCTATATCTTGCTGTGGCGATACCTCACAGCTGTACAGATTCACACAGGTTCCCCAGAGGCAGGGGTCATAACTCTGGACATTACCCCTACACATTGTGGTTTATGAGCAGGTTTGTAGCCACACATTCTTGTGTTTGCAGCCAGGGATAGTATGTGCACATGGCTGAGTTTTGGACTTCACACACTCCATGCCGCCCATGCTCCCTCCCCCCCACTATATTATTCTATTCTCTTCCATACATTATGCAACCATTCTCTGATATTTTCCCTATAGTTATCAGTTCATCACAGCAGTAATTTGGTTTTGGTCCACAGTTCATGTAGTAGGACATGGTGGACATGTTACTGTGATTTGTTCACATGGCCTTGTATTTAGGTTCAACATACATGGCAGTACAGGTGAGACACAGGCCATTGGCAGAGGACTGTAGGCCATTTGGTAGTGATGTAGGTCAGCTGTAGCAGGCTGTTGCATTCTGTCAGTCCTACAGTCCCAGACTGTTATACACTATATTCCCCTGGGGTGACAGGGTAGGTGTGCAAGGTGTTCATGCCAATACTTTCTGTCAATATTGGTCCAGTGGTGTGGATTTTGGCAGGGTGCTGCTTACACCTAGGGACACACCTGCATGGGACACCTGCTCTGCATGCTGCATTCTTTCGCTATTGCCATACATTGGTGGGGGTCATATTGCACTCATTCCCAACAGCAGGGATAAGGCCAGAGAGGTACCTGTGTGTGGTGGTGGGGTGAACTGGGTGCACATGTGCTATGGACCCTACTTACATCTGACTCACAGATATGCATGTGACATTCCACTTATGCTGGCTTGTGCAGGGACATCAGCTGTTTCTCAATACATCATTCCTATGACCTTTGTGGTCTGCCAGTGTTTGGCCAGATGACATTGGTATTCCCTACTACACGCCCAGATAATGTGCTGCAAACCTGTATGTACATTTCCAAGGGTGTGTCCATTTGACAATTACATATTATACACTATCTGTCTGGGGTACTTCCCCCTGTGTACTGCTTGTATATCTGGGCCGACAGTCATGCCATGTCCATCTTTCAGATGGTGACACATATTACTTCCAAACATTTGCTATGGCTTACTGCTGGAATGTGTTATACTGGGAAGCACTGTGTTTGGCACTGCAGTTGTGAGAACTTGGCCCTGTCATCAGCAGTACTGGGCAATGGCCACCAGGACAAACCTCACCATGCATACATACTGACCACTCTCACACAATATACAACACACACTAACCTAACACACGCAGACCTGCATATTGTACAAATGCTACAATCTATCCTGCTACCTTGGCCAGCTCAGGTAATCTGTGCTCCACTGTTATTATACCTACACATACATGTTACTACATTTCTACATGGGATTGGGGGGAGCACACCTGTGTGGTACTATGTGTCTACATAGAATTTGGGGGCACACCTTACTGTTACTACATTTCTACATAGGATTGTGGGGGGGCACACCTGACTGTTACAACGTGTCTACATAGGTATGGGGGCACACCTGACTGTTACTACATTTCTACATAGGATTGGGGGGGCACACCTGACTGTTACTACATTTCTACATAGGATTGGGGGGAGCACACCTGTGTGTTACTATGTGTCTACATATGATTGGGGGGCACACCTTACTGTTACTTCATTTCTACATAGGAATGTGGGGGGCACACCTGACTGTTACAACATGTCTACATAGGTATGAGGGCACAACTGACTGTTACTGCATTTCAACATAGGATTGGGGGATTGGGGGGCACACCTGACTGTTACTACATTTCTACATAGGACTGGGGGGGGCACACTGGACTGTTACTACATTTCTACATCAGATGGGGGCACACTAGACTGTTACTACATTTCTACATAGGATTGGGAGGCACAGGTGGCTGTTACTACATTTCTACATAGGATTGGGGGGGCACACCAGACTGTTACTACATTTCTACATCGGATTGGGGGGGCACACTAGACTGTTACCACATTTCTACATAGGATTGGGGGGGCACACCTGACACTTGTACACATTTGTTATGACTGTACTGGTATGTCAGATACTCCATTTCATTCTGTATTCTAACCTATCATGCTGACTAGAGGCATATCAGTGTACTACAGATCTTAGGTTTTATTGACCTACGTTACAGTTTCTGACTTCTTACCCTTCAGAACTAACATCCCACTGCCTGACCTGTTGTAGTCTTTTTGTGTTGGCCTGGGGGGAGGTTACTCATAGCCATTAATCAGAGGCCTTAGCACAGCCTTTGTTTGTGTTTGTCTACATGTGTCCTGCTGGCTGAGACTGTTGTTGGGTATGTGAGTCTCCCTGACTGACATGTGTGTGTCTTATGGACACACATGTGGCCCAGCACATTTTCTGCAGTGGGTTTTGTCACCTTGTCTAGTACTGGCTACTATGGTGACACTGGTATTTGTTACAGATCTCATGCTGCCACTATAGGTGTCTACTATCTGCTGGCATCCCATTCAGCCACCTGATTCCATTGCATGCTCACATCCATACCATAGATGCAAGTAACAACACACACTACTCCATTTGGCAATTGGTAGGAAGAGTATCTTACCTTGTGGCTGTGCCAGTGTTGAGGATGGTGCTGGAGGGCTGACTATGTCGGATGCACATAGTGCACTCCCTATACATGGTTAAGCACATGTAGTGTCATATTTGGCATCCCTTTTACTGTATGTGCAAGTAAGAGAGAGGTGTCATTCCCTGGGTCCCTATTGTGCCAGTGTATGTGCTATGTGTTGCCTCTTTGCCAAGGCCAGGGCATACTGGGCATGTCTCTTTCTGCCTACTGGGTCAGGCTGAGGTTGTTCCTCCACCAAGTCACTCTGTGCCTGTGAAGGCCTTGGCAATGGTGGGGGGGGGGGGGCTGTGTGTCCCTGTCCCATGCTGTTCCTGCTGCAGCTGTTTCCGCAGGATCATATTGTGTAGCATGGCACATATGATGACAATTTGGGTAGATGTAGCTGGTGAGTACTGCAAGGCTCCACTGGATGTGTCCAGGCACTGGAACTGTGACATGAGCATCCCAAGCACACCCTGTATTATGATTCTGGTCTGTGCGTGTGCCTCATTATGGAGTTCTTGTTCGGGTGTGTGTGCATTTCTGATGGGTGTCATCAGCCATGGCTCCAGTGTGTAACCAGCATCCCCCACTAGGTGACCATAAGAGATGCCCCCATTGGCAAATCTCTGGTACAGCTGTGTCAGATGCCAGATGTGGGAGTCATGATAGCTTCCAGGGCAGCCAGCACACACATTCATTATAATGCCCTGGGCATCACACACGACCTGGAAGTTGATGGGGGGAAGCCCATGCAGTTGATGTAGACCCTACCCTGCTCACCAGGTGATGCTTTGATGCATATGTGCGTTCAGTCTATAGCACCCACTACCTTAGGGTATTCTGCTATTTGGTGGAAGAGACGCATATTGCTGGCCAACGCCTCATGGGTGCTGGGGAAATATACATGCTCACCAGCAAGTGCTGACATGGTGGAGTACTCTGGATGCTGATGCCTGTGAGATCCCCATGATATCCCCAGTTGGCCGTTGAACGGTACCTGTGGCTAGTATTCTTAGGCCTGCACATACCTTGATATCCACTGGGATGGGTTCCCCTCTGTTAGTTCTGTGTGTCAGGCGTGGCCGGCACAGCTCAACAATTTGCAGTAGGAGATCCCTGTCCACCCTAAAGTGCTCCACTATCTCCAGCTCATGTAGCCCATGGTAGGTTACCCTGGGTCTGTACACTCTTCTCTGTCTCCTCACTGTGGGTTCTTATCCTCACCACCCTCAGCCTCTTCCACATGTTGATGTATGATAGCTGCTGCAGCCCCTATCATTTTGTTGGTTTTGTTTGTTACAATTTGCCTGCTTGTATACACCAGTGGTGTAGAGTATGTGGGAAAAACCAGAGGGAAAGGTGTTTGCACAGTTTATAATAGTGTTCTGGGCTGGGCTGCTGCCCACCTGCCAGCTCTGCTAGTTCTCCTTGATTACATTCCTAATGTTGTTTTCCCTTCCCATTGCCTTCCTGTTTAAGCCCGGGGGTGCGCCAGACAAACACAGTGCTCAAATGTGCACAGAGCTGCTATTTCCTGGTTTACTTTTTTTTTCCTTTAAAACATGGTGCAAGGTGAGCACACCCGCTTGGGCAATGTAAAGAGTGCTAGGCAACCACAGACACACCCCCCTTGCTTAGCTCTAAGAAGCTAAGGGCAACCCGAGCTACAGGGCTCCAATAAGCTTGCAGTATGCCTGACACACACCCCCTATGATGTCAGCTAACTCTTAGGCTTGAACCATGCTATTCCTGCATTTACATGGTTGGGTGCTTGCTAGCATTAAGGGGAAATCTGGGATTCAGTATCATTCCCCTAATTTGCATAGGATTGCCTGCTAATGCATAGTTACAGGTCCCACACTGATCCTTCCCTCTTAGCAAGCACTATTCACTGGCCATGTTGTCTTCTCCCTGCCATTGAGTATAATGGCAAAATAGTGATTTTGGTTAGAATGCTTATTTCAGGTTTTTCTTTATATTTTCTGTCCGATCCCGTTTTTGCGCCACTGCCCTATGCTTATGCTTTTGCCAACTGTTTTCCATGCCAATGGCTATATATTTGGCTATTGGCATGCTTTACACATGCTATACACCCTTTATTTGCAGCTGTCATGGCTCCGTTTTGTAGTTTGCAGAAATGTACTCGGTTACTAACTGAGTACATTTCTGCACATTACACTGGTCCTGCACGACCGGCTGACAGCTTCCTGGATCACAAATTCACCTCATTTGCATGGTTTTCACCTGCATATGGGTTAATTTGCATACAGGAGCTGTGTCCGTGCAGGAATAGTGCAGGAGTGCTCATGCACATCCCTGGAGCTTATTCCTGGATTGCACGGTGGCCATATTGCCTCCAGGAGCTCCTATACTATTCCTTTACGCCGGGCAGGACTTGCTGAATCCAGGGGACAGTAAGCATTTCTCCCTCCTGCAGTGATTAAATACTATGACACTAGGGCTAAAACAGAAAGGGAAGGCACATACAAGAAGAAATAAGTATAGGATATAAAAGAAATATATTTAAATATATGAAGTGAGTGATTTTATACCATTTCACTAGTGCTATGTCATGTATATAAAGAAATAAAAGTATAAAATAATAGTTTGCAGTTGGATAAGATTTTGATTTACTTGAAGTTTGAGTACTATATATTATTTATAAAGTTAGCATTGTTATGGAAAAGATAATAGGGGAGAAAAAAGTTACATTACTTTCTGTGTATGATTCTACATTATTTAGAAGGGAGAAAACAAAAACTTGCATGAAATGTGGTGAAGTTATGCATAATCATTTATCTCTGGGTTTTCTTTTTATTTAATAGTCCAGTCATTTTTTGAAGCTTGTCTTTTTAAGTTCATTGAAGAATCCATGGGTTCAGGTTGATTTAAAAGGTTCTTTTTTTGGACAAATGTGGATGCTTCTTTGAGAGAGTCAAACGTTTTCTTTCCTTCTGGCAGGGATAATCTTATTATTGCTGGGAATATGAGTTGTGCTTTGATTCCTTCCTTTTGTAATGATTTTATTTGAGGGGACACATGCTCTTCTTTTGGACATTACAAGGGGTGAAAAGTCATTGTCAAACCAAATAGTTTGGTTACCAATTTTTAATGGAGCAAGAGACCAGGCAGTTCTTAAAACAAGTTCTTTGTCTTGAGTGGAGATACATTTTGCAATAAGAGATCTTGGATGGGTATTTTTACTGGATACAAAAGTTGTAGTTAAAGACCTGTGTACCCCTTTCTATCCTGAAGGATAGTGCTTCAGGTAGGTTTAGGATTTTAGGAATCCAAAAAGTCAGGAAATTAATCATATTGTCCCCCTCCATCTGCTCCGGGATGCAATATATTCTTATATTGTTTCTCCTGGTTCTATTCTCAGTGTCGTCTATCATTTCAATGAGTCTGGTGTTTTCTTGAAGAAGAAAGTCTGTGTTTTTCTCTCTTTCTGTTAACCTGTAGTCTATATCTGTTACAGAATCTTCCAAAGCAGCAATCAGGGCAGTTCATTGTTTAAGAACATCATTTAATAAGGTTACTTTTTTGGTGGTATCTTCTTTTATATTGTCTAATTTTAAGTTTAATTTGTCTATTTTACCACCAAGTCTTGAACTGTAGTAAGGATTACCTGTATTTCTCTCTTCTTTAGAGTGTCTTGCTGAGAAAACTTGGAGCTGCTCATCTTCCTTTGTGAATGTGGTTTCAATGTTCCTTCTATTTGAAAGTTTGACAGGAAAAATGAATATTTTAGCTTAAAAATTGCACCAGCTTGTAGGTTGTGACTTCCAGAATCTGATTTTAGTAGTTTCAGTCTTTGTTGGTGAAATTAAATAAAAAAATCCTGTCAGGAAAAAATGAAGACTGCATAGCTCAAGAACTCTGCTGCTTTCAGCTTGCCATCCATGCCACGCCCCCCTGATACTTTTGCGCGTATTGATTTTTAGGAGAGGGAGTAGAATTTCTGCATTGTTGAATATTGGAGGAACCTGAGGATGGAAAGTAACTTCAGTGGTGTTTTTATATATGATAGCTACTCCACCTGTCTTGCTTAAAATATTATACTCAGAGAGAAGGATTTCTTAATTTCCAATTTCTAGTTTGATCCATTTCTCTGTGGTTACAGTAATATCATGATTATACAGAGCTATACATGCATAACGATCAGGTACTTTATTGTGAATGCTTCTTAGATTTATATTAAGGGAAGAGTAGACATAGCATTTATTTGAGATTGAGATGGAAAATAAAGTTGATTGTTTTGGAGACATGGATGATGTTCATCATATTGATCATTGCTGCTGTAGCCTTAGCTACATGGATTATATCCTGCTAAGAATATAACAGCTGGCTAAATTCCAAAGCTACAGGGCACTGTCCATACACCTAAACTGTCAGGCAGCTTGAGTTGAGATAACTTAAAAACAAGTTTGGGCACCAAGCCCTTCAGAGCTTTACTGCTGCTGAAGTGTATACCCTTCTGAGGCATTTGAGGACTGACAGTCAGCTTGCGCTTTCCTTTTCTGGGCAGATAAGTTCCGTTTGAGGGAAAAAAACTTTGATTTACTTATTTTTGTTGCTGTTTTATATCACACTCTTCAGGAATATTATTTTAAAGCTGGGAATGGTGTGTTTTAATGGACTGTCATGAGAATGTAACATACTTAAAAAGAGTGGTCATTCTCCCTGCCAGTTTAAAAGTGATGTAAAGCCACTAACAACATTTTTTTCTGTGGAGAAATTGTCTTTATTTTACTTTTGTGAGGCTGGAATAGTGTTTTAAAGTGTTTTTTACTGTGTTTTTCTGCCAAAAGTAACTTGTAGACTAGCAGTTTTTACCAACATTTGCTGCTTGTCTTCCCAGGGAAAGAGGTACCATTTTCAGCTGGACCATGGAACAGATTAATGGTCTCACTGCTGGTCCTTTCAGCCATAAAAAAAAGAAAAAGAAAGAAAAACATTAAGCACAACAGCAGGCTAGCAATGTGTCTCAGCCACAGGTGGATGATTCTACTGTGGCCATTGTTGTACCTAAGACCACTCATCTTTTACTATGGATTTCTCTGGTGTACCTACAGCCACTATGGACCAGGGCTTAGCCACATCATCTGCTGCTGTTGGGGTCCCCTCAGCAGTGAGGGAAGGCCATTCTTGTTAGTTATGGGAGAGGGAGGGATGCTGTTCCCATCCCTGGGGAAGCTGCTGCTGCCACTAGTAACACATCAGACCCCATTTTACTGTCAGAATGAAACAGAAAACCAAGCATCTATCTACTCCTCCTCTGATTTCTTTGGATAGGATAGCATACTGTGACTGGCTCAGAGTTTAATTCAGGCTATTGATCCTTCTTGTAAACTTAATTTCCAGTAAAAGAAAGAGAGATACCTCTTTTCCTAAAGAGATGCACGATTCTGACTGGATCTACTCACACGAGAGCAGGGGTGTTTGATATACCCTGACATAAATCAACTATAACTGATTGCATGGATGACAGGGTCTTAATTCCTCTTGGACACCTGTTTATTAAGGACATGCAGCAGGTACTAATGGAGGCAAGAAAGTCTGCTACTAGAAAATCATATATTAGCAAATGGAAAAGATTTTCTAGCTAACACCAATAACATAACCAGCACCCATTTAGGCTAGTTCTTCTTTGGTTTTACAATGCTTGTATGAATTACTATCATATAGCTTTTGTTATTCCTCTGTCAAGGTTCATTTGTTAGCCATTTAAACACCTACCAATGGATCCACCCCTTTCAATGCAAGCTTATGTTAAAATGTTTTTGAAAGGGATTTTGCATAAGAGGCCACCAAGAAAACTGGTGGCCTGTACTTGGGATTTTACTTTTGTGTTACAGAAGCTAATACTTGCTCCATTTGAACAGCTAACTTGTCTGACTTGAGGTTTTTAACATGGAAACATTTTTTCTGATTGTGCTGACCTCAGTAAGAAGGCTATCTGAGTTGCAGGCTCTTATGCTAAGTCAGCCCTATCCAGTGATAGGGCTTCTTTGAGAGCTAATCCTCCTGTTATGCCTAAAGTGCTAATCAAGTTTACTTTCAGCCAAACTATCCATCTCCCTGTTTTCTTACTATTGGCATCTGTAAGTGGAAATGGTTGGCTGATAAAGTGTGTGAAGGTGTGTAGTTTGACTTGATAACATTATTAAAGTATTTTATTCATTCCATTCCTGAAAAGTTTATGGGTGGAGAACTGATCAATTTAAAAGTAGAGTACATGAGAGTTTGTGGAAGAGGTTGAATGGACCAGGAAGCCTGCCATCTCAAGGCAGCATCCAGTGCTACAGAAACAATCAGTTTTGTCATTGACCCTAGCAAGTAAGTATGTTTTTACTCAACTTAGAAAAAAAAGTTTTAAAGGTGAGGAAAAAGTTGCACACCAAAAATAGATGCATATCAAGGAAGCAATCATGAGTGTGTTTATTATACAGGTACAAATGGTAAATAAAATAGCAGGTAAAGCAGCTATATGTCTAAATTAGAAAAGTGTGAAAGAGTGGGAGTGTTATTTAGACTTATTTTGCAGGGGACTGAAAAAAATTGTTATCAAAAATTAAATAAGCTTGTGGAGAAAAGTAACACTGAGTCTGAGATCGTCCCTACCTCTCAATGTGCGGATATAATGATTTTTAAATGGGATGCCACGAGCTGATTCATTTCCTTATTACTGACTACACTTAAGAAAACTGACAGGTCATACACATGTGCATACTGTAGGGTTCCTGATGCTGTTCTTATTTCATGCACTTTTTATACTGGTGGTATCTGGTACAGATTGTTCAATACCATTGTACAATGGTATGGCTGTGTGTCTGAAATGTGTCATGCATACAACGATGAGCAGGTTATGCACTGAAGAGGATGGAAAACAGAAGAGGAATTAGCTTATTGGTTAGGAAAGGGTGAAAACAGATAATGCTTAAATAAATTATTCCCAGCAAGGTATATAGGTCTATATCATTCAGCCAAATTGCCTTAACCCGCCACTGAATTTCCACAGGCATGACAGAAAGACAACACTAAAAGGCAACAGTCAATAACAATGAGAGTATTTTACAAGTAACTCATGTTACAGTGCAATGTTACGCTTGCTTAGACACTCCTAATGTGTTTCTTAAGTGAAGCTGTCATAAAAAAATAACAGACAAACTTCGACGAAAGGAGGTATTGCCAGCACAGTTAGCTGGAAATTTGTAAATAATTATATGTCATTTGTGAATATTAAACTGATTCATTCAAGATACTGGCATTACAAATATATTAGAACTATATCTCAGGTGTATATCAAACTGATTTGTACAGACATTTGTGTTGAAAAGGTATTTATAAAGTGCTTCTGTTTGAAATGTATGCACAGTGTGCCTTACTGGAAAGAAAAGAAATGTACATGCACTGTTGTAACTGTTTAAATGTATATGTTTTAACAGAGGAATCTGGAGGGTTAACCTCAGTCCAGCAAACTTTAGGAAAATATCTGAAATTAAATCACCTTATAGGCTAGGCCATAAAAATGCTATCACACAGGTTTCAAGGCAGCCAGAGACACAAAGTATGTACTAGGAAGATTTCTGCTTTGTGTTTGGGGTGAACTAATTACAATCTGGAAGCATGGAGATATGCAATTGTTTTATGACTTCCAACACCTGCCAAAGATCTGAGCTAAAGCCCTTCTGTGTGTATTTTTACAGGCAAGTGCTAAGTCCTGCCAGCTTCTAGCAATGGGGGTTTTGCATGGGAACTAGAAGTCAGATGACAGGAAGTGATGGCATTCTGTAAACTATCCCAGCAGTAATATTTTAGATATTATTTTGAGAAGTCACTTAGAGAAGCAGACCATTCTGAATTCTGTCTTAGATCTAACAACAAGAAGAACCATTAAGTAAGTTATTAGAGAATAGTAACTCTCTTAGACACAGTCAGAAATATAGCAAAGCTTAGTTTAGATATTGTTTTTCTTTATTTGTTTGAGACTGTCCTTCAATGTTGTTGTAAATATTCCCTGTGATTTTGAACTCTGATGTCACTGTGAATATATACTTAGTATTTTATTGTTCTTTTTATTATTTATTATTAAATATATTTAAACCTTTCTTTGTGGCTGATCTTTGTAGAGATATTTAGGTTTAGAGAGTACTTGCATATTTATTAGGTGACACTGTGTGGGCCACTCCTAATAGCCTTGCTCTTGGTCAAACTACCATTTGTATTAGCATTAATATTACACAGTAAAGTTGAGCACCTTTTGTTAAGGGCCTTAAAGTAGCTGGGGAAGGGTTCTGATGGCAACTACCTTATAGTCTGGGCAGAAGGGGGCATAGCTAGGAAACCTGTGTCAGCCTTTCCCAGGTGTTTGTGTGTGTCTAAATCAAATTTCCAAGCATGTGTATGTCAGCTATTTGGGCAGGGACATGAAGCACTGGTTGGACAGAGAGAGTGTTGGAGGACTTGTCTTGGAACCTTGGCTAAGGACTCAACTTTATAGCTGTGCCAGTGGGGAGTCTTACTGGGGATCTGCAGAAAGATAAAGGAAACAGCCCCAGACTGACTGCAGTCTCTGTGTGCTCTTAAGGGAAAATGCACTTGATGCAGAGAGCTGCATGTGGAAATACTGTGTGTGTACCTGTTATCCTCCCAGTGAACATCCCCCACAGGTGCTGGTGGTGAGGATTGAGGCCCCTTGATTACTGGTCCAGTGGTGGGTCGTCATACAAACAAAGAAACAGTAAGGAGTAATACATAAGCACTACACACTAAAATATAATGTCTTCAGAAAGTATTACACAGCAATTAGCTAGCAAAAGTAATACAGATTAGCATATTTGTTGTCACTACTGTGGGAAAAACATCCTTAATTTACAGTTCATAACTCTTGTTAAGAGAATTTACAAACAAAATACAACTTCCAATATTTAAACACTCCATGCAGTAACAAAGGCAGTTAAAATGCCCAAGAGCTGTAACTACATATTAAAATGCAACTATCACTGAATGCCTAAATGTGGATTATTACTCTATTACATAACATCTTACAAACAGTGGTCATAGCTTGTTCTGTTTCATTAAAAAGGCAGATTGCACCGTATTTGCATTCTCCAGGGCAGCACCTTATCAGTGAAAACACAAACCATTTTGGTATTCAGCATAAACCTGTCATTAATTCTTAGCAATACAGTTCAGTGCACAAACTCATACAGCTGTTTCAGCAACCCAAAACTGCTACATTAGTTAAATTTGTAAATGTATAGGATGCATATGGAAAAAATATATCTAGATAGCTATGTTCCCTGACTATCTTGCTACAAGAAGACTGTTCCTCAAAATAACTAGTGATTTCTCACAGGTAGAATGATTGCACCTACTTCTTTCGACTGCTATATCATGACAGTTTATAGTAAAAATGATATGCAAGCTCCAGTGTTCCAGACATCATCATTTCTAAGTAGACATGTCATAAATCAGTTTTCCCCATCCAACACTACAGTCACCAAAGTTTGTCAAAAATGTCCTTATCTGTTTCTTCTTGAATCTAATCCCATTTGGGTCTTAAGTTTCTGTGGCAATTGCATTCCACTGTTCATTTATCTTTTATTATTATATTAGAAGAAGGTAAAAAACCACGGTAGTGCGGTTACAATGAAGGCTGTCTTCCTGAATATAAATGTTTCACCAACACCACGCCCAGAAACTCCAAAATAGTGTCACAATACTTCTTTATTAAACAAATACATGTAGATTGAGCGCTTTCATCTCCCAACTGGAGACCTCATCAGAATCAGGTACCAACACTCACAATGTACCTTATATACATCACTTAAATAACCCAATCACCACAAGCAAACAATTGATCAATAAAGCAATTAAACAGTAAATGTTGCGTACTAAACGCAATAAGTGGCTGACCATCATAAGTTAAATAAAACATCCAGCTATACTCATTGTGTAAAACACATATATAGCATGAAAGACATTTTATAATAACATATTATATGTAAAATTCCGTACAAAAATATTTATATAGGAATGCATATGTATATATGTTTGTTAAAAAATACTTATAAATATATACTGTTTCAAAAAACATCTTTCAATACACATAATAAATATAGTAAATATAAAAATAAATCTACTTGACTAATGTTCTCTAATAAAAATGTATATATTGTAAATATAAATATAAAAATATAAATATGTATAACTAAGTAAAAACAATGTAATTATATAAATACCCACAAGTTATGAGAATTTGTCACATGAGACAACTGTGTTGCCACAATTAAAAAATGTGTTATATATTTCTATTTTATATATATTTTTATGTATGTTTTTTAGGATCATTGGATAATAATTTAAGGGCTGGTATAATGGATATATGGTCATTCAGACCCTTGCCACTGCAGGCGTCAAGCCTGAGCTACCTTATCATCTCCCTATATGCTAATTTTGTCTCCCAGTCACCCCCCCCCCATCTAACTGGTCCACGACCTCAACCACCCAGAATTTAAAATTGGCCCCGTCGCATGTTAAGGAATGTCTGTATAGTGCATTATTTTCATTTTTATGATTTATATCTCTCATGTGCTCATATATCCTTTTTCTCAAGTGATGTTCCATTTTACCAATATAAAAACCCCAACAAGATTTACAGTATACTAGGTATACCAACCCCTTGGTATAACAACTGCTGTATTTCTTGGACTTCAATGTAATATTTAAACTAGGTAATGTAACTGTTTTTTCCCCCGCTATGAATGGACAATGGGGGCATCTACCACATCTAAAAGTATCTATTTTGTTTAAAACTGTTTCTCCTTGATTTGTATATTTCTTTTTTTCAAAAATATTTTTTATATTATAACCTCTCCTATAACTGTAGGTTAATTTATTTTGGAAAATCGTAGTTCTCGTAGACACTGTTTTAAACAAATCCCATGTCTCATTAATGCATTTCTGTAACCACCCTATATTCCGGTAATATGTAAGAGTCAAATAGGGTAAACCATTTTTGTTGTTCTGCAATACTTTTTCAGTTCTTTCCATAGTTCTATCATTCGTTTGGTTTAATAATGGTATATATTTGTCACCCCATCCTTTGATTACATATTCTTTAATAGGCTGTGTGATTTCCACAGGATAATCTCTTTGATGGAACATATTTTGCACTTTGTCTATTTCAATAAGAAACTCATCCCTATCTGAAGTCATACGGGCCACCCTAATCATCTGCCCCTTAATTATATTAATATTAGAAGAAGGTGCTATTATGTCTAGAGAAGGGCCGCATATCCCTGTCCTTTGCATTTGGGCAAACAAAATGGTCTCCTTTTTAACAAAAGAACATAGTCACAGATCCATGTGATAGAAATAGAAAAAATATTCAAATCTGTTTCATTTAGCCTGGCATCAGCACTTTTTATAGACATTTCCTTAGCTTGGAATTCCCCCTGGCTGTACAGTGAACATCCTGCAATGGAGATGTGCCCCATCCAGGATGGCTTCTCTCCCTTATGCCCTTATGTTTTTGGAGAATATCTGGCTCCTTTGTGGCCCTGACTGTGAAATAGGATCAAGCAGGTATCAGAGTGAATGAAATTATGTGATTCTCATTTTTCAATAAATATAAGGAAACACTGAGAGAATAAAACAAAGAATATTTACAACTAAAGAAGAAACAGTCAAGAAAACAAAATGCAAATGTAAGGAACAAAAATGGAAAAAGGAGCTTCATTTCAGGCAACAAAGATGATACAACATTTTTTATGATGATTAAGAAAATAAAGACAAAGAAAGTTAGGGTGAGAGGGATGGAGGGAAAGTAAAAATAAATGTGAATGTAAGGTTTGGTAGAACTGGGTAGTAGACAACAGCACTACCAAGTGATTACCATTCACTGTTCAAGGAAGAGAAGGGAAGGGAGATTTGCAAAATCATACCAGCAGAATAAGGATGGTCATGTTAGCCTTTTCACAGAAGAAATGGCCTGAAAAAAGTCAAACATCAAAATGCTGGCTAACACAATAAAGTCATTTAGAATTCAACCCTAGATTCTAACAGAAATGACTGAAAAATAGCTAATTCCTCTAAGCAACTGTTTTATCAGTCATGGGGAGGGAGGGTGAAAAATATATGAAATTTAACAGAGGCAGCAAATGCAACAGCTCATCACTGCAGTTGTAGTAAAATGTCGGAAACCATGATTTATCTGATATAACTGTTTTTACAGGGAATATGCTGTAATCACTGCCAAAACATTTCTGCAATGTTAAAATGTTTGTTGGGCCCCAGACCAGAAAGCATGGATTCACCCTGAAAAGTGAGAAGAAGCAAATCTAGGAGAGTTGTTTGACTGGGTGACCAAATAGCTGACCAGAAAAAATAGGGAGGTGGCCTTGGACTTGCCTGACTTCAGCTAAGTAGGGAAAATCCAATAACTACCAAATGGTGCACAGATAATAATAGTGAATGCAGTATTCTCAGAATAAAACTATACTAATCACCAAATGCCACACAAGCAGTAATTACCAGGATAGTTCAACAAGGCATGGCATAGTCCATGTAAAGCCTAACGAGGTATTTACAATGCCTAGAGGATTCCCCCAATATTGTTTGTTTCTGGACAGAGTATGAAGGAAGATGAATGAGTCAGAGTCAGAGACTAAGAGTGTCTAAGTATGAAGTAATTAAGTGACTTAATCAGTTTCAAAATGGAGCAAAACATAGAAGCCACAGAAGAACTGTAAGTGGTGAATAATAAAGGAAGCAAAGATGAAGTCGTAATAGTGAATGTTTTCAGATCGCCCTATGTTAACTGGATGTGGGTTCTAATTCTCAGAAGGATGTAACTGTGACAGTGTGGCACCAGGACATGATATCTATTTCCAACTGGATTATGGAATAAAATAATGAAGGAGACCACAACACTCAAAAGGACAATGACATAGCAAGCTGTAAAGGTATGGGGTTACAAACCTGCAACAGGTAGTTTGAGATCATATGTGCAAATGGCAGCTCAAAGCAGTGAGACTCAATTTGTACCACATCAGAATGTGATAATACTAATTTCTAAAACTTTATGTAAGTCACTACCTTATAAACATTCCTTCTGCAGATTTTAATAGTACCTTTAGGAGCACAAGCAATAGATGCACAAGTGCTGATACTCTTTCCAAATGAAAAAGGTGTAGGATTTAAGCTCCAAAACTAAACTTCCGCTTCTGTTGAATATTTTTTTGTTTCAGTAGGCTTAACCATAGAGGTCTCCTACTGAGTGAATGTAGTTTGATTAATTTAACAATAAACAAGTACAGAAAGATATAGATACAGATAAGTAATGAAGTAATGCCTGTTGAAAAATAAATAAATCAATAAAATCTGTGTTATCAGAGTTTTTTATGTAAAAGCAGCACTAATAAATTTGTAGCGCATGGAGTACCATGATTATGTTCCAAAATCAGACAAAAATCAAACCAGTAAAGCTCTTGTGTAGCACAAGACATGACTGTAACAGTGCTTTCAGTGGTTTGGAACAACTTTTACACTCCCCAAGTGCTGTTATAGTCAGGTTTTATAGAAGGGACAATTCTTCACTCTCAACTGCCCCTAAATATCATGCCTCATGTATGCATGGATATTTACAGACATTTTCACTAAAATAACACGTGGTGAGCAGAGCTGAAAAAGTAATGCATAAATACAATATTTTGCATACTAAAGATCAAAGAAATATAGAAAAAAATGACAACAAAGTATTTTGGTACATAATGGCAAGACAGACAGAAAGATAATAGTAGAAATGTCATAAAAAGAATATAAAGTATATACGATCAAGGAAAATATGATTGTTTGGTATGGAAAGCAGTTGTATGGCACAGTAAGAAAAAAGTGCATGCGATGTATTTTATAAGTATGAAGCAGAAAGTAAATATAAGAAATAATCAAGGAAAGAAATACTGGGGTTGGTATTCATTAATACTGGTATTCTGTGGAGTAGGGCTGGTATGCAATGAATCTCTATACAAAGTCCATACCAGTTCAGAAAGATCAGTACATAATGTGACAAGATCCTTTGTTTAAGAATACTCCATGCATGGGGTACATATACAAACCACTCCCCTCCTGCTCATATCCAAGTCTTAGAGCCAGCATCATCGGAATACTGGCCAGTCTCCTGCAGGGTGTCTTATGTATACATACCCATGTACAGCAATAACATGAATCGCTCTTTGATGCAGGTCTACTGTGCTCCAGTTAACATCTGGTAGGTGCAGTGGTACAGTGGTTAGTGTTTTTGTATCACAGCAACAGGTTCTCTGGTTCAATTCTTGGCTGAGGTACCATCTCTGTGGAGTTTACATGTCCTCCCTGCAATCATATGGGTTTCCTCCCACATTCCCAAGACATGCCTCTGGAGCATTTCTTCCTGGGCATCTGCTGAAAATGGGCTCTGCCCCAGTTGGGCTTTCATGGTAAACAAATGTTAAATAAGTAATTTTGGCTTATTAATGCCATTAGTCACCAATATATGCTCTTCATCTGTTGCTGTAAGCATGAGCTATGTAGTACTTTTGTTTTGTCCCATGAGAGGGGGTTCTATATGCAATTCCTCTGCAGGGTACAATAACATTACCTCTCTTCAGTTTGACCCATTGCTTGACTCATTCAAGCCTATAGCACCTTTTTGTATACTTCCAGTTCACACTTATAGCAACTCATGGGGTCCAGGACCTTTCTGTGTTTGGCTTCATTTCCTAAGTAACTTACCAGCCAATAGTAGGCAATATTAGAAAGTGCAAGGAGATATTAACAGATGACACTAATACTGCTAATCTAGGTTGTGCAGGACTAAAGAAATGAATTACTCTTCATCACTCTTCATTCATACTTTCATACTTGTTTATATTTTCATAACTGAGAGCCCTATGTTTTGTTGAGCTGCATGGCATGATATGCTATGGTGGGAGAAGGAAAAATCATTGTCAGTGTCTATTTGTATCACACTATATCTGATATATTAAAAAGAAAAAACAGTCAGGAATGCTCTGATAAAGCCTCAAAGTATTGTTGCTTTTTACTCCAATTTCATTCAGCTCTCTAGTTAAACTTCTTCAGATAAAAACAGTTCTCTCATACCATTTCATTCAAAACACATAATTAAAGAACACGTTTCAAAAACACCTATTACACTGTTGCAATAATTAAAAGCATAATTAACACTTGTCCACCCATAACCAGCAGCAATTAATGGGCGGAAACATGAATCCTCACTTCTGGCAAAAACTCAAAGTAGGAAAGTCATATATAAAAAATCATATATAAAGAAACCTAGTTAAATGTTTTAACCACAATACAAGTATGGGTACAACAGGGAACTCAATCACATACTTACAATACAAAGTAACACAACCATCTAACACATAAAACATTAAAGTGCATTGATCTTCTGGTTAGATATTTCCAAAATATATCAAAAACAGTTTGAATCAATGCACCAAATCTAAAAGCATGTCACTATAAAGCGTGCCATGATAACTGAACGGACTGGCAGTCAACAGCAGTCGCTTACTGTCAGAAGTATAGAGTTTCTTTTTGTTGGACATTTACTCATGCAGTCACCCTTGTTCTTACATAAATAAGTTAAGTAGAAAACATTTACCTTAATAAGGCTTCTTTGCAAGGGGAAACAATTCAAACCAAGGCCTTTGAATATTAAGAAACTCTGTCTCTGATGGTTTGCATTCTCAGATCCATCAAAGCAAGTCTCCGCCCCATACCCTGATATGTCATCTAGTAGGCGTGCTATATTGGTGACTGGCTACCCTGTTATCAGCAGCAAGTCCAGCCCACTAACCAAGTTAAAGCATGCTCATATTTCTTCCGAGCATAAATTATCAGTTTATAAGTACAGAACTAATGGTGGTAAACAAATCATCCAGTTTTTTATAGAATCTCTGCTATTGTGAGATATCTTCCGAAGATCTATTGTGCAATGTTAAGCAGGATCTCCACTCAATACATGGTAGAATAAATAGGAGGTATTTACCTTCACCCAACATCAACTATAATGAGTCTAAACAAGAGTGGGAATCTTTGACCCACTTGAGAGAAGCAGATGTGAGAGTTAGTAAGCCTGACAAGGGTGGGGGCCTAGTCATAACGGATAATTGGGACTATGTAGCCCATATGCATAAGATCTTGGCTACAGAGGCATACCAAAAGGTCTTGTTGAATGAATTTAATGTAGCCCAGCAAAGAATTAGGGGCCATATTGTGGAATTCTTTATTGCTGGAAGAATAGATATAAAGACATATAACTATTTGAGTATGTCTTTCCCTCAGACTCCGGCCCTGTTTAGTATTCCCAAAATCCATAAGAGTATGACAGACCCCCCCCCCCCTCCATGCGACCCTTGGTAGATGCAAGGAACTCAATCACTTACCCTTGTGCCAAATGGGTGGATTCTATCTGAAAGAAATACTTACCACTCGAGACACAAATTTGTAAGGACTCATGGTCTTTTTTACAGAAAATTGATCAATTAAAATTTGATGAAGACCATGGGTTCCTTACAATAGATGTAAAAGATCTATATACCTCAATCCCCCATGAAGTAGGATTAGACTGGATAATATCTTTTTTGTACAAGAAAGGTGCTGATACAACAGAGATCAACCTGGTGCTCGAATTATTGGACATAACTTTATCCAATAATTGCTTCCTATTTGACAATGAATATTTTCTGCAAAAGATAGGGGTGGCCATGGGGTCACCTTGTGGGGCAAGTGTGGCTAATTTATTCATGGCCCAATGGGAGTTCGAATTTATCTCTGAGGTAAATGCATAAAAGACTAGATCATCTTCTACACACGCTTATTTGATGACATCTTCATCATCATTAAGGGTGAGAGAGATAAAGCTGAGTCCCTGGTTGGTTATTTGAATAATACCACAAGCTTTTTAAAATTTACATCTAGTTTTAGCAAAGATGAAATTAACTACTTAGACATCAACTTAAAGAAGGATGCCCATAACCAGGGTTATACAGCAAGGGTGTATAGAAAGAGTACATATTCAAACTTCTTTCTGCACTTCACTAGTAGCTACCCCTACCACCAGAAGCACTCTGTACTTAAAGGGCAATTGGTAAGAGCTGCAAGGATAGTAACTCTGGAGGAAGACTTCATAAATGAATGCCTGACCTTAAAAAGGATGTTCATCAGTAGAGGCTACCCTGAGAAATTGATTGAATCCTTGGCCTTAGAAGTGAAGCTCAAGAGATGTACAGGGTTTTATGCACCTATTTTGAGTATCACTAACTGTAGAAGCCCTAATAATGGAATTGAAAGGAGGAACATCATAGGGGAGGTGAGCTTGAATTCTGCTAGCATGTTCCCCACGACCTTGATCACCACTTTCAGTATGGATAGTCAGATGATTAAATACATCTAATGGACTGTAAGGTCCATGAATGTATCTACGAGCACCAATATGCTATTGGCAAGGGCAAGCTAGAAAATGCCTTGGTGAAACATGTGTCGTGCTTCACAGGCCATTCTTTCAAATATTCAGCTATTGATCAAGTTGTACATAACATAAGGGGAGGCCCGAAGAGTTTAAAATTGGAAGAACTCGAATTGCTATGGCAAATTAATCTAGATGCATATAAATATCCAGGGCTGAATGATGCCTGTTTGATCAAATGCATCCTAAAATTGAAAAGCTTGGAAAGATAATTTTAGATATAGAGTACACATTGACATGACCTTTGAAATTGTAACTTAATATGAATTCAATCAGGTCATGCCTATAATGTTTAAGCTTATATAGCCATATATTTTTTAGCATTCGGATGATGTACAATTTTAGATGCCATTTGTTATTGTGTCAACCCATGGCACCTTGAAGGGTTTCATGATCTTTTAGGGAGTTAGACTTTTTATTGAAACGTAATATGAAATTGACTAGCTTATGCATAGTATCCCTTAGTTATATACTCTAACTCTTAGAAGATTTATACTTATAGATGTCATCATGTGTGTTTGTAGCACTTAGTAGTGGCTAGAGTTAAGTATTAGTGTTTATAGGAGGTAACTATATGAAGCTTGTATGATGTTTTTTGAAATTAATTAAATATGTTTAATGCTTCTAGATTGACCTCCCCCACCCTATACAGGGTATGTTTAAAAGTAGTTTATTCCCCTCCTGGTTCTCTGACTAATTGGGTCACTTTGGAGAGTCTTTCTCCTTCTTGCCAAATTAACCTACGTTGGTTCATTAAAACGGCTGAGTGATGGTCACAATATAACATAACATCATAATCTGATATGCCTAGGACCAATCATTTCATTAATTCAGATTTGTACTTCCCTGGCTCAATGAGAGGGCCCATTCTGCTTAACCTTGCACATGATAGATCTTTGGAAGATATCTCACAATAGCAGAGATTCTGTAAAAACTGGATGATTTGTCTAACACCATTAGTTCTGGACTTATAAATTGATAATTTATGCTCGGAAGAAATATGAACATGCTTTAACTTGGTTAGTGGGCTGGGCTGGCTGCTGATGACAGGGTAGCCAGTTGCCAATACAGCACGGCCAGTAGATGATGTATCAGGGTATGGGGCAGAGACTTGCTTTGATGGATACGAGAATGTAAACCATCAGAGACAGAGTTTCTTAATATTCAAAGGCCTTTGTTTGAATTGTTTCCCCTTGCAAAGAAGCCTTATTAAGGTAAATGTTTTCTACTTAACTTATTTATGCAAGAACAAGGGTGACTGCATGAATAAATGACCAACAAAAAGAAACTCTATACTTCTGACAGTAAGCGACTGTTGTTGACTGCCAGTCCATTCCGTTATCATGGTACGCCTTATAGTGACATGCTGTTAGATTTGGTACATTGATTCAAACTGTTTATTATATATTTTGGATACATCTAACCAGAAGATCAACACATTTTAATATTTTATGTGGTAGATGGTTGTGTTACTTTGTATTGTAAGTATGTGATTGAGTTGCCTGTTGTACCCGTACTTGTATTGTGGTTAAAACATTTAACTAGGTTTTTTTATATACAATTTTTTATATATGACTTTCCTACTTTGATTTTTTTAGCCAGAAATGAGGATTCATGTTTCTGCCCATTAATTGCTGCTGGTTATGGGCAAACAAGAATTATGCTTTTAATTATTGCAACATTGCGATAGGTGTTTCTGAAACATTTGTTCTTTAATTATATGTTTTTAAATAAAATGGTATGAGAGAACTGTTTTTATCTGAAGAAGTTCAACCAGGGAGATGAACAAAATTGCACATTGGATTAAAAAGCAATAATACTTTGAGGCTTTACCGGAGCATTCCTGACTGTTTTTCTTTTTAGTAGTTCAGTTTGTTTTAGTACGCTATATCTGATATATTGCTAGTTGTTTTTCAGTCATTATGAAAATAAGCAATATTTCCAGATGCACTTAATGCTTCAAAATATAAGTGACTTGCAAACAGTTGCATGATATCAGATGAAGCCTTAAATGTTATGGAAGAAATGTGTCTTTCAAATTTGCTCTGTAACTTGCACATCTTAAGATATATTCAGTGTTATTTATACTACAAATTGCTTCCATATTGCTATGTGAAAACGTATGTCAGTTTAACAAAAATGTTGTAACAATGTAATTTTAGTTGCTACAGTTTCCAAGATATGACACACTTGTCTGTGAAAGTTTAAGAAAAATATAATTTTGGGTTTGTGTTCATTATAATACTATCATATTTATGGAAAGACAATTAATACATTGACTATTATAATTGCAAATAATATTTCTTACTGATAACATAGATGTTTTGTACAGTTTTAATAGCTTTATTGTTCACAAAATATTTACTTTTGTTTATCTTATCCTTTTTAAGTTTCGTTTTCAGAAGACGCTCTGGAATGCATGATGTCTGTAGGCTTCTAGATGTGTGACATTCTGTTTGATGACTGGGTGAAGATAGATGAAGGCTGCCAGCCTAGCCAGACAGAATTTTGGACATAACTCTGTCATCTGTAAATATTAATGTAAACCACAGGCTTGTTGTCTTAAATGGTAAAAATAGTGTTACATGTGGAACATAAAAAAAATGTAACAACAGTGTACTCTACTGACCAAGTAAAGCATGTTGTGATCCTTTGATGTTAAAACTCGGACCCAGTGAGTCTAGAGTGAGGCATCCTGCCTATTGTTTTAAGGCCAGAGTTAATGGCCAGAATTTGCATGCATAAATGTCCTTTATTGCTCTGGTTTCTGCCCAGAGGTGAAGAATGTAAATGTAGTTTCTGTTAGCCTGGGAACTCAGGGAAGTGTGAAGAATGAGGTAATGTGAACTAGGAATGTGATTTTAAAAACAGAGAGAATCAGAGAGCATTAAGCATTTTTGCCTTGGCCATCCAACTCACCAACACTGTCTTGCTCTATATGTAAGTTTATCTTAGACTTATGTTTTCTTTTAGAAATAGCTAGAAACTAGAAAGATTAGACTAAGTGTTTTCTGTGATGTCAGAACTGTACTACTGTATTTCTCTGTGATCTCTGAACTCTTGACTAGCACTGTGTAGCAAAAAGTATTGTCTTGTGTTTTGACTTCTTGTTATTAAATATTTTTAAACCCTTTCAACTGTGGCTGTTTTGTAGAGATAATTTAAGCTCTTTAGATTACTTGCATGCCTTTGGTAAAATTGTACAAAGCCACTTCAATAGCTTTAGCCCTGGGCTATACTACCAATTGGATAATAATATTGCACAGTAATAATTGGATACCCTTTTAAGGGCCTTTGAGTAGCTGATAAATATTAGTGGGTGGTGGCAGTTGGTACTACCGTATAGCCTGGGAAAAAGAGGCACAGCTAGAGAAGCTGTGCCAGCCCTCCCCAGGAGTGTCTGTGTGGTTGTATAAACCCTTTACAAAGTGTGTGTGTGTGTGTGTGTGTGTGTGTGTGTGTGTGTGTGTGTGTGTGTCAGCTACTTGGGCATGGACCTGAAGCACTGATTGGACAGAGAGGGTGATGGAGGTTTTAGTTTGGCCATTATGCTGAGATCTGGACCATATAGCTGTACCAATGGGGAGTCTTATTGGGGACCTGGAGAGCAAGGGAGTGACCATCCCCAGACTGACTGTGATCTCTGTGTGCTCTTAAGGGAAATTGCACTTTATTGTGTGTATTTGTTATCCTTTCCTCCTATATGAGACGCCCCTCACTGGTGTTAGTCGTGAGGATTGAGGCTCCTTGACTGCTGGGCCAGGGCACGGGTGTCACATGTTAATTGTTTGGCAGTGGTGGGAGATCCACACCACATATTAATTGGTTGGCAAATACTAATTGGCTTGTAGTGGTGTGGGTAGAGTGAATTCCTGTAACTGGTGTACAATAAGCTCTGTGGGTGTTTTGTACTCTAAATCAGCCACACATTGAAAATTCAAGAGTTCAGATCACAATTGTTTTATTTCTTTTATTAGCTTAGTTAGTCAGGGTGAGCAGGCAGCATGTCAAAAGAGGAGTATGGAAAGCTGACAAAGAGCCAGCTGGCAGAGATGTGTCAGGCTAGGGGACTGGTGCATGGAAACCTGACTAAGGCAGACCTGATTGCAGCCTTGGTTACAGCGACATCAGAAAACAACAACCAGGAGGACAATCAGACTGGCAGTGGAGATATAATACCCTCAGAGAATGGACAGCTCAACCTTTCTGCAGAGGACTTACAAATCCATCTGGAGCTAAAGAGACTTGAGTTGGAGGCCAGGCGTTTGGAACTAGAAGCAGCTAAGATAGTAAGGCATCTAGAGAGTGAGGACAAGGAGAAACTGTGATGTTTGAAGGCTTAAGAGAATGAGAAACTGCTACACCTGGAAGCTGAGGAAAAGAAGAGGCAGAGGCAGCATGAGAAGGAGATGCTGACTCTTTGCCAGAGTCATGGAGGTAATGGAGAAGGGAGTAACTGGACCCCAGAAGCACAAAAGGTCAGTAAATTTCTTCTGCAGTTTAAAGAGGGGGATAATTTTGATAGTTTCAGTCATATGTTTGAGAGGGTATGCAACAGTATGGTGTTGACCAAAGGCTTTGGGTATGGTTCCTGACCCCCTTACTTCATGGTAAAGCTCTAACTGTTTTGTCAAAAATGTCTGACATTGCATGTTTTGATTATACTGCTGTTAAAAATCACTTGTTAAAGTTGTTTAAGCTAACACCTGAAACATATAGGAAAAAGTTTTGTGAACATAGACGCAAGGCAGATGAAAGTGTGTGTGAATATCTTGCTGAACTGAGCACTTATTTCCATAGGTGGGTGAGTGGATGTCAGGTCACCACATTTGAAGGGCTGGAAGACCTTTTGGTGAGGGAACAAGCCCTTAGCACTTTGCCTGAGGACATGAGGATCTGGTTAACTGATAGACAATGTGCCACTTCAGATGAGTTGGGGAAAAAGTGAGACCTATACCTGGCAAGCAGGGCAGCCCTGCACAGGAAAGGGATCCCCAGTACTGTTCATGGGTCTAAAGGAACCCATGGTGGGCAGTACAGACTGCCCCAACAGAATCTGTCAGTAGCAGGGGAAGCCACTAGCCCAGGTACACATCCAAGAGCTAGGGTTAAATGTTTTAAATGCAACCAGTGGGGCCATGTGGCATACAGGTGTCCATGGAGGCAAGGTGAAGAACAAAAGGTGAGGGAGCCAGTAAGTGGGAAAGACAAAATACTAATAGTAGGTTGTCTTGAGACAACAGGGGCACCAAACTACCATCCTGCAGATGTCCTGATAGGGAAGGATTTGGATGAGGCAGTTCCATTTGGTTGTGCAGTTACATGCAGTCAGGCTAGGAGGCAAGCATGTGGGTCTGGTAGCCTGGAGGAGACCCAGGCAGACTGCATTCTTGCAGCCAGGACTGGTGAGGTGGTTACTTCAGGGAAGGAGCTACCGGGTGGCTGTGAGACTGAAGGTGAGTCACAGCTGCTTGTGGGTACTGATGGTCCCATGGACAGAGTGACTGCAAAGGTAGAGGTGAGTAGTAGCACCTAGGCTGACAGTGAGGCACCACTGTCAGAGGAGGCCAGACTTCCTATGGAAAGGGAGCTGGGAAGGGTTACAAGGAGAAAGTTGAGACAGGCTCAGCTCTCAGACCCTATTGCAATGCCTGAGGCAGGTAGCTAGGGAGGCACCTGATTCTCAAGGAAAGGGGGAATCTGTATATTGGGAAAAAGGCCTGAGAGTGGACCCTTGAGGGAGGGCTAGAAGGTGAGAGAGTACAGCAGTTGGTAGTGCCTAGAGTCTACCATCTTGCACCTCTAGCTATAGCCCATGAAATTCCCTTTGCAGGTCATATGGGCATAAAATGTACAAAGAGGCATATTATGCAGAACTTCCATTGGTTTGGAATTTCCAGAGATGTAACAGGGTACTGCAGGACCTGTGAGCAGTGCCAAAAGGTAGGCAAGGCAGGAGACAAGGTAAGAGCTCCGTTGATGCCTTTGCCTGTGATTGAGAAGCCATTTCAGAGGGTAGCTTTGGATATTGTGGGTCCTTTGAGTACCCCAAGTTCCACAGGGAAAAAGTATATCCTAGTGGTAGTGGATTATGCTACATGATACCCCGAGGCAGTGGCTTTGTCCTCCATTGAGGCAGAGAAAGTGGCAAATGCTTTGTTAGAGATTTTCAGCAGGGTAGGTTTCCCAAAAGAAATACTGACTGACAGATGTGCTAATTTCATGTCAGACCTGCTGGCTTGTCTGTGGAAGTCCTGTGGGGTGAAGCACATGAAGACCACCCCCTACCATCCCCAGACTAATGGTCTTATTGAGAGGTTAAATTCTACAATAAAATCCATGCTATGGGCATTTGCAGGTCAGTTTAAGAGGGAGTGGGACACATATTTGCCCCATCTGTTGTTTGCTTACAGAGAGGTTCCTCAGGAATCCATAGGTTTTTCACCCTTTGAGTTGCTGTATGGGCATAGGGTAAGGGGACCTCTAGATTTAATTCGAGATGAGTGGGAAGGTGAGTGTGAGTCTCACAAGGAGTCTGTTGTGGCATGCTTCCTAAACCTCAGGACATGGCTCAGGGAACTCATGGGCTTGGCCCAGGAGAACCTGGCAGAAGCCCAGCAACAGAAAAAGGTATGGTATGACAGGAATTCTCAAGCTAGAGATTATGCTGTAGGGCAGCAGGTAATGGTTCTCATTTCTGCAGACACAACAAGCTGAAAGCAGCATGAGAGGGACCCTATAAGGTGGTAAGAAAGGTAAGTGATATTAATTACATGGTGTAAGTGCTAGGCAGAAAGCAGGGGACAAACTTTACCATGTTAACATGATGAAACCTTACCATGATAGGGAGGCCCTTGTGCTGAGCATTTGCAGTGGATTGCAGGGGGAGTCTGAGGGAGATCTGGGGACTGATCTCCTTAGTGAGGCTTTGGCTGACACCTTAGTGAAAGGGGTAGCAATGTCCCAGCAGCTATCTCCTACCCAGGTTCGAGAAATCCAAGCAGTGTTGTAGGAATTTGGGGACATGTTCACTGGGGCAGCATCAGGTGGATACAGGACCCCAAAGGCCTATTAGGCAGGACCCTTATAGAGTGCCTGAGAGAGTCAAACAGACTCTGAGGGAGGAGGTACAGGAGATTTTGGAACTAGGGTTGATTCAAGAGTCCAACAGTCCCTGGGCCTCCCCAGTGGTGCTAGTGCCAAAGAAGGATGGCAGCACCAGGTTCTGTGTGGACTACATGAAATTAAATAGTCACACAGAGTCAGATGCTTACCCCATGCCTAGGACAAATGAGGCCCTAGAGCAGCTATGTAGGGCTAAGTATCTAAAAACCACTGATCTTACCAAGAGTTACTGGCAGGTGCCCTTGACTCCCAGTGCTAGAGAGAAGTCAGCCTTTGTGACTCCTTTTGGCTTGTATGAGTTCACAAAGATGCACTTTGGGATGAAGAATAACCCAGCAACTTTCCAGAGGCTGATAAATCATATCCTAGCAGGAGCAGGAGGGTTTGCCCTTGCTTACCTAGATGATATTGCCATCTACAGCCATTCTTGGCTAGAGCACCTTCAGCATGTCAGGGAGGTGCTGGGCAGACTACAGAGGGCAGGGTTGACATTAAGCCGATCAAATGTCAGGTGGGTATGGCAAAGGTCTCCTACCTAGGACATAGAGTGGGGAGTGGTAAAATGAAGCCAGAACCTGCCAAAGTGGAAGCCATTCAGGCATGGCCTGCACCTGTTACCAAAAAGCAGGTGAGGGCATTTTTAGGGACAGCAGGGTACTACAGAAAGTTCGTCCCCAGTTCTAGTACCATAGCTGCTCCCCTCACAGACCTGACAAGAAAGAACAGGCCAGATAAGGTAGTGTCAACCACAGCGTGTGAGCAGGAATTCCAGAAGCTTAAAGAAGCTTTGGGAGGGCCCCCTGTGTTAGCCAGTCCAGATTACAGCAAATAATTTGTTGTGCAGGTGGATGCTTCAAACCATGGGGTGGGGGATGTACTTAGCCAGATTTCTTCAGAGGGGGAAGAGAACCCAGTGGTTTATCTCAGTCATAGGCTCCAACCCAGGAGGAATGCTATGCAGCTGTAGAAAAGGAATGTCTAGCCATAGTGTGGGCACTACAGAAACTTCAGCCTTATCTGTATGGAAGGAAATTCACTGTTATGACAGATCACAACCCCCTAACATGGTTAAACAGAGCCAGCCAGCAAGATGCCAAGTTGGTAAGATGGAGCCTGGGGTTGCAAGCATATGATATGTCCATGCAGCACAACAGTGGGATTAGCAATGCCAATGCAGATAGGCTCTCATGACAGGGAATGGGGTAAGGTATACTCAGATAGACTTAACTCCCTCAAGCAGCATTTCTCAAGGGCCACTTGAAAAACTAGCTTGAGTTCTCCAGGGGGGAGATATGTGAAGATTGGGTGAAGATAGATAAAGGCTGCCAGCCTAGCCAGATAGAATTTTGGAGATAACTCTGTCATTTGTAAATATTAATGTAAACCGCAGGCTTGTTGTCTTAAATGGTAAAAATAGTGTTACATGTGGAACTGAAAAAAAATGTAACAACAGTGCACTCTACTGACCAAGTAAAGCATGTTGTGACCCCTTGATGTTAAAACCCGGAGCCAGTGAGGCTAGAGTGAGGCATCCTGCCTGTTGTTTTAAGGCCAAAGTTAATGGCCAACATTTGCATGCATAAATGTCCTTTATTGCTCTGGTTTCTGCCCAGAGGTGAAGAATGTAAATGTAGTTTCTCTTAGCCTGGGAGCCCAGGGAAGTGTGAAGAATGATGTAATGTGAACCAAAAATGTGATTTTGAAAACAGAGAGAATCAGAGAGCATTAAGCATTTTTTCTTGGCCATCCAACTCACCAGCACTGTCCTGCTCTATATGTAAGTTTATCTCAGACTTGTGTTTTCTCTTAGAAATAGCTAGAAACTAGAAAGATTAGACTAAGTGTTTTTCTGTGATGTCAGAACTGTACTTACTGAATTATTTTAAGTATGTCTCTGTGATCTCTGAACTCTTGTCTAGCACTTTGTAGCAAAAAGTGTTGTCTTATGTTCTGACTACTTTTTATTAAATATTTTAAACCCTTTCAACTATGGCTGTTTTTGTAGAGATAATTTAAGCTCTTTAGAGTACTTGCATACAAAGCCACTTTAATAGTTTTAGCCCTGGGCTATACTACCAATTAGATGATAATATTGCACAGTAATAATTGGACACCCTTTTAAGGGCCTTTGAGTTGCTGATAAATATTAGTGGGTGTTGGCAGCTGGTACTACTGTATAGTCTGGGAAAAAGTGGCACAGCTGAAGAACCTGTGCCAGTCTTCCCCAGGAGTGTCTGTGCGTGTTTGTGTGTGTGTGTGTGTGTGTGTGTGTGTGTGTGTGTGTGTGTGTGTGTGTGTGTGTGTGTGTGTGTGTGTCAGCTACTTGGGCAGGGACACAGAGCACTGGTTGGACAGAGAAGGTGCTAGAGGTTTTAGCTTGCCCACCAGGCTGAGATCTGGACCCTATAGCTGTGCCAGTGGGGAGTCTTATTGGGGACCTGGAGAGCAAGGGAGCAACCAGCCCTGGACTGACTGTGACCTCTGTGTGCTCTTAAGGGAAATTGCACTTTACTGTGTGTATTTGTTATCCTTTCCTCCTATATGAGACACCCCTCACTGGTATTAGTGGTGAGGATTGAGGCTCCTTGATTGCTGGGCCAGGGCACGGGCATCACATTCTGCACCACTTAGGTGTGAATAAATTAACACAAATGTTTGTGATGATGATGATGATGATATTGATTATGATGATGATATTGATGATATTGATGATGATATTGATGATGATGATGATGATGATGATGATGATAGCAGTAACATATTTTTGCAATGGGGTTTTGTCCACCTGCATCCTATATCCCTCTTACATGCATATACTAACTATGACAGCACTGCACTTCAGAGTTGGGTGATTACCTAATGGAATATCAGCTCAAAATTAATGTATATATTTTTTATATTTGTTCTGTTAGTTTTGCTTTCCTGAGTATCACAATGCATGTACTCAGAATTTCAGTAGGAACCTCTACAAACAGTAACAGTAGGTTGCCATTTGGTTCAGAGGTTAAGGTTGCAAGCTGTAGTTCTTGTAGTACATCATTTGATTCCCTCAACCCTTGTTTGCCAACTGTATGACCTTGAGCAAGTCACTTAACTAACCATTGTTCCTGGGTTGCCCATGAAAATAGACTGTGCCTAGAGGGCCTACCTGGTTAACAAATAGGATTATTATTAAAATTAGGACTGAGAAAGCTGTCTAATTGTGCAGAGACAGGACATTCATCTGTGCTACCAATGACTCAGGTTTAATAGTAGACATGAGCTGCTGGTTGGATTGGCTTGGAGTATGAAATGGCAGTAATACAACTATTATAGCCTTGTTTAGACTTTAGGGAAACCTGATAGATGGGAGACATCTGGCTGAGACCTCAAGCCTTGCTGAATATCTTAGATTAACATGGGGAAGGTGGTGACAACACCCTGATGCCACTGCCTTCAGTTAGTGACCATGGCTGATTGCCATGAGAATAATGTCCCTGGATCTGCACTTGAAGCTCTCTTTAGGATCCCTCACTCCCTGAGTCTAACTACCAGTCACCAACAGGAGTTTGGGGTGCACCCAGCAAAAGGTCCCATCTGGGATATCCAGAAAGGATCTATGGGGATTGGCTGAGGTAGTGCACAGACTAAGGGTAATAACCAGAGACAGTACATTGTTGGAGGGAGGAACATAAAAAAAAAATAAATAAATAAATAAAATTAGGACTGCAATCACATGTGAAGCATTTCCAGTTGTACTAAATGACCAATATGTTAAAAACGTATTTGTAAGTTTTGTCTTGTACCTGTTATCTGTATAATGTTTTTGCATCATATTTAAACATACAAAGTAAGTGAACAGTAATATCCATTGGACAAGGTGTGTACTTGGCAGAAATAAAGGAAGCATGACATTTTTTAAATTTTGTGTGTCATAAAAATCTCCAGTTAACCTTCTGTTGAATGACAGTACACACCTCAGGAAGATTTCTTTTCTGTGTCTTTGGCAGTTAGAAGCACTCAGCATAATATGAAGTTTCACAGCTTTCTTCTCTTCCCTTGACTACACTTAGATTTCTACAGGCAAGGGCAATCATTTGATATGGTTACAGTGCTGTCAGCTTCTTAAAGCAACTTAGAGACTAGCTTAATCCATTTAAATAATGTCTACCAGCCAGTGATGTAATCTTTCTCTACTATGTTATGTGATGCAGTGTCATTTTGTTGCTCATTTTTATTCTTTTTGAGCCAAATTTATCATTATATTATTGTTGTGATCAAACTTGTACCTCTTCTGGAGGTGATTTTTCAACTCACAATGTATAATAACCATAGTTAGCAACCAAAATGTATTGTTACAGTGGACTAATGAATGCTGTGGTCACTTGGCTAGTTGAAGACCTGGTCAAAGAAAAAAAGAGAAAACATTCCATAGAACTGTTAAGTTTATTTTGCAGCAGTACTCTGAGAAGGAATACTGTGAGAAACTAAAATAATAGAAGCAAATAAAAAAAATTGTTTAAAATTTTTGCTGCTCTGCATACCTTAACAAAATGAAGCCCAGGCATGCTTGTAAATGGAAGGAAAAAATTACACAGAAGAGTACAAACTCATCTAATTAGATAGGTGTAAAAATTACAACACAAACGAATGGAGATTTTCATTATTATTATTAGTATTAGTATTTTTGCAAATGTCTTCAAAAAAGATACCTTTACTTGCAATGCTGAGGAATAAACTACCCAAAACATTTCTTCTTAAAACTGAGCACGGATGCATGTGACATAATGGGTAAGGTCCTCATATCACAGATACAAGGGACAGGGTTTGATTCTGACCACTAATGGCTAGACTTGTAATTGTCAGCAGACTGATGGTGTGATATTTACTTCTTGGGCTTATAGACGGAGTTTAATAATTATGGGGTTGGGAGGGTGGCCTAATGGTTAAGGTGTTTCCCTTACAAACACAAGGTGCAGGGTTGGAGTCTCACAAGGGATAATTGGCTAGGCTTAAAATGTATCGCAAGGACAGTTAGCTTAGTACTACTCTATGAACCTATGAGAAACTGTTAGCACAAAGTACTAGAGATTTCAATTATGCTTCTTTGTCTAAAGTATTGATGATTAATAAGGTCTCACACATTACAGACTTAATTACAAAATGTGTTTCATGCTGTCATTATTGAAACTTGAACTTTCTACTTTGTTTTACTGTTGTTAAAACATAAATATATAATCTTTTTTGTAAATGACTACATGGTATGATTGAAAAGATATGTTTATTTGAAACAGCCTTTCCTTTATTTTATGTCTTATGCTCATGTATAATGTATAATTTATCAGTTTTTTCTCAATACAAGATCATCTTAATCTATCTCACTTTTCGATATGCAAGCATGTGGTAGTACTTTATTATTTTATTTTGTGAATCTTTGACACTTTTTATTTAAATCTGAAGTTGTTTTTTATATGTTTTATATGTTTTTATATGTCTCCCTGGGCCTCTGCTGAAAATAGGGTCTGTTTTAGTTGGATTTTCCCAGTCAACAAATGTTAAATACATAAATAAATAATTAAATAGTTTTGTCTGCATTCTTTTGCATTATTCTGAGCTTCTGTTTAGCTTGTTTGGAATATATATCCTGCTGTATTCAGCTGCAGTTTTTTGCCTTTGTCACAGGTCAGGAGTGATATTGATCTGAATTTTTCATTCAGTTAGCCATCTACACAATAAACAAATTAAACCAATAAGCAAGTAAATAATTATGATAACTAGATTTACTGCAGTTAAAGGAAATGGCACAAAACAGTGTGCAGTGTGTGACTCAGATGGACCATGACTGGATAACAAAGCATGGACTAATAAAAACATGAGCTGTTAATGTCTTCTCATTCACGGTACATTACAACAGCTTCATTGGGTCCACTGACCTGCAAACTAAGTCTAGTCACGTAGAGTGGTACAAGCAATACAAGAAATACATACATCCCCTGGCCTCCTTACCTACCTTTATGACAATATATCCTTTCTTCATGACAACTAAATGTTTACATATAGGGTAATCTTTCTTCCCTTCCACTTGTGTTATAAATACCTGGTGTAACAAAGGGGGATATTGCCAGCCCAGCTATCTGGAATTTTGTAAATAATTTTATGTCATTGGTGAATATTGAAAGGATTTGTGTAATATGCTTGTGTTACAAGTGTATGAGAGCTGTATGTTATGTGTATATCAAACTGCTGGTACAGAAGTGTGTGTTGAAAAGAGTTTGTAAAGTTCTGAGCTTAAAAATGCAACCACAGCATGCCCTATAGAAATGTACGTGCACTATTGTAACTGTTTAAATGCATATATTTTAACAGGGAAAACTGGAATACAGAAAGTTAACTTGCAAAACTTCAGAAAATAGCTGAAATTAAGTTACTTTATGGCTGAGCCATAAAAAAGATATTATATTTCAGTTTCAGTGCAGAAATAGACACAATATCTATGCTGAGAAGTTTTCTGTATTGTCTTGGAAGTGTTTTATTGTTTTATGACTTCCAGGATCTGCAAAAGATCTGAGGAAAAGCCCTTGTGTATGTATTTTCACAGTTAGATGCTAAGTACTGCTAGCTTTCAGCAGTGGGGGTTTATACCTGGGATAGAGTCAGATGACAAGAAATTATGTCATCCTGCAAGCTATCCCAGCAGTAATATTTGAGATATTAATTTAAGAAGTGTCCGAGAGAGAGAGAGAGAGAGAGAAAGAGAGAGAGAGACCGCATTGTGTATTCTGTCGTTGACCTGACGACATCAGCTAGAGGATCTATTCACCACATCTGCCTTGTTGATCTAATTAAGTAAGTGTACTAAGGTACAGTATAATTCTTTTAGATATAGTCAGGAATATAGCAAAGCTTAATTTAGATGTTTTTCTTTATTTATTTGAGACTGTCCTGCAATGTTGTTTTAAATAGTTCCTATGATTTTGAACTCTGATGTTACTGTAAATGTATATTTAGTATTGTCTTGTTCTTTTATTATTTATTATTAAATATATTTAAAATTTTCATTGTGGCTGGTCTGTCTAGACATATTTAAGCTCTGAGAGTACTTGCATATTTATTTAGTGACACTGTGTAGGCCACTCCTAATAACCTTGCTCTTGGTCAAACTGCCATTTGTATTGATAGTAACATTACACAGTAAGATTGGACACCCTTTCTTAAGGGCCTTAAAGTAGCTGATAAAGAGTTTGCTGGTGGCAGTGATAACTACATTATAGTCTGGGCAGAAGGAGGGCATAGCTAGTAGACATGTGCCAGCCTTTCCCAAGTATGTGTGTGTGTGTAAAACACATCTTTAAGAGTGTTTGTGTCAGCTACTTGGGCAGGGACATGAAGCACTGGTTGGACAGAAAGAGTGTTGGAGGACTTGCCTTAGAACTCTGGCTAAGGACTCAACTCTATAGCTGTACCAGTGGGGAGTCTTAATGGGGATCTGGAGAAAAAGGGAGAAACAAGTCCCAGACTGACTGTGGTCTCTGTGTGTTCTTTAGGGAAATTGCACTTCATGCAGAGAGCTGCATCTGGAAATACTGTGTGTGTATCTGTCATCCTCCCAATGTATGTCCCCCACTGGTGCTAGTGGTAAGGACTGAGGCTCCTTGATTACTGGGCTAGTGGTGGGGCATCACACCTGGGTCTAGGATAACTCCCTCCCACACAGAAAATGTAAATTATTCTGAAGCTTGTATGTGCAATTGATTTATTTTTGAAATTAAAAGGCTGACATGAGATCTATTCACATTTAGGTAAGTGAATGTATTCATTCTGAGAATCATTAAAAATAACAGTGGCAAAATGGGTGTGCTCTGAGTTGCTGTTTTATTTTCATTACTTCATTATACTGATAATGTTTTGCTGCATTTGATGTTAATGTTGCAATGGTTTTATTATAATTTAAATGTTGCATACAGTCAAAAACATGTATTAGTTTCTTTGGTTTCTAGGTAGGATTTCCTGTTTAAAAATTGGTTACAACCTCCATGATATTATAAATAATTAGGACAGGTGGATAGACATAGAGAGCCTGTAAAAGCATGCACTGCTGTTGTGCAAAAATATAGAATTTTATGTGGAGTTAATGTTTCAGACAATGTGTGACTTCATAATACTGACATTTTGACATGTTGTACTGAAAACTCCCGAATTTGGGGTTGCCAGCTCTGACATTAAATCTGATAAACTTTTGTATTATATTTCTTTGTAATATTAAATGTAAATGCTCATCTGTCGGATAGCTTCATCCCACTACCCACTTATAGTATTAAATATAGATGCTCATATATAGGGTAATCAACACATCTCAGTGCTGGTTATGCCTATATAGGATCATAGGAAGTTCTTAGAAAGTTACTAGGCTAATGGCTCTAGGGCCCTTACACCTTACAAGCCTAGCCAAGTTCTGTCCTTATTTTCATGATCAGCCCCTATTACCCCTGAGAAAGAAAATCCGTTGAAATTCCCTGACCAGTAATCAAACAAATCCTAACCACTAGACCACCAGGAATTATTTATAATATCGTGGAGGTTGTAGCCAAAGTGCTTATGTCTGGGATTCTTTCATTCATTATACTGGCCCTGATTTGAAACACCTGTATTCTTGAATGAAGTATCTCCTCTCCCCACACCTGTAATAATAAATACACATATTTGTGTCGAGGGTGGCCTTCCCTGCCCCAACCCACAGCTCATCTGCTTTTGCATGTCACTGTTTATATCTTTGGAAGAGTACTTTTTAGCTGAGCACCACAAGTATACTACATTTTAATGTAACATTGCAAATTTAAATTTTTTTTTTTTATTTGACATTTGTTTACCGGGGGGGGGGTCCAACTGGACTAAGTAGCCCATTAAAAGTGGAGGCCTGGTGAGAAAAACTCTACATGTAAAAAAAAAAACTTGACAATTACAATCAACATGTAAGTACAATTTTATGATTTGTATTACATGATTAGACAAAAACAAAAGTACAACTTTAAGATCTACATTTGTGACAGGTACATTAGTACATAAGTTATTTATATCAATTCGAGGAGATGTGAATGTCAAGGCACAGGGTAAGAATTGCCCTGACAGTTTATTGAAAACACAAAATTTAGTTAACAGAGAATCAGGGGAGAAGTTAAGGTAAAGGTTTATAATAGAACAATAAGAAAGTAAGAGAAGATAAGGTAACCAGAATGTTAAAATAGGAGGATTTCAAGTATCTTGTTGGAGCACAATGTGCATTGTTTGAGGCTAGTTCTGCTGTGTTTATATCTGAGTGAGTAAAAGATAGGAATAGAAAAGGAAAGAGGGAGAGAAGACTGATGAAAGGTGTCTTGTGATATATAGCTATGTAAGGAGATAGAGAATATTATAGGGGCCCAGAAGTTGATCTGTAAAATTAGTGAGTGAGTGCCTAAGTGAAGAGTAGAGTATAAGGAAATGTAAAGGAAAACTGTTCAGCCTTGTGTTGAGCAGGAACATGACCATCTTTGATTTAGATGAGACTGAAGCAGTTTTTTTACTGGGTGGGTTTACTGGGGTTAAAATATTTTGTGGGATAGAGTCCCAGGTTTAGATATGTGACTTCAGTAAAGAGAGTCCTCAAAGCTGTTGTTGGATTTTGAGACTTTTAGCAGTAATTTGTTAGAGGATCTCAGATGTCTATTATTGGTGTCGTTATGTACTAGGGTTTGGAGGGCTGGACATTTGTCAGGTGAATATATGATAGAGTTAGTTTAAGTTGGTTGAAGTTTAAGAGGTTGGGTAGCTCAAGACATTTTAGTTGTCAGACAAGATAAACATGTAGCTAAGTAAACCACACCATTGCATCAACAGTCAAAGGAGCCTTCTATTCTAATTACTTTAGGGTAATTGCCCACCACTGTATTGGGTGTCTCTTTAATAAACTGACACTGCTTACAGGATCCACACTTCTTCATACCACGTGTTATCAAACTTGGCCGCAATAGCTCCATTGCTGTCTAATTGATTACTTTTATACAGGAGCACAGATATACCAAATATGGGCCTCTTTTGCATGGTTCAGAATTTTCTAATAAGGACAAGGGGTCAGACAACAGGTTTTCTAACACCATGATGATGACTTATTGCCACAACAAGGGGGCCATTAGGGTTATGTTTGATAACAACTAGTCCCATGTCTTTGGAGTGTTTGGTTTAACTACGAAAATAGGTGACCACTCAAAAATTGTATACAAAAAGGGTAGGAGTATCAAACACATTCTTGAAGGCCATAGGTATACACCTACTACAAGACCCCATTGTGTCGGTTTATTAAGGAGACACTTAATATAGTGGTGGACAATTACCCTTAAGTAATTAGAATAGAAGGCTCCTTTGACTGTTGATCCTGTGGCATGGTTTACATAGCAACATGTTTATCTTGTCCAGGGTTCTACATCAGAAAAACAGAAAAAGTTTAGAAATCCAGGATATACCAGCATTGTTATACTATAAAAACAAAAAATAATTCCAATACCTTGGCAAAACACTCCAATATGTGCACTAGTTTTAATAGATTTATTTTTTGCGTGGTGGAAAAGGTATATTGTAACCCACAAGGAGGCAGTTGGTCATCCTTTCTGGAGTCCAGGGAAGTTGATCTGCAAGTATTACTGAACACAATGAAAGCACTTGGCTTAAATGATAGGATTTCATTGTCTAGTTTACTTCATATAAGAACTAACAAACTTTGAACATTGTACCGTATTCTCTTGTTTTAATATAGTTTTTTAAGCGAGTATTGCAGTAACATTGTATTTTTCAGTAACTAATTATGAACTTGTTACTTTCTAATATATTGTAGTGGTGGAAGCTGTATGAGGTTTTCTGTTTCTTTTATTTAACTGAGCATTGTGATTGGTTAATTTAGGTTTTAAATGACTGCAGATTTTATTTGCAGTTTGAAGAAGTTCTATACCAATAAAGAACAAAAGTGCTTATTCCTTATCAATTTTTGGCTCTGTGCTTTGTGGAGAGTTTTTTTCAGTATTTTTAGTTAATTTTATAGGAGTAATCTTTAAAAACTATACCTATTTTTGAGCCTTTGTCCTCCACATTATTTTAAGCTTTATCTGGATTTCTTCAGCTGAGAGATTGAGAGGTATGCATATCTTTTAATTTTAAATGAGTTGCATCCACTTCTCTATCTCACTCACACACACACACACACACACACACACACACACACACACACACACACACACACACACACACGCACACACGCACACACACACACACACACACATACACACACACACACACACACACACACAAAAACACTTCCACTTTCATGCATAAGCACCCATACACTCACACATGCATACAGAAGCAGACTTATACAGTCATGCATGTGCGCACACACACACACACACACACACACACACACACACACACACACACACACACACACACACACATGCATGCACACACATGCACACACACACACACACACACACACACACACACACACACACACACACACACACACACACACACACACACAAAACTTCCATTTTTTTTAATTATCCATTTGTTTTAATTTTACACTTGCTAAACAGCAAAAGTGCTACTTAGTGAGTGTAAAATAATGGCCAAGTGATCTCAGTCTCACTTTCATGCATGCATGCACTCACACACACTTTTCTTTCTTTCTTTCTTTCTTTCTTTCTTTCTTTCTTTCTTTCTTTCTTTCTTTCTTTTTTTTAATTTATTTTAATTTTACACTAGCTAAATAGCAAAAGTACTGCTTAGTGAGTGTACAATAATGGTGGCCGTTATCTCTGTTATATTCCAAGTTTCAAGGCAGCTTAATATGATGCTGTGAACTGGCAGACTTCCTTTTCAGTGAACATGACCTATACATTAATACCCTGCTGGAGAAAGTTCATTCTCCAAACAGAATGGAGATGTACAGGTCACCCATTCTCTAATATTAGTTAATGTTTATGGTGTTTAGCACAGTAAAGTATAATCCAGAATACATTTTTGTGCTGTGCAGTAGTTTGTGGGATTTCTTTTTTATGAAATGGAAATTTCTATCTCACTGGCTATTGAATTAAACAGATAAATAATGGACTCAATGTCTTATCGCAAAATTTCTCTTAAAAAAAAATCCCATAGTTTACTTATTTATATTTAGTTTGTTTGTCAGGTAAGTGGGCTGATAAAGCAGGACCTATTTTAGCTTCAGCCCAGAAGAGGTCATTTGGAGACATACAACAATAAACTAATACAATCAATAAAGGCAGGGAATATTCTGAATAAAACATAATTGCTTATAAATGTAAACAAAGTGATTCTGAATTCAGAGAGATATAAAACAAATACGACATTGAGAAGTAATGTTCAATACGAGATGCTCTCATCCCAAAAAAAAAAAGAAGCCAAACTGGTGGTCCCCTGCCATAAACAAACTCTACAACAGAAGGAGGAAACTGATGCGGAATTAGCTAAAGCCCCAAGACTGGAAAAACTCCCTTGTCAGCCTCAACAAAAAGTTGAGATCCCTCATCAAATCCTCTAAAGCTAGCTATGAAAACAGAATTGCTGCAGATAGTAAAGACAGCCACAAGGCCTTCTATAGTTACATAAAGAATCTCCATGGCAATACCCAGATTTGCTCTGAGCTACTGCACAATGGTACCTCCTATAGTGAGCCAACAGATATTGACAATATACTGGCCGACAGATTCAGTGCCAACTTTACCCCCCCCCCCCAAAGGACCAAACACAATACCAGTAGATTGCCAGGCACCCAGTATTAGTGCTGCACAGGGTAAAACAGCACTGTCCAAGGTCAAGAATACAGCTTCTATGGGACCTGACAATATCCCTGGCTGTGTTCTACATGAACTACAGAGTGAACTGGCACCTCACCTGTGTGCCCTGATCAATCACAGCCTCACCTCAGGCTTTGTCCCTACTGAATGGTGCACTGCTATAGTCATCCCTCTCCACAAAGAAGGAGCAACTACAGACCCTGGGAACTATCGCCCCATTAGCCTGACAAGTCTGATATGCAAAGCTATGGAACACATCATCATGGACCTAATAAACAAGGATATAGGAAATCTCCAAACTCTGGATCGCACACAGTTTGGTATTGTGAAGGGTAGATCATGCCTGCCCAACTTGGTTGACTTCTTTGAGTCAGTCACCAGAGCTGTGGATGAAGGCAAGGTGGTTTATACAGCCTACCTTGATCTGGCCAAGGCCTTTGATACCATTCCCCACTCAGGAATCATAAAAAAAACTCACTAAGCTAGGCATCAACCCCTATATCACTAGGTGGGTTGCAAACTGGCTTACAGATAGAACCCACAGTGTGAATGTAGCTGACTCGAAGTCAGACTGCTGACCAGTCAGAAGTGTAGTTCCACAGGGATTGGCCCTGGGTCCTCTCCTGTTTGGTATCTACTTTTCAGAAGTCCAGGCCAATATGAAAGGACTCTGGCTGACAAAGTTCACAGACAATTGCAGGTTGGGAGCCATTATTAACTCACCAAGTCAATGCTGACATCCTGCAGAAAGGCCTCACTGAGACCAACAATTGGTGTCAGAACCATGGCCTTAAGCTCAATGCCAAAAAATGTGTCATCATTCCCTTTGGGAAAAACCCAGTTCCCAAGAATTACCACATTGATGGCAGTCCACTGAACACAAAAGGCATTATAAGAGATCTGGGAACACAGGTTGACAGCAACCTCTCTTTTGACCACCGCATTGCCACTGTGGTCAGAAAGGCCTTCTATGTGGCACATCTCATTACTAAGGGTTCTGCATCCAGGAAGAAAGAGATCATTGTCTCCCTCTACTCTTCCCTCATTAGGCCAATCATTGAGTACAATGCCCCATTTGGCTTGTACCTCACTAGACACCTGCAACAACTGGAGAGGCTGCGGAAGTACCCCACAAAGGGGATCCTAGGCCTTAAACACTTGTCCTATATGGACAGACTCAAAAAACTCCAACTATTCTCTGTCTCATATCGCCTACTTAGAGGCGATCTCTACTTGACTTACAAAGCCATGTCTGACAAATGCTACATCTAAAGAAATCCCAATACCTCTGCACCACATGCTCCAGAGACCTCAACCTCATTACTGCAATCAACAGAATGTGCTGGAGGGACAGGTTCATAACCCAGAGACTGCTCATGCTATGGAATAGACTTCCCATACATGTCAAGCAGAGCACCTCACTGGCCCTCTTCAAGATAAATCTTGATGAGTGGATGGGAAATAGAAAATTCACCCCGGGGATCACTCCAGTGGCTCTACTCGACAGAGGCACTGGGAACTAAGGTTGGGTGGCATGATGTCAGGGTAATCCTATGGGCTAGGCTTGTAAAGTCTCCAGGGCCATTAGTCTAGTACACACCTGTGAACCTATGAACCTATAATACCAGGTTACATAAAATGTTCAGCAAGAACATTCTTTTATTTATTATTATTAATATTATTATTATTATTATTATTACTATTTTAAATGATTGGCACTGGTATCTCTTATCTTGTTAATTCTTCTGAATAAAAATGGCAAAAAAGTCATGCATCCCCATTTTCTTAAGTCATTGTCTTACTGATTTTTTTTTTATTTCATTTGAAATATACCATACGCATTATGTATAAATAAATTGCATAGCACCATTTGATTGGTAATGTGGGTGTCAACGAGGGTTGTTCCTCACACACTGCTTAGTATTTATCATTCATAAACTATTCAAACTTGTTTGTAGTAAGGTGATTAGGAATATGATTTGTTCAAAATGCATCAGAAAGCAAAAATACACATTCGCCATAAACATGGAGAGGTGTTATTAAATACAGACTAGCAACAGCATAGCTAAGAACGAGTGAAGGGAGTAGCTGTCCCAGGTACAAGGTGTTAAGAGGTGCAATCAGCCAATCTATATTGTTCTACAGCGCATAATTACATTTACAATAAAAATGAGCGCTGCAGCACTGTGTGTGAGGTATAAGCTCTGAGGACCTGAGACGATGATAGGCAGTGGATGGGGAAGGGATTTTGGGGGAGCAACAGTGCCAGACTTAGAAAGCGACATTTTTTTGGGGTTATTCAGCTAAAGAGCTGAAGGGTTGGGATACCAGCTCAGGATCAGGCACTGGCCACTATATGAGTCAGTATAATGAATACTGAAAATCATTTACTTAAACAAAATTACAGACATAAAGATTAGCATACTCCCAAAAATATCAGCTAGTGTGCTGATCTGGATGCATTTTGACATAGCATATAATTGTCAAAGTATGTAACTGTCTTGTACAAATGTATACAATTGTCAAGTTACTCTGTCTGTATGTATGTATCTATGGAGCTTTTCTCCCCAGGCCTCCGCTGAAAATGGACCAAAATCCAGTCGGACTCTCCCGGTTAACAAATGTAAAATAAATAAGATAAATAAAATGCTTAACTCCTTATATATTCATCTTGTTCTCCCCAACACTGTCTTTTCTCCACAGACAATAAGGGCAGCTGAAAATCTAGTGAATAGTTTATTTTATGCAAAGCACATCACGTTGTCATGAATGAAGTCAACTTTTTATTACCAGTTTACTATGACATAACTCATAAATATCAAAATAATCCAAGTACACTAAACAGCTTGTCATCTGGGCAGCATAACAGCCAGCCATTACCAATATGAGCTATCCCATACCAAATCAGTGGCTTATTCAGAGTGTCCACTCAGGAAAACTGACCACTGGCCAGATACAACACTGAAGACAGCTTGATCTTGCATTCCTGAAGCTTCAAATGGCCCACAGAGAGTAAAGGAGGGGAAGGCCTTGTGGCAACAACCCACCAACCTGCCAGAATAAACGGTCTGTTCCCTCCACTTTTTTGGCTTTGAGCCATGTGAAGTAACCAACAAAACATAATAAAATCCCAAAACACTGAAACTATTAAAATCTTATTTAGTGCATGTAATAAAATATAGAAATGCATCACCTTTTACCACTGATGTCAGTGAGCACTCCTCTATACCTGTCTTGGAGTAGCAAACCTTGCAGAAAAAGAGGTCAGATAAAGGTTAAGCAAGTCCCACCCCATATAAGACATATGAATTCTATCCTCAGGAAAGCAAATGGGGTATTTTCTGAAAAGTCCCAATGGTTGATGACTACAAAATCTAAACCAGGAACAGCATGAGCAACCCTGTGACAAAATAATCTAGGCTCTACCAATCGCACGGCAACCCAGCAGGCTGGGTAATAAATGTTAACTAGTTACAAGATTTTTCAGTAAACTTGAGAGTAGCCCATTATCAGGGATCCTGGCAATGCCATTACCACCTAAATGAATAATGAGAACATGTGGTTGATATAAGCTAATACCAAATTAGGCCACCAAAACTGTTTCAGATTATGTACTAAATGTAAGGATATGAACCCAAACGTCAGCATTCTCATCAACCTTCAGCCCTGTTAGCCGCCCAGAAAACAATCTGCACCAAAAAAAAAAATAAGACAAGAATTGGGTAAACACTCAGTGTTAAACTATTGATTTATCTAATGTAAGTCAGAAAAGCTTGTGATGATCATCTGTCCATCCTCTTGATAACTTCTACTGACTGGCTTTCCTTAGGCGGGTAAGTAGATTGGCCTATCTAGAAAGAACGACCATTAGTTGTAAGGCCTTGGTAGAATAAAGATTTGCGTAAGCAGGAATCCAGGTTCTCAGGTAGCAGTGAAGGCCCATTCAGAAAAACAAATACTAAGCTATCTAAGTTAGTAGGGCAAGAAAGCTTTTGAAGGGTAATAAACTAGGAAAAGGAAAAAGTAACAAAGTAGAAGACCTGTGCAAAATGACCTTGTGACCCACACCTCTGATTGATTGGTTTTGGATCTTGTAACTCAAACTAAGATGGAGTTATGGACCTCAGCTATATTAGACCATCTTAAGGACTGCAGCAACTGTCTTATGTGGAAGACTCCTGCATACAGCCAGGTGAACAGGGAAGCCCACAGTGTATATGTATGGTAGTATTTTGCTGTTGTATGTGCACTCCACAAAATAGATTTTAGCAAATAATTTCCAATAGGATGGCATTAATCAGCAATTGCACCCTTAAGTCTGTTCCAACCTATCAACAATCTACCCATGAGCCAATGTATGGTAAAGTTCTGAAGCCCAGAAACTGATCTAACAGACTAAGAGCAGCTGAATGTACCTTAAGAGTTCTGGAGGCTTCTTTATTAACCCACTTGGGAAGTTAAATAATTTGCTATTATTTGTGGTGACCACAGGCTATCCTCTTTTGAGATATTCTGGCAGAAACAGTTAACAAAACCAATAGCAGCCCCATATATTCTCCTTGTGTAGAGAGCTTAGGAATTACTCCAAGCAGATGTGCTATTCTCGTTCAGTTATCCACAGGTTGGCTGGGATCTGAGTGGGTGAAACTGCCACATTCGCTTTCAACTGATGAAATATTGATATATGCAGATGAGAAAGATTGTCAACAAGCCCATTGTAAGCCCCCAGAATGTGTTTATGAGAAAAAGACAAAACAATCTGTAAACTGTGGGGGACCAATAATCCTAAAATTGACTGATCCTATAAGGACCTGGATGAAATTTTAATCAGTAGCTGCACCTCAGCCTGATTGTCAGCTTGAAAAAAAATCACTTTCTTGTAATATAAGTCATCCTGCCAAACCAGTCAAACAAAACTGGCATGAATTCCAGGAAAGTGATATGCTTTTTCCTCTTGGAGGAGAAGAGTAAGGTCAGGATGCAGATAACCACCTAGCTTAAAGTAATCCCCCATGTCATGCCTCCCTACTACATCTGTGAATAACTACAGATAAACAAGGATGCAGATAACCACCTAGCTTAAAGTAATCCCACATGTCATGCCTCCCTACTGCATCTGTGAATAACTACAGATAACCAAGTAACTACAGTAACCAAGTTGTCTTCCAAAAGAACAGACCATTAAGTTCCAACAGAACGGTGACCCACAAATGAAGGTCTGGTTTAATCCTTCTGTTAGTCATAACACCATGGTGTTTGTTGCATCCTCTCTGTAGCAAGTTGGCTAGGGAGTTTGAGAATGTTCTGCATGTGAAATTTAGCAGACCAAACAGTTTCATCACTTTTCTTACCCTGACTTTTTAGATGATAAAAAAAGACATGATTGAGGAACTCAGTTGCTTGTGGCAATCTGAAAGAGTAGAAAACCAAATCCACTTCAGCATCCAAGAATATAAGGAACTTAAAGATAACTTTGATTTTATCATAAGTCAAGGAAACCCTCAACTGCTGGCACACTTGAAGGAAATATGATAACCTCTCATGTCTTTTGCTCCCCTTCCCACTTCATAAAAAAATTGCCAAGGTTGTGAATTGCTCAATGCTTAGGGATTCTCTTTTCTCAACACCATTGTAATGCCATGATAAACTTTTTAAGGTGGGGCAAACCACCGCACAGCCAGTGGGCATGATCATGTCAAAATAACAAATATCCTCAGAGTACATTCCCAAGAGTTGCCAATTCTGTTTCTGTATGGGAAGCAGTCAAAAGCAGATTTTAAATTTAACTTTGCAAGGCAAAGATCTGTACACTGATGAATAATCCTTGTTGTGTCATCTAGATATAAATACTGGACCTTCAAACCCTGTTTGCTCTAGTAATCATTCACTGACAACCACTGAAGAAAGAATAGGTGTTAAAACTTACCATTCTTTTTAAGCACCAAGATTAACAAAGTAACTCTAAATGATTCAAATGGGGGAGACTGAAAGAGTCCTGCAATTCTCCCTTTGTGGATCTGTTTGTCCAGTAATAACTTTATCACTCCCGCTTTGCCTTGGGCCAACTTTAAATTTCTATGGGTGTAGACATTAGGAACAACACTCAATTAAGCGGGGAAACCTGAGCTGAGCCTTGTAATAATTCTAATGTGATTTGCAGGTCAGGACAGTTTCTTACAAAATAAGTTAATATATCCAGTTAGATGGGTGAATGATTTATAGTGGATCTAGTGGAAACCACAAAAGGAGCTGGATATGCTAAAAGCATGAAAGGAGGCCCTTCCACCTTCTGATAGTTTTTTTTTGGATTGCCCTTTTTTGATTTCTCCAAGTCTTTTGGGTTTCTAATACCATGATGGGAATGTACCCCATTCCTAAGTCAGAGTACAATTAAAGTTCATGAAATTAGTATTATTTCACTCTTTGATGTTAGCCAAAAGTGCTCTTCGCAGTACCCGCAATGTGCCCAGCAATGACTCCTTCTGCAATTCATACGGTGTTACATGAATTGGTAACATATCTAAATAAGATTGTAAATTCCTTTTTTATAAGACCAGTTGCTCCTACTACTATTGGAACTGTCTGGGTATCTTTCTTCCACATGGCTCTCATTTCTGCCTGCAGATCAAGGTATTTTATGACTTTGTGTCTCTCTGTACGCAAGACACTATAGTCACTAGGTGTGGCAATTTCAATGATCAATGCTACTTTTGTCTTCTTTTCTTGGATCACTATGTTCGGTTTTCTAGCATCTATCTTTTGGACTGTTGGTATTGGGTGATCCCATGTGATGTAAACTTCATAATTTTCTATGATTCTCTGTGGCTCATGTTTCTAATGTTTTTCAGCCACTTCGATACCATAATGTTTGCACAATCTCCAGTGTAACAATCTCACCACATTATTATGCCTTTCAGTATATAATCCCTCTGCCATTAGAGCATCACAACCAGCAATAAGGTGTGTAACTGTTTCCAACTCGGTTCCACAAAACCTACATATGTCTGTTTCTCCCACATGTTCAATGGACTTAGTAAACCAGCATGTACGCAGCCCGCTATCTTGGGCTGTCAATATTAACCTTTCATTTCTTGATGTAAATTCACCTCTCCTTAACCATTCCTGTGTTCATTCTTGATCAACATGAGGCTCTTCTAGAAGTTTTTTATACTTGCAACTATATTTATGTTTTTTCCACATTTCTTGCCTTCTCATCTGATCCCTCACCTTATATACTTTCTTTTCTTTTTTAGCACATTCAGTTGCTGCCTGTTTTTTATCCACTTCTGGTTTGATTTCCATTCCTGCTTGACATCGATATGCTTCTGCCAAATTAAGCAGAGATGTCATCTTAGATTTATTCTCCTCATGTTTCAAAGCTTTCACCACATTTGGATCTTGTGAGGTCAATAGATATGTGTGGAGTCCCACAATTGCAGATCTATACATGTAATCAATTTCAAGGAGGCCCATCCCTCCTTCAGAATGGGGGATATATAATTTTGGTATACACTGATTTTTATAAATCATTTGGTGAGCATTAAGCATCCTCCTTGTTTTGATATCCAATCTATCCAACACTTTTTGGGGCCAGTAGATCACTCCAAAACTATAAGTTAGAACAAGAAGAGCAAAATGATTTATAGCTTGGATCTTGTTCCTAGGTGTCAATGCTGTTTTCAGGATTAATTTAAGTCTTTTAAAGTACTCCTTATTAAGCCTTATTCGCATTTGTTCATGTTTTATTGCTGGTCCTTCATCAATTCCCAAGTATTTATACACCTCCTCTTGCTCAAGTTCTTTTATATCACATTCTTGTCCCAAACTGATGTTTTCCTGGTGCTGCAATTTTCCTTTTTAAAGGTTGCTTTTGCACATTTATCAAGACCAAATGACATTCCAATATCATCTGAAAAAGTTTTGACAACCTGCAGCTGTGCTTTCAGTTCCTCATCTGATGAGCTATACAATTTTAAATCATCAACAAAGAGAAGCTGAGAAATTATTAGACTTTGTTGTTTTCTAGAAGCCAAATTGTAGCCATGGCCTAGGCTGTTAAGTAAGCAGCTTAATGGGTTAATGGCAAGGCAGAATAACAAGGGTGACAGAGAGTCATCCTGGAATATCCCCCTTTTTTATCCCTGTGATAATAATCTGTCCTTTATCATGGCTTAATTGCAAAGCGGTCTGCCACTGTTTCATGGTTACTGTAATGTAATCAATCAGTGTAGGGTGTGTCTTATACATTTTTAAGCACTCTTTTATCCATGAATGTGAGATATTATCAAATGCCTTTTTGTAGTCAATCCATGCCATACTTAGGTTCTTCCCCTTCTTACAATTCTCCACTATAACTTTGTTTAACAACAAATGGTCCTTTCTTCCATATGACTTTCTTTTATTGCCCTTTTGCTCCATAATGTATCTACTTCCTCTTTTCTTGGCGGTCTATCTATTCTTTTTACCTTATTTCCCAGTTCTTTATAAAACTTTTTTGGGTCATCAATAATTTGTTTATTTTGTGTTTTACCCTTATATTTATTTTTGTATCTTCTAGATCTTTCCGCCTGTTTTGTAAATTTTAGTTTGTTTTCTCCAATAATGCATAATAGATCCTGGTCTGTTCGAATACCATGCATTGCTTTTATTACATCTATCTTTCTTAATATTTTCATTGATCTGTTCCCTCTTCTATAATCTTCTAACAATGATACTTCTTGTCTTAGCTGCTTTATAGTTTTCTCTATTCGATATTTCCATGATGGTATTCACTTTTGCCCCCTCATATCCCTTGCTACCCTGTGTTCCTGTGGTAGAACTTTATCAGTTATTAATTTAGCAGCACAGTAATATATTCTGTTTACTTCTGTTATATTGCATGGATCTCTATGGACAGTCCTAATTACTGTGTTCATTTGTTTTATCAAGCTTCTGACTTTTGGGGTTTTAATAACCTTCTGCAGTCTATTTCTCTCATTGATCTTGATATATCTATATTTGTCTAATAAATCAAGCAACTCTTCTCTTAACTCATTTTCTTCCATACTGAAGGTACATCCCTTTTTTTCCATTTCCTGTGGGAATTATATAGAAAGTTCTATAGCATCTTCCTGTGGCACATTCTCTTCAATTTCATCCTGTGTCTTCTGTTGTTCTGTCATATGGGAACTCACTGGCCTATCACTCCTCTCCATTGACTGCATCAGAGTTTCCACAGTTTCCTGTTTCTTTCCTTGCTGTCTAGCTTCAAATGAATGTTTATACTGGTTTCTTGTGGAAGGCTCCAAAATATCTTGATATGGCACCTGACCAGTTACTTCCTGTTCCACAGGTTTCCCCTTAATTTGGATATCCATTGCTCTATCCTGTTGTGGTGCTTTCTGCATTCGATTTTCTACACTGAATCTTCTCTCTGCAGCTGCTCTATAACCTCAGTTTTTATTTCTTTGACTTCTCCATTACTAATCTCTTTTTCTACTTTTCCTCTTAGTCTTCTTATTTTTTGTATTGTAAAGTTTTCCATATCTGGATTCCTTTGTCTATATTTTTCTTCAAATATCTTTGGTGCTGCTCTTTTCACATTAGTTAGTTTTGCTTTCTCCTTTACATAAACATTACACCATATTAAATCTCTTTTCCTTTCCCCTGTCCATATTTCTTCTTCAGATGTCTCCTGATCTTCTTGCTTTTCCTTATTCTGGGGACTCACACCATCATGCTGTGATGTAATCTGTCTTAGACCTTCTACATTAAATCCTTCACTTTGCAGGCACTCCATAACATCAGCTTCTATTTCTTTAACCTTTACTTGACTAATCGTCTTTTCTACATTATGTTTTTGTGTTATTAATCATTTTATTGTGAAATTTTCCATACCTGGATGCCTTTGCCTGTATTTCTCTTCGAATACTTTTGAGACTGCCTTCTCTATATTAGTTAACTTGGCTTTTTCCTTTGCATAAATATTGTACCATATCAAATCTCTCTTTCTTTCCCATGTCCATATCTCTTTTTTAGCTTTTTCAAATATCTCTAAGTTTTGTTGTTTATATTTTTCCACTTCCTCAAATGCTTCTTTTTCCAAAGAGATCAAAGTTTCTTGATCTATATACTGTTTTTCAAAAATCTGTTGTATTAATGAAAGCAAATTTTTATCTGAAGCTTCTGACAGTTTTTCCTGCAAACGTATTTTTCTTTCCCCTAATTTCTCTCTTGATCATTTTGTATATCTTGTATCCGGAAATTCTGGGCTTCTTGCATAATAATACATAATTTCTTTCTTATCCTCAATAGTCCACTGTATCATCTTTATGGCTCTTTTTTGGCCAATTAATTTTTGTCCTTTTTGTGGACTGCTGCTTCCTTCTACAACAGGGGGCCATCCCCCTCCTGAGCCTGGCCCGGCCCCATTGTAGGAATATTTCCACATTTTGAGGATTCTACACTGTCATTTTTTCCAGTCCTGGCACCACTGCGCCTAACAGGATTGGGCACTTTTTTATCCTGGGTCTTGTGCCCCCAGTTATCTTTTTCCATTTATGATGATATATGCTATATAAATACAGTCTATATATCAGTATCGCCTTGGTGAGATTTTGTGAAAAACAGGGTCCACCTCGCGAAGGTACTCACCAAGACTTGAGGATGAATTTAATTTTAGCACTGCTACGCTCCTTTGCTTGCTGACTTTTCATCTCTCCATCAGCAGCCCAATAAAATTAAAGTAAAGCCTTGAGAGAATTGAGTTGTTGGTTTTCTGCACTTTGTGGCAGTAATCATTGAAATGGGTCTTCACGGGCTATGTCACTACTAAGCAATTTTTTAATTTCACTATATAGCCTTTGATGTATTGCCAGACCAATCATATTTGTAACCATCCTTGAATCAGCATCTGACAGCTCAATGTCCCTCCTCCAAGCTTTGAACATAAGTGGGTAATTATACATGTTGGCCATGGACATTTGCCTACAGTGAATTTCCTAAAGGCTTTGGCTTTGGATGCTGCTTGATCCTCTCCAGTCCATGACAATACCCTTGGTCTGTTGATTATGATCCTGGCCAAGTATCAGTGTTCCATTCATCCCACTTCAAATGTCTAACTGCCTTGAGTTTCCAGAACTTCTGGTTATGCCAGAGCCAGACCAGACCTTCTCTGAAGTAATGATCTTCCCTAATGATTAAAAAATTGCTTAGTAGTGACATAGCCTGTGAAGGCCCCATTTCAATGATTACTGCCACGAAGTGCAGAAAACCAACAACTCAATTCTATCAAGGTTTTACTCTAATTTTATTGGGCTGCTGCTTGCTCAGGACTTCTAATGTCTCTAGCCCTTTAGCCCAGCGAGGGAATGTAGGAGGTGATGCCAAATCCTGCTGGGCAATATGATGACTGGGGACATCTGGTGATCCCTCAAGGCTTCCAACAGCAGTGAAATGACTAGCTGTAATGCTGTTGAAAGATGATAACTAAGGAAATGTGAGGCTGTAAGGTCTGTACTATTAATGCATTCTTTTCAATACTCTAGATTGATCTCTGATGTAGCAGGCAATCTCTTTTCCAAAACCAGTTCAAATAACCTGCACCTGTCTGTTTCATTAAGAACTTCAGTAAAACCCTCTTAATATTCATCTCTCTGTTCTGCAGAACCTTCATGCTGGGGTGAGTTAACTGAGGCTCTTACATGACAGAGCTAAAATGGGAAAGTCATCCTTTGATAGAGCTGCTGGGTCTTTTCTTGCCTTGTGCCTCACTTTCTTGCATGCAAGCATTTTCTCCAGTGTTGCAATTTTACAGATTTATTGAGAACTGCTCTTCACACTGTCTTGATTAATCTTTTTATATTGTCCAGGATTGACTGGGCTTGAGTGGTAGCCATCTGACATGAATATTGTGGATAGATACCATTACCACAAATGAAGAACAAAGGTTAGTGAGAAAAAAACAAAGGGGGAAAACTTCTATGAACTTCTGAGCAAAGTGGAAATCAAACCAAGGGACCTTCTTGACCAGAGGGGAGAATGATATTCAGCTCACCAATTTAATAAGGAAGTATAGCTGTAAGCAAATCCCAATTTAAGGGAAGGAACAAAGCCCCAGACTTGTGATATAATTTAAATGCTATGTCTGTAAACTCATATTTGAAAGTTGTTAGAATAAACACATTTTATTAGCAAGCACTGCCATGAGGAGATGAAGTCCAGAACCAAAACTGTCATTACTCAGTGACTTCACTCCCCTATACTCTGGGGAAGAAAAACACAAATTCTTTGAAAAACAGACCAAAATACAAGTCTTTGTATTACATTCTGAGAAAGTCTATGCATATGAAAATATGTCTCACAGCTACTTACTGACAGATGAAATGACAGGCAAGAAAAAAAAAAATCTGCTATTAGCCCAGATCAAACCCAAGACCTCATCACCAAATGAGTTTATGAAGAAACCAAAGCAAAATATCCAAATAGCCAGGAAGAAAATTAACTATATACAAAAAATTGTATAATAACTCCAAGGGCAGGCTGTTTATGTTAGTTTAAAGGGAACAATAAACTTAGTGAAAAAATACTTGTAGGAATTTTACTGGGTGAATCATAAATAAATATATTAATCAATTAATAATACACATTTTTTTATGGATTTTTATTGTCACTTTCTCTATGTCTTTCCACTTTTTTAATAAAATTGTAAAACTGACTAAGTCAGTAACCTACTTGCCAGCTTTAGTTCAAGACTTGTACCCTCAAGAAAAAAGAAGGAGGAAAACATGATGGCAGGAATAGGCCAAGCTGACAGAAGATCCATTATAAATTTCAGTCAATAAGGACTGCCTATGGTGCAAACCATCGGGCAGTAATAACAAAAATAAAAGAATAATCTGAAGACAAAACTTCACACCCACATAAAAATCCAGCCTTCAAAATGTCACTCAAATGACTGATTGAAGCATGGACAGCTTTATTAAAAAAGAAAAAAAAGCAGAGACAGCAACATAAAAACACCAATCAGACCAAAACCAGACCGCAAAGGCCAGCACCCACCACTCAAAACATTACCAGAGGCTGACAAGTGTGCACACATTCAGGGTAAGTAGAAACAATGCATCAAATTGATTATTAAATAAAAGTCTCTTGATATACCAGTGTCAAGAGGGCTGAAGTAAGTCAACACCAAAGCAACTCACCAGAACCAAAAGACTCAAAGTCAAGAAGGCACCAAACAAAAACATGGCACTGCAGCCACAATTCAAGGCACTGGCAACAGGATATCCAGGAAATCAAGGACAGAGACAATGAGGATGACCCATCACCAGAACTAAAAAATGTGAAACAACTAAGACCACAACTGACTGCACTCACAGTACTATGATTCCAACCACATAATTCATCATTCCTATGCCTGTGCTAGTCAACAAACTAAAAGGAAATGAAGCCCTTATCTCAAATGAGACAAGGACAGAGAGCCAATCACCTTTCAAACGAAATGTAAGTCAATGATACCTAACCAAAGATGAAGAAGTAAAGTATAAACTATCCATAAGTGTGGGAAAAGCCTAAAATATCAGTTCCACATGTGTGGTTGTGGGTGAGCATTAGGTCTGCAGACTGCTACACTTAAGAGGAGGTGCAAGCTCAACGAGCAGCAGTTAAATAGTAGTTGTCCCCTGAATGCCAGAAAATTGGCAGCATGATCCCCAAGTGGTGTGAAGGGCAACACTAATGAAGCATTTCTTTACTGACATAGATGTCCTGGGATCATATACAAGTCCTGGCAACATTTTCTAATATTATCATGCAAGAAATACAGTTCTTTTACCAGTTTTCCTTCTATATCAGTAAAAAATGGTTCACTAGTTTCATATAATCAAAATGTAAGGTTAAATTGAGTTGTTGCCATTGTTTAAGTGAATCATGTGAATAGTTAAGCTAATTTAGTGTTAGCACAATTTAGAAAGGGAAATGTTTTATCATCTAGTGAATTTAATTCTAATACACTATGTTATTCTAGATTTGTGGATGAGGTTTTTTGATGTGCTTGGGGAGAAGAGGAACTATTTAGTTCTGTTGACAAGTTAAATGGTACTACCACATTTTTGAACTCTGATTTAGCTTATTCTGCAACCACCATATGTTTTTGTATGTTCAAGTTAGACATGATTCAGTGGGTAGGATATGCATTTTGTTATATAACCGGGAAAGTCCAATTGGGACAGAGCCTATTTTTAGCAGAGGCCCAGAGAGAAATGCTCCAGACTCATGTCTTTGGAATGTGGGAGGAAGCTGGAGCACCCAGAGGAAACCCATGCAAATGCAGGGAGGAAATGCAGATTCTGCACAGAAGGCACCCCAGCCAAGAATTAAACCAGAAAAGCTCTTGCTGTGAGGTGACAATGCTAACTGCTGCACCACTGCACCACCCGTGAATGATGGTAAAACAATGCATATTTACATCAAGAGAGCATGCATCCACCACATCTATATAGAAACATAGTTAAAAGCCAAATGTTGACAGCGAGTTACTTAACTATGGATACTAGTTTAGTAGGTTAGACAGGGTGCTAATCCATTACTTTGGAACATACAATTACTGGTAAAATATTCCACACTGATATAAATATATATATATATATATATATATATATATATATATATATATGGATCTCGTACTATTGAACGAAAGTTCAATAGTCCAAATCCACATCTACCGAACACACTTTAGCGAAAGCACTTTTAACCGAAAAAGCCCTTTCGCTAAAGTCCCTAAAATAAACAAAAAATAAATAATTAAAAAACAAAAAACACATAACTAACATTTACGCAGGGGGGCAAGCCACCCTGACACCCCCTTACTTTTATATTCTCACTCCGAGATCGCACTATAGTGGGGAAAAGGGAATATTCCCTTATCCCCACTGTACTCTAATCTCAGCAACAGCCATTCCCTGCTGAGTTCCCCTATTTTTTATCATACTTTCGTGAAAGGGCTTTTTCGGTGAAAAGCACTTTCGCGAATGTATGATCGGTGGTGTCACTTTCGGTGACATTGCCGTTCGTGCATAAGTATGAATCCTATATATATATATATATATATATATATATATATATATATATATATATATTTATTTATGTATATAGGTTTACTATCATAATTTCGAACATGTTTGTTGTGAGTACTCGTACTCAAAAATCATGGTTGAGGGATGGAGCCTAGTTGGCTGAGAGCAGTGAATTTTGAGAGCTCCATAAACTAGCACAATAATATAGGAAAATTTTATTATTTTCAAGTTTAAAACATCAGAAATCTATAGATAAACCACTAAACTACATAAATATCAATTTTGGAGGAGATATACAAAAATTCTCCTGTCAAGTAACTTGGAGATATATTGAGTCACTGAATATGAACAACTCAAGGAATTCTCATCCAGATGCTGCTTTGAAAAAAATAACTGCAATTGATGACATCTACCTTACAGGAACTATCTTTGAAGATGGATGGCTTTAAAAATTACTTAGAAAACCTCAAATTAAATTCTCAAAAACAGACTGATACTCTTAAGGAACTATTACAGCAATATCATACAAAAATAACAAATATAGAGACTTCTCTAAATGACATTGAAGGGAGACTCAAAGAGGAAGAATTCCAAAAAGAATTTCTTCTTAAACAGAATATATGGCTGCTTAACAAACTAGATGACTTAGAAAACAGGGAAGGGAGAAACAACATAAGGATCTTTGGTCTGCCTAAAAACACTGAAGGGGAAGACATTATTTCATTCTTAACAACCTGGATTCCTGAATTTTTAGACTTGAAAGAGGGACTTTCATTTGGGATTGAAAGGGTGCATAGAGCACTGAGGAAACCTGCTTGTAACTCAACAAATACTCCACCTAGATCCATAGTTATAACATTTCTTTCATTTCTGAACAAGGAACTAATATTAAAATCTGCTTGGAGAAAATCACCCTTAAAATTCAATCAAAGCCTGATAAGAATTGTCAATGATTATTCTTCCAGAGTACTAGAACAAAGGAAAAAAGTCTGGCCAATAATAAATCTGTTGTAACAAAACAGCATTAAAGCACAGCTGGCCTTTCCAGCCAAGATAAAAATACTTTTTGCCAATGAGATGAGAACCTTTATTGACTTAAAAGAAGCTACTATATTCATCAAAAACAACAACATAGTGTCTATCCAAGAAGAAATGGAATGGATGGCTTCTCCTCCTAAAAGAATACAAGAAACAAATCCTTGGACTGATGCTAGAAAGAAGAAACAAAAAACTGATTCCAAGATAGCTGTCCCCCCCCAAAAAAAAAAAAAACTCTTACAACTAAATCTCTCAAAATATCAACTGATATGGTACATTACTTGTCATCTATTTTTATTTAAAAAAAAGGGGGAATCTTAAACAACCAAGAAACAGTAATGATTTATTCAGAATGTTCAAAGAGACCAATAATTCTTCACAAACAAAGGTAGGTCAAGATGGGTTACTATTTACATTATATATAAGCCAACCAAAGCAACATATAATACAAACATAGAAGTTTCTATTCCCCTACTTGAACTCAATGAATACTTATCTTGTTCATGTTTCATTGATTTTACTTATAATAATTTAAGTAATTAATTAACTAATTCAACAAGGTACCATTCATTAGAGTCCAGATTCAAATGTAACAAATTAACATCATATATAATAGCAGTAACAATAGAGTGTTTTGAAAAGAAAATGCTGTCATGGAGACTAATGCCTTCTTCAGTTAAAGTATGATTTAGAAATGTCATGTATATCCTGGTTAAATAATAGTAGCAAGCTCTTAGTACAAATGCCATCATTATTCTGTCTAAATATAGTTAATATCAATTATGGCAGGCATCACAGCTATGAGTGCTGTTTGATTATTCCTGATATGGTGTGCGTGGATGCAGCTGTGTTTGGCAGCTAGTACAAATGTCATTACTATTCTGTCTAAACATAGTATCAATTATAGCAGGCATCATAGCTTCGAGTGCTGTTTGATCAATCCTGATATGGTGTGCGTGGATGCAGCCGTGTCTGGCAGATAGTACAAATGTCATTATTATTCTGTCTAAACATAATTAATATCAATTATGGCAGGTATCATAGCTTTGAGTGCTGTTTGATTAAGCCTGACATGGTGTATGTGGATGCAGCTGTTATTTTTTGCTGTTTCATCTCGGGGAAGATGTGTGTTTGGGCTTGCGATTGAGGTTTGCTGATACTTGTGTGTTGGGAAGAGACATTTGGTGTTTTGGCCTGGATCCAGGGGAAGGGGGTGGATGGAGCTGTGATTTGGGATATTTTGGCAGAGAATGGTTTGTTTGTACATCTCCTGAGTGAGAGGTGGGAGGGCTGGAGGAGTTTGTTGTCTCTTGTTGTGGTGGCTTGTTAGGAGGTTTTTTTTTTTATCTGTTTGCTCTCTGTTCTTTTCCTGGCTGCTGCCTCACTGAAAAGGAGGGAATTTAGGCTTGAAGTTGCAGTGAAGTGAAGCTTTCCTTCAGGTGCATCATGAGCCTTTGGTATGCAGTACACAGGCACATTAACAGAAACAGACACTCTCAGGTTACTATGGTAATGGAGACAGAGTGACAATAATGCTTAACGGCTCTAAGGAGTCAACAAGATGATTCTCGGCAATGACATTTTTGGTTTAAAAAAATATATATATAATGAAAAGCTGTTTTAAACCACATGTACACATAATGATGGTCTCCCAACACTTTGTTTATCTCATTAAGTTGATTCTTGTAAAACACACACACACACACACACACACACACACACACACACACACACACACACACACACACACACACACACACACACACAATAGTTATGTAATGTATGATTTTAGTAAATCTAGACATAAAATATATAATAGTCATATAAGATGAAGCAGTCTGCTGAATTTAGATATTAAAGACAGGATTTAATAACATGGGCTTGTGTATAATGACACTACTGTCTTAACTTGTCATAAATTACATATACTGCATTGAACATCAAGGGGAAGCATGATGATTTTCTTATATAAGTAAATATGCATAACAAGTCATGTAATTGCTTTCACTTGAATTGTAGTTTTTGTAACCCATCTTGATCATATATAATACTTAAGCGGTTACCAAGATAACTAATGTTTTATACATGACATCAAACTGAAAACGTTGTTCAAGAGAAACAATAGAGGCCTGAATTTGAAATGTCACAGAATGTAACAATTACATTCTGAACAAATAGTATTAAATTGACAATAAGAGTATAATAACACTACTGTTTTAACTTGTCATAAATGACATATACTATATTGAACATCAAGGGGAAGTATGATGATTTTCTTATATAAGTAAATATGTATAACAAGTCATGTAATTGCTTTAACTTGAATTGTGGTTTTGTAACACATCTTGACTATACATAATACTTAAGCTGTTACCAAGGTAACTAATGTTTTATACATGACAAACTGACAAAGTTGTTCAAGGGAAACAATATAAGCTTGAACTAGGAATGTCACAGAATGTAACAATCACATTCTGAACAAATAGTATTAAATTGACAGTAATCACTCAGTTTAACCTTTGCTGATTATACAAAATAGAATGTTGCCATTTAAATCTAAAAACTTTCAGTATATGCCATAAAATGGCAATTTATGAATATGGAAAGGGAATTTGTAATCTTTAATCACAATAAATTAATTTGTTGTTTTTAACCTATAAGTTTACTCATTTTATAATAAGAAATGACAGATATGAAAATCTTTATGTGTAGGAAATGGGGGGAAGAGGGATGCAGTGATAATTAAAATGCACTAACCTTCATCAGTGTTTACATAAAACAAGCTTGATGCTTTAAGTAAGTTAGTAACAAACAAAGTGATTACTTAAATGCTGGTAAACAATGAAATGTAACTTCTGATATATCCAGTAAAATACATTGTATTGTAAACATTAGCTATAAATATTATTAAGTTTTGAAAGGCTTCATCAATAAGGGTGAATATGTTAAATAACTGTGTGATATAATCTTTTACTGAGGTTTTATATATGATACAGCCTACTTTACTATGATTGAATTTCTTGTCATCTATCTTTCATGTAAATATTAATTGCTTATACAATAAGTAGACATTTATATTGTATTAGAATTCTATCTAATCTATAATAGTACTATATCTGTTCAAAATAATATAAATATTGCTTATTCCTATTACAAATGTTCTCCATATGATAATTCAATTTATGGAGCTCAGATGTTCTGGATTGTCTAGGTATGAGTGATAATCTGATGGACTTAGGTTTATCTATCAGATTAGGAATGATTTTCATTCCATGGCTAGTGCGGATCTTAGTTTTGTTAACATTTATTAATTTAAATTTGTTATTTCACAAAAACATTTTTAGTATGCCCGACCAAAGCTTTACTTTATTGGTAAACACTCAAAGTATAAAACTGATAATTTCCTTTAAAAGCTCAAACATATACAGAGGAAAATGTTTAATAGTTACAATAAAACAAAAAAATACATAGTCTAAATAACCTAAGATGGATTTAAATTTATCATCTTTAAATACCAATGGCTTAAACATTAACTGCGGTGGTTGTGCTGCAGTAGTGTTGTCACCTCACAGTAAGACGTTGTCCTGTTCGATTCTCAGCTAGAGCGTCTTCTGTGTGGAGACATGCATGAATGGGTGTACCTTCGTTGAAGGTTGTGCATCAGGGCCAGCAACTCGGCACGTAAAAAAAATCTACTGCCAATCATTAGCGAACCGGAGTTCCGCTGTGGCGACCCCTAACTGGGAAAAGCCAAAAGACACAACAACAACCAATGGCTTAAACAATCCTAGCAAGAGATCAAATCTACTGAAATATTTAAAACTGAACAAAACACAAATTGTCTTCCTTCAAGAAACTCATTTCAAAACAAATGACAATTACAAATGGAATCCTAAGGATTCCCAAACCTCTGTACCACATATAGACCTATATCATTATTAAATAATGACTATAAGATATTTATGACACTATTAACTAACAGAATGAAAATACCACTATCCAAAACAATAAATAATGATCAAACTGGATTTATATATCATAGATACACACATGACAATATTAAAAGGATAATATCTCTTATAGATTATATTAATAAAGAAAATAAAGAAACACTCATAATTGGCTTAGATATAGAGAAAGCCTTTGATTCCCTAAATTTGGACTATTTATTCAAAGTTCTGGTGTTATTTGAATTTCCTCCTTCCTTTGTTCATCTACTAAAGAATATATATATATATATATATATATATATATATATATATATATATATATATATATATATATACACACACACACACACAAACAATTTAGCGTATGTTAAGCTAGGCCCTTTCACCTCTGAATCTATACATATAACAAAAGGTACTAAACAAGGATGTCCCATGTCACAGATTCTATTTGCTTTGGCTATTGAAATATTGGCAGATTCAATATGTAACAATACAAAAGTCAAAGGAGTAGATGTTTATGAACAATACAATTCTAAATTAATGCTCTTTGCTGATGACATATTATTAACATTATCCAATACAAAGGAGACATTAGAAGAATTAGATATTTTAATTGACACATTTTATAGGACTTCAGGACTCCATTTCAATAAATCAAAATCAAAATTTTTATTTTTAAATAAAAAAAAGAATTGCAGATGAAGGGGAAACACATTATAGGGAAACAAGAATATACCTTAAAATATCTAGGAATTGAGTTCTGCAAGGATAATAATGAATTAGTCTAAAAAAACTACAATAATAGCATCAATACAATTAAAATCTCTGTGGAAAAGTGAAACAAAATAATATTAACATTTGAAGATAGACTACAGTTAATAAAAATGGTTTTACTACCTAAGATTCTATATATAGCTTTGGGAATACAACTGTTACCAGAAAGGAATATACTCAAAGAAATAAACTCATGCCTAATAAAGTTTTTATGGTTTCCCAAAAGAAACAGAATAGCTTTAATACATCATATCAGATATGGAAACAGGAAGATTAAATTTTCCTGATATAGAAACATATATAAAAGCATCAATATCTAAAAAATTAATACCTTGGCCACTTCTCCCAAATATCTACATAATTTATCCACAAGAATCAAAATATAATCAAAAGCTAATAACATTAAAAGTATCTTCCATGAAAAGAAAGAGAAAATGTTTTGGATATAGGTGACATTCTTGATGCCTATAGAAATCACTATATGGAACATTTCATAAAAATAAAATATACATATTGATCAATTAAATCTAGATGAAAAATGTTTTAATATAAAAAAATACCGGAAAATATAAAACTAGATCTGCAAGCACACATAAACTACAAAGAAATAGCAGATACAATAAAAGAGGGTAAAAATAATAAAGCTCCAGGCACAGATGGCATAATTATGGAAATATATAAACTTTTTCCTTCAAAGATACTATCTCTCTTCCATAAACCTCTATTAGAAATTCAGTCACAAGCTTTAATACCACCCTCTTGGAGATATTCTTTAATCACACCAATCCGAAAGGAAAACAAATCCCCAAACCTCTGTACCACATATAGACCTATATCATTATTAAATAATGACTATAAGATATTTATGACAATATTAACTAACAGAATGAAAATACCACTATCCAAAACAATAAATTATGATCAAACTGGATTTATATATCATAGCACATACATGACAATATTAAAAGGATAATTTCTCTTATAGATTATATTAATAAAGAAAATAAAGAAACACTCATAATTGGCTTAGATATAGAGAAAGCCTTTGATTCCCTAAATTTGGACTATTTATTCAAAGTTCTGGTGTTATTTGAATTTCCTCCTTCCTTTGTTCATCTACTAAAGAATATATATATATATATATATATATATATATATATATATATATATATATATATATATATATATATATATATATATATATATATATACATATATACACACACAAAGAATTTAGCGTATGTTAAGCCAGGTCCTTTCACCTCTGAATCTATACATATAACAAAGGGTACTAAACAAGGATGTCCCATGTCACAGATTCTATTTGCTTTGGCTATTGAAATATTGGCAGATTCAATATGTAACAATACAAAAGTCAAAGGAGTAGATGTTTATGAACAATACTAAATTAACGCTCTTTGCTGATGACATATTATTAACATTATCCAATACAAAGGAGACATTAGAAGAATTAGATATTTTAATTGATACATTTTACAGGACTTCAGGACTCCATTTCAATAAATCAAAATCAAAATTTTTATTTTTAAATAAAAAATAATCGCAGATGAAGGGGAATCACATTATAGGGAAACAAAAATCTACCTTAAAATATCTAGGAATTATGTTATGCAAGGATAATAATGAATTAGTCTAAAAAAACTACAATAATAGCATCAATACAATTAAAATCTCTGTGGAAAAGTGAAACAAAATAATATTAACATTTGAAGATAGACTACAGTTAATAAAAATGGTTTTACTACCTAAGATTCTATATATAGCTTTGGCAATACAACTGTTACCAGAAAGGAATATACTCAAAGAAATAAACTCATGCCTAATAAAGTTTTTATGGTTTCCCAAAAGAAACAGAATAGCTTTAATACATCATATCAGATATGGAAACAGGGAAGATTAAATTTTCCTGATATAGAAACATATATAAAAGCATCAATATCTAAAAAAATAATACCTTGGCCACTTCTCCCAAATATCTACATAATTTATCCACAAGAATCAAAATATAATCAAAAGCTAATAACATTAAAAGTATCTTCCATGAAAAGAAAGAGAAAATGTTTTGGATATAGGTGACATTCTTGATGCCTATAGAAATCACTATATGGAACATTTCATAAAAGAAAATATACATATTGATCAATTAAATCTAGATGAAAAATGTTTTAATATAAAAAAATACCGGAAAATATAAAACTAGATCTGCAAGCACACATAAACTACAAAGAAATAGCAGATACAATAAAGAGGGTAAAAATAATAAAGCTCCAGGCACAGATGGCATAATTATGGAAATATATAAACTTTTTCCTTCAAAGATACTATCTCTCTTCCATAAACCTCTATTAGAAATTCAGTCACAAGCTTTAATACCACCCTCTTGGAGATATTCTTTAATCACACCAATCCGAAAGGAAAACAAATCCCCAAACCTCTGTACCACATATAGACCTATATCATTATTAAATAATGACTATAAGATATTTATGACAATATTAACTAACAGAATGAAAATACCACTATCCAAAACAATAAATTATGATCAAACTGGATTTATATATCATAGCACATACATGACAATATTAAAAGGATAATTTCTCTTATAGATTATATTAATAAAGAAAATAAAGAAACACTCATAATTGGCTTAGATATAGAGAAAGCCTTTGATTCCGTAAATTTGGACTATTTATTCAAAGTTCTGGTGTTATTTGAATTTCCTCCTTCCTTTGTTCATCTACTAAAGAATATATATATATATATATATATATATATATATATATATATATATATATATACACACACACACAAACAATTTAGCGTATGTTAAGCTAGGCCCTTTCACCTCTGAATCTATACATATAACAAAGGGTACTAAACAAGGATGTCCCATGTCACAGATTCTATTTGCTTTGGCTATTGAAATATTGGCAGATTCAATATGTAACAATACAAAAGTCAAAGGAGTAGATGTTTATGAACAATACAATTCTAAATTAATGCTCTTTGCTGATGACATATTATTAACATTATCCAATACAAAGGAGACATTAGAAGAATTAGATATTTTAATTGACACATTTTATAAAACTTCAGGACTCCATTTCAATAAATCAAAATCAAAATTTTTATTTTTAAATAAAAAAAAGAATTGCAGATGAAGGGGAAACACATTATAGGGAAACAAGAATATACCTTAAAATATCTAGGAATTGAGTTCTGCAAGGATAATAATGAATTAGTCTAAAAAAACTACAATAATAGCATCAATACAATTAAAATCTCTGTGGAAAAGTGAAACAAAATAATATTAACATTTGAAGATAGACTACAGTTAATAAAAATGGTTTTACTACCTAAGATTCTATATATAGCTTTGGCAATACAACTGTTACCAGAAAGGAATATACTCAAAGAAATAAACTCATGCCTAATAAAGTTTTTATGGTTTCCCAAAAGAAACAGAATAGCTTTAATACATCATATCAGATATGGAAACAGGGAAGATTAAATTTTCCTGATATAGAAACATATATAAAAGCATCAATATCTAAAAAATTAATACCTTGGCCACTTCTCCCAAATATCTACATAATTTATCCACAAGAATCAAAATATAATCAAAAGCTAATAACATTAAAAGTATCTTCCATGAAAAGAAAGAGAAAATGTTTTGGATATAGGTGACATTCTTGATGCCTATAGAAATCACTATATGGAACATTTCATAAAAAGAAAATATACATATTGATCAATTAAATCTAGATGAAAAATGTTTTAATATAAAAAAATACCGGAAAATATAAAACTAGATCTGCAAGCACACATAAACTACAAAGAAATAGCAGATACAATAAAAGAGGGTAAAAATAATAAAGCTCCAGGCACAGATGGCATAATTATGGAAATATATAAACTTTTTCCTTCAAAGATACTATCTCTCTTCCATAAACCTCTATTAGAAATTCAGTCACAAGCTTTAATACCACCCTCTTGGAGATATTCTTTAATCACACCAATCCGAAAGGAAAACAAATCCCCAAACCTCTGTACCACATATAGACCTATATCATTATTAAATAATGACTATAAGATATTTATGACAATATTAACTAACAGAATGAAAATACCACTATCCAAAACAATAAATTATGATCAAACTGGATTTATATATCATAGCACATACATGACAATATTAAAAGGATAATTTCTCTTATAGATTATATTAATAAAGAAAATAAAGAAACACTCATAATTGGCTTAGATATAGAGAAAGCCTTTGATTCCCTAAATTTGTACTATTTATTCAAAGTTCTGGTGTTATTTGAATTTCCTCCTTCCTTTGTTCATCTACTAAAGAATATATATATATATATATATATATATATATATATATATATATATATATTTTATATATATATGTATATATATATATATACACATCTATATATATTTATATATATATTTATATATATATATATATATATACATATATACACACACAAAGAATTTAGCGTATGTTAAGCTAGGTCCTTTCACCTCTGAATCTATACATATAACAAAGGGTACTAAACAAGGATGTCCAATGTCACAGATTCTATTTGCTTTGGCTATTGAAATATTGGCAGATTCAATATGTAACAATACAAAAGTCAAAGGAGTAGATGTTTATGAACAATGCTAAATTAACGCTCTTTGCTGATGACATATTATTAACATTATCCAATACAAAGGAGACATTAGAAGAATTAGATATTTTAATTGATACATTTTACAGGACTTCAGGACTCCATTTCAATAAATCAAAATCAAAATTTTTATTTTTAAATAAAAAATAATCGCAGATGAATGGGAATCACATTATAGGGAAACAAAAATCTACCTTAAAATATCTAGGAATTATGTTATGCAAGGATAATAATGAATTAGTCTAAAAAAACTACAATAATAGCATCAATACAATTAAAATCTCTGTGGAAAAGTGAAACAAAATAATATTAACATTTGAAGATAGACTACAGTTAATAAAAATGGTTTTACTACCTAAGATTCTATATATAGCTTTGGCAATACAACTGTTACCAGAAAGGAATATACTCAAAGAAATAAACTCATGCCTAATAAAGTTTTTATGGTTTCCCAAAAGAAACAGAATAGCTTTAATACATCATATCAGATATGGAAACAGGGAAGATTAAATTTTCCTGATATAGAAACATATATAAAAGCATCAATATCTAAAAAATTAATACCTTGGCCACTTCTCCCAAATATCTACATAATTTATCCACAAGAATCAAAATATAATCAAAAGCTAATAACATTAAAAGTATCTTCCATGAAAAGAAAGAGAAAATGTTTTGGATATAGGTGACATTCTTGATGCCTATAGAAATCACTATATGGAACATTTCATAAAAAGAAAATATACATATTGATCAATTAAATCTAGATGAAAAATGTTTTAATATAAAAAAATACCGGAAAATATAAAACTAGATCTGCAAGCACACATAAACTACAAAGAAATAGCAGATACAATAAAGAGGGTAAAAATAATAAAGCTCCAGGCACAGATGGCATAATTATGGAAATATATAAACTTTTTCCTTCAAAGATACTATCTCTTCCATAAACCTCTATTAGAAATTCAGTCACAAGCTTTAATACCACCCTCTTGGAGATATTCTTTAATCACACCAATCCGAAAGGAAAACAAATCCCCAAACCTCTGTACCACATATAGACCTATATCATTATTAAATAATGACTATAAGATATTTATGACAATATTAACTAACAGAATGAAAATACCACTATCCAAAACAATAAATTATGATCAAACTGGATTTATATATCATAGCACATACATGACAATATTAAAAGGATAATTTCTCTTATAGATTATATTAATAAAGAAAATAAAGAAACACTCATAATTGACTTAGATATAGAGAAAGCCTTTGATTCCCTAAATTTGTACTATTTATTCAAAGTTCTGGTGTTATTTGAATTTCCTCCTTCCTTTGTTCATCTACTAAAGAATATATATATATATATATATATATATATATATATATATATATATATATATATATATATATATATATATATATATACATATAAATATTTATAAACATGCATAGTCCTCATCACAGCACTACTTCAGCCCTCCTAACCTTTACCTGGGGAGTCTCTGGGTTAGGAACCTATCCCTCCAGCATGTTTTGTTTATTGTGATGACAAGATTTAGATCCCTGGAACGTGTGGCTCTGAGGGATTGGGATTTCTTTAAGTGTGGCATGTCCAGCAGCTCTGGGTTTGACATGGCCTTGTATGTTAAGCAGAGATCGCCTCTGAGTAGACTATATGTGACAGAATATAGCTGGAGTTTTTTTTAAGGCAGTCAGTGTAGGGCATCTGCTTTAGGCCTGTGATTCTTTTAGTGAGGTATTTCTGCGGCCTTTCCAGTTGTTGCAGATGTCTTAAGAGGTACATACCAAATGGGGTGTTGTATTCTATAATGGGTCTAATGAGGGATGAATTTGCCTGTTGTTTTTACCTTGTACTTCAGGTTTTTGAATGCATTGTAAAGGCATCTATTAGAGCAACAGGAAAATAACATGAAATGATGATTGTTTAAGATGATACACGTAATTTACCAAATACTTTTCAGCATCCAAAACGACTATTAACAAAGACAAGTTTTAAAGCATTTCATGAGTGGAATTAGAGATCTTAAGAGTAAAGCCTTGTTAAAAATCTTCAGTTGTCAATATCTATTCATTCACCGGTTTGCAAAATCCACTCTATCAAGTTTATCATCACTAAAAATGAAAGCTTGTTCAAGCAAGTAATAGAGGGCCACATGCAACCCACTCACCCACTTTAGGCACACTTACCACCAATTCATATTACCACATGTGCAGCGCTTTCCAAGTAGAGAGATAAATCACAACACTGTTACCACATGTGTATCTTGCTCTGGATGCTAAACATAGTCATACATGTGATAATATAATGTGATAATGTAATAGAACTGAGGACACATTTCACTCTTAAATCTACTCCTTGGCTTGTACGTAATGACAACACGATGAACTTCCAATTTTTAGTATAGCATTCAAGTCAAAATTCTTTCTAAATGAGAAAAAGACGTTAACTATCTACTGTCTGATAAACTCCATGATTACTCTGTAATATTTTGTAATTAGAATTAATAATCTCTTTGATATCAGTACAAGTACAGCTATAATCTAATAACCAAGGACAATTTTGGGTATAAATCCCATCATGTTCTTAGTTTCAGTATTTGCATTATCTTTAGTACTTTTCAGAAGTGCCTGTGTTTCTAGTTTCATCTCATACTGAACCTACAAGGTTTGCATTATAACTCCAGGCAATGAAGTACTTTGCAAAGCTCCCATCTCATTCCCAAATTTATCCTCATCTTATACCAGCTTGGATATTCTGATGGCCTGATCACATAATTGTTGAGTTACTCAGGATATACACTACTGGCAAATATGTAAGAATTTGCAAATGCGTTCCTCCTATATGTTGATCATATACTCTGAGATTGTAATCAATTTCTACCTTAATGTCCAAAGACTGTATGGTGGCATTAGATGACTGAGCTCTACAAATCAAGAAAACTGATTCTGTTGGTAATATAAGTAAGAACTTCTTCAAACATTTCCATTGTGCCAAGCCACGCACACTAAAGATGCCATCAATATGAACCCCTTTCCATTTTGAGACACGTGACCAGTAATAAATCCCTGAAACATTATACAAGGAGATGGCCTTTTAAGCAAGGGAAACCATATATTCTCACCTGTGAGGTTTTTCTATTACTACAAATAAATACTTTGCAAATACTCTTTAAGCAGTTGTTAAACAGAAGTATATGGTTTAAAGATGTGAATATTCTGTAGACAGGTCAAATAGGAGGACACTCTCCTGAGATGGAAGAACAACTAGCTAAAAATGGAGTTAATCAGATCAAAGAATACACCATTTTTCTGTGTTTAATACAGGGTGATTCTTAATGGCACAATTAATAACATTTATACAGATATATTAAAACACTGCATATTGTACAATGAACTCTAATTCTTCTAACTTGTTTGATATTAGAAATGACATTGTCTAGTAACCCTGCTGGTCCTTCATCACACATAATACTTTTACCAGGAGAGGCTTGCGGTACTGGCTACTGGGCTGTAGCACCTTCAGTAAAACCATAGGTCAAATATTTAAATTATTTGTAATCATTTTTCACTGAAACTAAAAGAAAAATAGTCATCATCCCTGTTTCTTGGGGAATATGAGCTTTATGCATGTAACTTAGCACGTGAATATATATATATATATATATATATATATATATATATATATATATATATATATATGTGTGTGTCAGACATCCTGTCAAAATGACAGAATGCTGACACTCAGGAGACCAACACCATTTGATTGAAGTAAACTGGTAGTTGACAGGTGTCCGAAATCAACAATCCCTGAGTTGGAGAATATTTTCTTTTCCCCAGGGACTGTGCATTCTCAAAGTTAGTATATATAATTCACAGGGGTGTTTGCCCCCCTGTAAAAGCACTTGCCATTTCTTTAGTCCACTCCAGGTTAAATCCCAGAGCATACACAGAACATGTTGATATTCATGACTTTGATGTTATGATGTTGATCTACTAGGTGTCGGTGCACTTTCCATTTGAGCAAGTGCCCACCACACATATGTATATATCTGAGATGTCAATGTTCTATCTACATTTTGTTTTGTTTTTTTTTTACTCAAATTTTTTATTTGATTTTCCAATAACAATTTAGAAAACAGAATAATTTACAATTTAAAGGACAAATAATCATAAACTATGCACAAAATTTACAGAGGCTTCAGACAAAAAAAGGTGGGAATAGCAAAAATATATAAAAAAAAGGTTATACAATATTCTATAGATCTTGCTTCTAGATTGAGTTGTTAGATGGAGTCGTATCTGGATTCATTGTCTTAATAAGGGAGAAAATCTTCTTCCAAGGATTATTAGTCCATTTTCTAGGATAAATTCTTAGTTCTTTTACTTTAATTTCCGTTGATGCTACTTCATCCAGTAGAGTCATGAAGTCTTCAACAGTTGGAATGGAGGGTGACATCCATCTTCTTGTGATGCATTTTTTGGCTACTGCCAAAATTGTCCAAAGAAGATATTTATTTTGGTTATTCATTTTGATAGAATCATTTATATTCAAAAAAAATAAAGATTCTGATAATATAAAGGAATCATTAAAGATAGCTTGAGGGAAATTTCCAATGTCTTCCCAACAATTTTTTTGATGAGAGAACATTTGTAAAAGTTATTAGACCAATCAGCCTTACATTTTAGAGAGCATCTCCAACATGTTACCTCCTTAGAAAGATTAAATTTAGCAATTCTATTTGGGGTGTAGAATGCTCTATGCAAACATTTCAGGAAAACATTCTCCATATTTGTAAATTAGAAGTTAATTTAATGGAGTGTAGGAGATTAGTTTTATTTTCAGAAGTTAAGGATAATGTATAATCCCTGGTAATAAAGTTCCAAAATTTCTGATTAGGAATAGTTTTGTAGTTAATTATGACTTTATATAGTTTTGAGATTAAACTTTTCCACCTAAGTTCTCCATGTAGCATTTCGTGTATAAGAATTATACATTTAGGTACAGATGTAAAGAGGGAGTTCTTTATTGTTCTGCATAGATCTTGAGTAAACGGAAGTATACTATTAAGACCTAACCAATCTGATTCTGATAAATTAAAAGTTTCAATTAAATTTTTTGCATCAAGAGTAACTAAGTTCATTATACAATGATACCAGTATGTACATTTTTTCATTTCAAAGTTACTAAGAATATCTGCATTGATATTATTGAAAAGTTTTTTGTAATTTTAAAGGGGTATAGTAGTTGTATCCATAGTTTACTATCAATATTGTTGTTAACGAAACATCTAAAAGTATTGTAAGTATAATTTATATAATTTAGATTTGTGGGTTTAATAACATTATATTGTAGATTGATACAAAGTGCATACCAAAATTTATTGCTCAGATCATTTAGTTGTAAATTTTTTATTAATTTATTTTCATTTAGGATAATGGTTGCATGTAGGGATTTCTATGCTGAAGAAAATTTTGGATCAATCCAATTTAATATTGTTCTGAGATTAGAAGCTTTAAAGTAGGATTCTAAGTCAGGAAAATGTATTCCTGCCAGTTCCCATGGTGTAATATGGTTTGATAAAAATATTCTATTTTTCTTTGGGTACCATAAGAATTTTAAAAGAATTCTATTGATTTCTCTTAAAATATTTTTACTTGGTAATATAGGAATACATAAAGCAATATAGTTTATTTTTTGGTAACAAAATCATTTTAATTAACTGTAACCTATCTTCAAAATTTAAATGTAATTTGTTCCATTTCTCTGTAAGAGTTTTTACTATGTTCACTATGTTGTTATAATTAGTATTTAAAGTTAATTCTATATTATCACACAGTACAATCCCTAGATATTTTAAAGAAGATACTTGTTTCCCAGCTATTCCACTCTTAGTAGATTTAGTGTTACCATTAAGTTTTTTTTTATTTAACAATACGTGATTGGATTTAGAACTACTGATTTTAAGCCCTGAGATATCATAGAATGTTTTAACTAGTAATTCTAATTCTTGTAAAGATTCTTCTGAGTTTATTAAAGTAAGTAAGATATCATCTGCAAATAGCATTATTTTAGATTCAAATTGATTATATATATTAAAGCCTTTAATTCTGGGGTTAGAAGGAATTTCCAAGGAAAAAAGTTCTATTGCTAATGCAAATAAGACTGGAGACATTGGACAACCTTGTTTGGTACCCCTAGTAATTTTAATAGATTCAGATGTGAATGGTCCTAATTTTACATAGGCTAAATTATTGTTATAAATATTTCTTATAAAATTAATAAAATGGGTAGGGAATTTATATGATTCAAGAATTTTAAAAAGAAAATTCCAGTTCAGGGAGTCAAAGGCCTTCTCAATGTCAAGGGTGATTATAAGAGCTTCTTGATTATCCCTATTTAATATGTCTATGATGGTCAGAATTCTTTGAATGTTATCTTGAGTATATCTATTATAAATAAATCCTGTTTGATCTTCAGTGATGAGGTGTGTTAGTGATTTCTTGAATCTATTAACTAAAATGGACATTAAAAATGTATAATCATTATTGATCAAAGAGATTGGTCTATATGAACTACATAAGTGAGAATCTTTATTTTCTTTTAGTAAGGGAGTAATTAATGAATATCTCCATGAAGGTGGAATTATGCCTTGTAAGTATGATTCATTTAAAGCCTTATGTAAAACAGATATAGCTGGGGATGGTAAAAGCTTATATATTTCATTAATAACACCGTAAATGCCTGGTGATTTGTTATTTTTGCTTTCTCTAAGCTTTTCATTAATTTCCTTTAGGGAAATCCATTTTTGAATTACATTAATTAAGTTCTCTGGTAAGGTTTTAACTTAGAAAAGTCTAGATCGTGATCTGAAATACTCTGTTGAAGATCTTTGTTTTTGTATTGTTCTGAGAAGTGATATTTGAAGGCATCTAGAATATCACTTATGTCAGAAACTTTTTTATTATTCTAACCTTCATGAGCTACACTTATAATATTATGTTCACTGGAATGTCTTTCTACTCTCAATGCTAGATTGTGCATATACTTTGGAGAAACAGAATAAGAGTTTAATTTTAATTTTTCTAGGGCTAAATTGGTTTTGTGAGTTAAAATGTCATTATATTTTTTATTTAAAGATTCAATTTCTTTTTTCTTATTCAATAAAACTTTTGTATAATCATTGTTTATTAACACAATTTGTTTTTGTATGTTAGATAGCTCGGGCTGCCACTCTTTTGTTTTATTATTAAACCATGTAATAATTTTGCCGTATAGATAGGCTTTTAAGGAATCCCATAGGATTATTACATTTACCTTGCTAGTTAGGTTAGCTTCTAGAAAAAAATTTATTTCTGAGTCTAGCCAAGGTTTAAAATGCTTTAATTTGGTAATATAAGCTGGAATTCTTTTAGTGAAGGACAGTTCCTTAAAATCCGTTTGGAGATTAAAAATGAGTGCATTGTGATCAGATATAGGACACAGGGTTATTGTAAAGTATGATATTTTTGTTTTTAGCTCTTGAGATATAAACATTTTATCAATTCTAGTCTGGGTCTTATGCCTAAAGTCACAGTGAGAAAATTCTAGTGAATTATCATTTTTGAGATAAAATAAATCATATAACTGTAAATTATCTGTCCATTTTTTAAGATATTTTCCTATAGAGGTAATACAAAAAGATCTTTTATTAGAGGTTTCTGAGTCACTTAGTAAACAGTTAAAGTCTCCTCCTAGAATCAAACTATCCTTAATGTTTTTAATGATAAGTTCTAAATGCTTTTTTATTGTTTTAACTCCAATTCCAAGAAACCAATAGGCGTTCACTAATGTCCAAATTCTGTTACTAAATATTATTATTATAATTGATAGAAGGCCCTCTTTATCTTCATAATTGTAAATGATTTGGGGGGAGATAGCATTTTTTCCATAATGTTAAGACTCCTCTAGTTTTTTTTTAATGTATGAAGAATTGGATAATTTTAAGTATTCATTTGGATTCCATATAAAGCTATTGTTTGCTTTACAGTGAGTTTCTTGTAAAAAAAATACTTATGCTTTATTTAATTTCAAGTATTTTAGTAAATTAAACCTTTTCCTATCTGCATTTTGGAAGTGGCAGAAAGCCACTTCAGAGGATGCTAGGTGGGCTGCTATAAGAAAGTAGTAAGGGCTACTTCTTATTGATTCAGGCTGCCAAAGCCAAGAAAGGGAAAAAGTGGACAGGGACCTGGAACACCTGAATTTACTAATGTAGGATAATTTGTTCTTTTTTTTTCTTTTAAGAGGACTATGCCTTACAGCTAGGGCTATAACTGCTCTTCAAATCAATAAAAAAATCAGGGGATAATTAGGCATACCTTTAAAAACAATAGTACTTGAAAAGTTGACTGAATAAGAGAATGTCAATTAAAACGTATCTTCTGAAGTAAAATAAATCTCTTATTCTAATGACTGCCATTATTTCTTAAGTGAAATCCCCATCTTTTCTCCCCAGATTGCATATGACTTTGACAACAGCAAGCTGAAATAAATTCCTGAGCCCTTATATATGTACATTTGAACACAAGGGATGGTCTGAGGTGTATAAACATAAAACAAGCTACAATACCTTCCTGGGTCATTATTTATGTTTTTATTCATTCATTTAACTGCACACACAGATCTGACATGTACACATTCATGCAGATTGCTGAAATTGTGTGTGTGCATGTGTGTGTGTGTGTGTGTGTGTGTGTGTGTGTGTGTGTGTGTGTGTCTGTATGGGGATTGCAGTGGGCTGCATTGTATTGTTTTAAGGGCAGCAAGCTGAAATGTATTCATAGGCTATTTATATATTCATCCATTTGTTTGATCACAAAGATCATCAGTGCATTCAGCCATTATGGTCAAGTGTGTGTGTACCTCTGTGTGTCCGTGGCTGTGGCTGTAATGTGTCCGTGCATGTGGCTGTTTCTGAGTTAGAAGTGGAGTTTGCAATGAGTTGCAGCAACAAGCTGAAATACATTTGTGGTCTGTCACTTATACACTTATTTAATCATTTGATTGCTAACAGAGGTCTGAAGTTTGCACAGTCATACAAATGGTGCTATGTACAATATGTGGCTATTTGGGCAGGATGTGCATCATAACAACTGACTAATGACACAGTGGTTCAGTGACAATCTTTGTCATCTCACAACACATCATTCTGTTGTTGACTTTTTGGCTGAAATTACTTCTGTGTAGCCTTTGCAAATTCTCTCTGTCTCTGTTTGTTTTTTATCCAGGTACTCTGGCTTCCTCTCTCAAGTACCTTAGCTATGTACGTAATGTATGCCTGATGGATGGAATAATCTACCAAATTATAATAAAGCAAGCACTAGTTTGGACACTTACTATGGGAATGGCTGTTTTTGGTATGTTGGCAGGCTAGAAGGGCATTATTGCCAAGCCTGAGATATTTGTATGTACCTATGCATGTAAGCAGATGGAGAGACTCCAATGGTTCCTAACCAAAAAGATCATAGTCCTAAAGGACCTGAGCTCCCAAGAGAAGCTGGTGGCTTTGTCATTGAATTCAGTGTTTCATAAACTCCTTAGGGGGTGACCTTTGCCTTGATTTCTTGCTATTAGGGATGTGACAGTCTAAGACCTCTTATTTTTCATGGGTTCGTAGGGTCATAGTTATATTCTAGGCTTATGATCACCAGGGCCTTTATAAGTGTAGCAGTGCAGTTCAATCCCATAGTGTCCCTATGTATCATGGCCATTTATTAGAGGGGATATGTTAGTTAGGAAGTTTCTAGAGGTTATCCGGCAGGGGTATGTTAGTTTGGCATTACTGTCTGCCTCTGTCTATCAAAGAGATGGGGTCCAGACCTTGGGTAAATTTCTTATTTTCCTTCCATTGGTCAAGATTATGGTTAGGGATGGACTCTGCTTCGCATGGATGGGGAGCCTGTTCCTGACCATGGGGATCCTCTGAAACACATATCTGTCTCACCAACATGTCTTATTTATGTCACAAGCAAAATTTAAATCCTTGGATCTAGTGATTTTGATGCTGTTCATTTTATGGATGTGTAAAAGGTTCATCAGACCTGGATCCGAGGATGCCTTGGATGACAAGCATAGATCACCTGTCAGTAACCTGTAGGAGACAAGAGTCTACAGATAAGGATTTAAGATGATCTGTATAGGACAATGTATGTATACCCTTGATTCTCCTGATAAGGAGCATTTGTGGACATTCCAACAGTTGCATATGCTAGGCCAGGTACATGCCAAAGGGGGCGTTATATTCAATGATGGTCTGATAAGGGCCTAATAAAGGATGCCACTCCCTTACCTATAAGTTGGGTGACATACAATGATTTTCTTATTACATTGGCCACATGTTGTTCGAAGGCCAGTTTACTGTCTACATAAGTTTCCAGATCCATGACTACTGGATCAACTCTCAGGAGTGTCTTGTCAATGGAGTAATCAGCCTAGGTTGCAGTTTTCCCATTAGGTACTATAATGCATTTCTTGGCGATGAATTTTAGTCTGCTACTTTGGCACCAGTTATTTGCCTGTGTTAGACCCTCTTGTAAGTTATTTGTGTCATGGTAGGGCTCTATGATACCTCCCACTTTGCAGTCATCTGTGAATCTGGTCAACCAAAGGCCCTTGATATTAGTCTTTACCACTGAGAAGTAGATGTCAAATAGAAGCGGTGTCAGCATGGAGATCTGAGGTACACCTCTGGTCACCAGTCTCTTAGTGGAGATAGTATCACCAATCCTGATGTCCTATATCCTGTCTGTGAGCCAGCTGGTAATCCAATAAGTTATGCATGGATTTATGCCCATTTTGGTGAATTGGACAACTATACCCAACTGAAGTATTGTATCAAATGCCTTAGCCAAGTCCAGGTAGGCAGTATGTACTGTTTTCTCTTCATCCACTGCCTTGGTGACCTTCTCAAAGAAGCTCACTAGGTTTAGTAGGCTTGATCTTCCCTAGACAAAGTCAAACTGGGCTGAGTCCAGTGTCTGAAGTTTGCCTATGTCTGTGTTGATCATTTACAAGGTAATTTATTTTGTGGCTTTGCATATTAGACTAACCAGAGTTATATGTCTTTAGTTTCTGGGGTCAGTTGCTGGTCCATCCTTGTGAAGTGGGATAACTGTTGCAGTCCTTCAATCTCATGGTACAAAGCCTGTTTTGAGGCTATAGTTGAAAAGTGACTCAAGTTATCCTGATAGGTCATGTTTCCAGCTATTTAGGAGGCATTCTGGCATATTTCCATGGCCCAATGAAGTTGTGTTTTTGGTCTTAGCGAGAGCCACCAGGATCTACTCTCTGTTAATAGTTGAGGGGAGTTAATCTACTAGGTATTTCATGGAAGGAGGTGGAGAGGGAATGGGGGTGAAGAATGAGTTGAATTTGTTAGCCAGCAAATTCGCTATGTCGCTTTGTTTAGTGAAAGTTGCACCATTGACCACTAGTTTGGCACTGCCTTTGAGGTTTCGGACATAGCTGTAGAAGGCCATGTTTTTGTCTTTAGCCCATGAAGCTATCTTTATGTTATAATTGGTTTTGTTGGACTTAATTAATCCTCTTAATTTCCTGTTTAGTTTAATTAGATAACTTCTATCGTTATTAGATAACTAATCACTTTATGGGAATTGCTGTTCCTGATTTTAGCCATGACTTTTTTTCCTATTGTTATATACCTTATTAAATTTATGATTCCGCCTATGTAGTTTGTTTTTAGAGTGTGTTTTGGGATTACTTCTAGTAGGTACAGCAACCTCTAAACAGCCATTTACATCATTGTACAGGGTTTCTGTTAAAAATTCCACATATATTGTTATGAACCTGGGGTTTGCAGGGGCACTTAATGTTGATAAATTATCACTTAAAATGGTGTAGTTGAATTTGGAATAGTTACAGGGTTTGCTGAGGTTACCAAATTGATTTATATTTCAAGGGAGACAGCTTTGGGGTCCAACCTCACCAGTGTGGACATGACATTTGTGTGAGTGTGTGTGTGTGTGTGGGGGGGGGGGTGCAGCGCTCTCCCATATTACTGAGTACCAAGTCCAATATGTTTGAAACTCCGGTGGGTATGCACACTATCTGGTCAAGGGTATTTGTGTTAATAAAGTCGTGGAATCATTGCATCTGTGAGTATTATGCAGTATATGTTTCCCAGTCTATAGAGGGGTAGTTAAAGTCTGCCCTGAACAGGGTATTTGGTTTACTGGTGAGTGCTAGATGTAGGTCTAGGTATGAGCTATGGGATTCTAGAGACATAGAGGGTGACCTATAGCTTGCTAAGATATGGCATGGGTCTTTGTCTATGGTGATTTGCATATGGATAAATTCCAGGGCATTATCCTATTTAACTAATGTGGACTTATGCTTATTGCTAATATAGACTGAATCTCCTCCACCTTTTCTCCCTGTCTGCAGCTGATGGTCTAAATATGTGTAAGACACTGAAGCTTTGCACTGCCAGAGTATTTGCTGCAGATTTAAATCATGTCTCAGTAATGGCACAGGTGTCTATATACTCCAGACTGAGGAAAGCTTGTAGAATGTGGAGTCTCTTGTTTAAGCTCCTAGCATTGGGCAGTAACACATTTAGGTTTCTTTGGGTTTTATTTGCTATATCAGTAAGTTTGTCAAATTGGCATTGCCAAAAAAGGCTCTAAGAGGTGGATAAAGTTTCAGCCAATATTCAGAAGTCTAGGGGAGACAGGTGCTGATCATCTAAGTCTGTTAAGCATGTCCTCTCATGCTGACATATATTAAATCCCCATAGAAAGACACCAAAGCCAATTATTGAAGTCAATTATCTTTTGTTCATACTGTGGTATCATCCTTGGTGAAGGTGGAATGCTGCTCCACAAACAAAACAGTCCAGCAAACAACAGAACCAGAGATCTGAGCTTGCTTCAGCAAATAAACAAATCATTGTTGTGAGACACATTTATCTCTGGAACAAGCTTCCTCTTCAGATCAAGCAATACCACAAGCTATCTCACTTTAAGAAGGACTTAGACAATTAGATGTGTAATAAGGTCTTAGGGTAGTAACTGGCAATATGCAAATGGCCACATGGCAGAGTAGTTTTGTATATTTTATGATTCTATGATTCTCTGTAATGATGTGTGTGTGTGCGTGTGTGTGTGTGCATGTGTGTGCGTGTGTGTGTGTGCGTGTGTGTGTGCGTGTGTGTGTGTGTGTGTGTGTGTGTGTGTGTGTGTGTGTGCATATCTATATCTATATTCATATCTATATTCATATCTATATCTGAAACAAAATAACTATTGTATATTATTTCAAACTAGTTATTATAATTCATCTTATTGACCTTATTGTTTTCTTCATTTGTACAATATGACTTGCACTCAAGATTTATTTTGGGGTGTTAGATCACGATTGAAGAGATTTACTGAACTATCTTGGCTATTTGGCCTATAAACAAACAAACAAATACACAAATAAATAAACTGTAGGTTTCATTTGGAAACAAAGAAAGTTTAAGATGATTTCAATACCATTTGACTAGAAGAGATAGAGTGTTTAGCATATATAAAAGAATTATGATAAGCTGGCCAGTTTTACAGCAGCTAGTTTTTATGTAATACTGTTCAGTGTTTGTATATACACAGAAGACCTGAAAGTTCCAGATAACCAAACATTTCTGTCTCTGAAAAGGTAGTACATCCATAAAGCTGCTGTATTGATATGGAAGTCATTTAATGCCTCAGATTTATTCATGTTGCTATTAATTTTATGCCCTGAAATGCAGGATAATTATTCAAATGCCTGTCAGAGGTCTGAAAAATGATCTGTGTATGGCGTCATTAGCATTTTAATAATGCATGCTTATGTCTATTGTCATTACTTGGATAGCCTATGGTAAAGATATTCCAAGCACGTTGTCTATAGTTCTGTTCTGATAGTTTGAGTGTAAGAGGAAATGGTAGAAGAGTCAATGGCCTCCTTGCTTATTGCCTCTGTGGAGAAAAAGGGACTCAAGATATAATGGTGTAGAGGAAACGAAGAAGTAGCTACGTCATACAACTGTTGTGCAGAATCTTTACAACCTTTGGGGATCCAGAGCTTTATAATACATTGTATAAGTAGGGACACAGTATTTTATACAATGGGTTTTTTTTGGCATTGAATGTGATATTTTGCATTGTGATTTGTCTTTGTTAGGAGACAATAGACACATTTTATATTATCCTGAAACACCCCTCATATATACAAACTCTCCTTGGTCAGGATGCGCAACATCTGGCCCTATGAGAGAGCATGGTTGTAATAATGTTTAAGGTCTTTACTTTACAGCTACCAGGTACAGGGTTTGATTCTGACATTTTGTTATTAGCTAGGCTTGTAATAATCTGCTAACTGATATGATAACCTAATATTTGCCTATGAAAAATGTCATTTAATTTCAAATGTATGATGTTGAAAGTTGGTACAATGGTAAAGGTATTTACCTCACAGACACTAGGTACAGGGTTTCATTTTCACCTTTGGCAGGGAAATTGACTAGGCTTAAAATGGTCCATAAAGGCAGCTCTAATCTATTACTTGCCTACGAAACTGGATGTGATCCTTGTTACTCAGTGGCTCCTGTGACCCATGAAGTACATACTTAAGAGTGGGATGAGCAGCAGTGTGTGTATGTACTGAAAGGTCTGCAGCTGCATGCATTGTCCTTGCATCCAAGACGTTCTTCATAGAGAAATGCTCATTCAGATACCTTCCATGTTTGAGATTATGGAGTAAATTTGTTGTACTGAAATCTACCTGTCTTATTCCTTAAACATTCTTTGCTACTCTTGGCTATCCACAAGAAAATCAACTAAATTGTTAAGAAGTTCCTTACCTACTATTTTGCATGGACCTTAGTATAGGTACAAATTTATTAATATTTTTAAGTGACAGATGAGCACTTGTATTCTACTGCAAGATATGATTAAGTCTGCACACAAAGAAAATCTAAGGCTGCAATAATTTTATGACTAACTTAATTCTACCACTGACTTTTTAAGATTTACCATGGATATTCAGGGTGGTGTGGCTAACTTTCTACACCTTACTATACATATCAACAAGGCAAACAAGTATTTTGAATCAACTAGTTACCATAAGCCAACTTATTCAAACTATTTTTTACACTTTGAATGTATGCATCCTGAACACCAAAAGAAAGCCCTTCTCAAAGAGCAGTGTGTGAGATTAGGTAGGATGGTGACTCAGGACTTGGAGTTTGACAATGCAGTGGATAAGTTAGTTAATATGTTCAAGGTGAGGGGATACCCTGGGAATTTTTTACTAAACATTGTCAATGAGGTGAAGGAAAAAAGGAGAACGGGGCATTTTGTCCCACTCCTGGGGAAGTGTAATGGAACCTGGATAATTTAACAGTAGGACATTTTGCAGAGTTACAACAAGGCATCTGTGATCGCGTTTGATTCCAGCTTCCCAGAAGTAAGGGCTATAGTGGAATTGTATTGGAATATTTTCAGAGTGGACCAGGAGTACCTGGACACCTTGGGCCCTAAACCTTTAATAGTCTACAAGAAAGACATTTGTTTTAAGCCATTGCTTGAAAGTGTTAAGAAGGATGAAAGAGTTGGGAAAAGGCTCAAATGTGGTCACTGTGCACAATGCCCTTTTAGCCTTGAAACATCTAATTTGATGGTAGAGGGCTTAGGGATTGTGAAATTGTGGTGTAAATATCACCATGGAAGTAAAGGAGTGGTTTACTTGCCCCAATGTGGTGACTGCCTCGCATTTTATATAGAAAAGACAAAGCTGAGCCTCAGGAAACATATTTACCAACACAATTATGATATTAGCAAAAAAGACCTTAGAAATGTTCTTTATAAGCACATATTGGAGAATGCTGGGCATAAGTTTAAGTTTATAGTTATTCATCAGGTAGACTTGGGACAAAGGAGTGGGCCAGTGGAAGATTATTTAGAGTTTCTTGAGTTCAAGTGGCAGCTTAAGGCTAATGCCACTCAAAATCCTGGATTGAATGAAGCTGTCTCCTTATCTAGTGTTTTAAAACTGAGGGCAGTTGATTTTTTATAATAGGTTGAGTACAGTTAAGATAAATTTGTTAAGGTTATCATGCAAATATTTTTAGTTAAAAGTGGTGTTATGTGGTGTTATGTGATATAGATTCATAGGTTCATAGGTGTGTACTAGGCTAATGGCCCTGGAGCCTTCACAAGCCTATCCCATAGGATTACTTGGCATTGTGCCACCCAACCTTAGTTCCCAGTGCCTCCATTGAGTAGAACCACTGGAGTTATCCCAGGGGTGAATTTTCTATTTACCATCCACTCATCAAGATTCATCTTGAAGAGGGCCAGTGAGGTGCTCTGTTTGACATGTATGGGAAGTATATTCCATAGCATGGGCAGTCTCTGGGTTATGAACCTGTCCCTCCAGCATGTTCTGTTGATTGTGGTAATGAGGTTAAGGTCTCTGGAGCATGTGGTATGCAGGGATTGGGATTTCTTTAGATATGGCATTTCTAACAGAGCTGGGTCAGACATGGCTTTGTAAGTCAAGCAGAGATTGCCTCTAAGTAGGCGACATGAGACAGAGAATAGTTGGAGTTTTTTGAGTCTATCCATACAGGACAAGTGTTTAAGGCCTAGGATCCTCTTTGTGAGGTATTTTTGCAGCCTCTCCAGTTGTTGTAGGTGTCTAGTGAGGTACATGCCCAATGGGGCATTGTACTCGTTGACTGGCCTAATGAGGGAAGAGTAGAGGGAGACAATGACCTCTTTCTTCCTGGATGCAAAACACTTAGTAATGAGATGTGCCACATAGAAGGACTTTCTGACCACAGTGGCAATGTGGTGGCCAAAAGAGAGATTGCTGTCAACCTGTGTTCCCAGATCTCTTATAACACCTTCTGTATTCTGTGGACTACCATGGATATGGTAATTCATGGCAACCGGGTTTTTCCCAAAGGGGATGATGACACATTTTTTGGCATTGAACTTAAGGTCATTGTTCTGACACCAGTCGTTGGTCTCAGTGAGGCCTTTCTGTATGATGTCAATATCACTTGGGGAGTTAATAATAGCTCCCAACTTGCAATCATCTGTGAACGTTGTCAGCCAGAGTTCCTTTGTGTTGGCCTGGACTTCAGAGAAGTAGATACCAAACAGGAGAGGACCTAGGACCGAACTCTGTGGGACTCCACTCATGACTGGTCGGCTGTTTGACTTGGAGTGAGCTACTTTCACACTGTGGGTTCTATCTGTGAGCCAGTTTGAAACCCATCTAGTGATATAGGGGTTGATGCCTAGCTGAGTGAGTTTTTCTATGATTCCTGAGTGGGGAATGGTATCAAAGGCCTTGGCCAGATCAAGGTAGATCAAGATTAAGATCAGATCAAGGTATCAATATACAGGTTTATTTTAATTTTCATGTGATATATTCATCAGTATGTAACAAAAAATCTTCCATGTTTCTGTCACTATTTGTATATAATGGATTAGGATTCTTAGATTTTTAATGGCCTTTAATTTATTGGCTAATTGTTTTATAGATTACTAGGTCAATGTTGGTATTTAAGGCAAAGAGGGGGAGTGTTTTGTTATTCTGAAGAAGTCTGTTATATATAAGACAAAAGCGCTTAATAAATTTTATATTTTTGTGGCTCCGAAGACTTCACCCTCCATTTGTGTGATCTTCCAATAGTATATTACACAAAATCCATGTTTTAATAGATGGCTGTATATATGAAAATGATTAGTATGGTGCAATGAAGTGTGCTGTTCTTGGTGATATCTCACATGTGGATAAATTAAGGGTAGGTAGATACTTCTATTTAAGCAGTTTTGCAAGAAATGGATATGGATTTGGGCGATGTGTAGCAGCTGTAGCTGTTCCGTGAGCAGAGAACCAAGTTAATGTCTTATGATCTCAGTGTCGTTTTTTTCTACAAAACTTTAGGGTTAAGTAAAACAACTTCCATAACATTTATTCTTTGTTTGCCACTTATGAACTGGTGGACATAAGATAGAGTATTAGAACTGGGTCACTTATTATAATCTGCTTAGTATGTGTTTGAGACATGGAAGCCAAGAAATTCACCTTGAGAGCAAAGCTGGAGAATCTTGGCATCCATGTTGAGACCACATAATTAAGGTTTATCATCATACACTCAATTATAATTCATTGTAGTGCATGGAGCTTTATCTGCTAAGTATTTTGCCAGTCATAAAGCACTCAGCAAGTGCTGTCAGGAAGACAGTATAACACAGTCCTTTATGTTTACACTCACCTAGCTATACCTCTCAAATGTCCAAATTTTCACAGAATGTCCAGACTTTTGCTTCATATGTTTGGTCTGTTCCTCATAAAATATTATTTTCAGACAAATCACTTAGGATTGAAGCTACTAAATAATGACATTTATTTCAGTTTCAGACTTTGTATCATTAAGAAAATGCAGGTGAACACACATCCTGTTATTCTATCCACTTTCTAAGTTTATGAGAGGAAGAGTCACATGTTATCCGTACAGACAGCAGGCAGAAACAAATCTGTTTTTTATTCTACCACTGTCTTTTGCTGGTCAGTACTGGCAGATTTAACTGCCTAGGGTAAGACCTGACCTTAAAAAGTTAAGCAGGGTATGCTTAACATTTTTTAAGATCAGGTCTCAAGCTATAGTAGTGCTTAACTGATTTGTCTCTTTCCGGAGTATAGTCACAGGGCTCCATTCACTACACTGTTATTTCTGAGGGTTACTGTGGATGTAGACATACCGCGGTAGTGGTGCTGCAGTAGCGTTGTCGCCTCACAGCAAAAAGTTGTCCCATTTGATTCTCAGCTAGAGCGTCTTCTGTGTGGAGGCATACATGAATGGGCATGCCTTCGTTGAAGGTTGTGCGTCAGGTCTGGTAACTCGGCACGTAAAAATCAACTACCAAACATTAGTGGACCGGAGTTCCACTGTGGCGACCCCTAACCGGGATAAGCCGACAGACACAACAACAACCGTGGATGTAGACATCTGATAAAATAATGTTCAGAGTGGTATGGTATTCATTTGGAGTTACATACCATAGTGTAAAAGGTGTGTTTTAGTATGCATACATGCTCACAGATGGTAAGAAGTAGCTATGTACCACAATATACTATCTATGAGTTAGATGGTGACAAGATTCCCACCATTTTCGGTATTCCCATTTTGAAAAAAAATGGCTAATCTGTTGCATGCTATCATTTCTCAGTAATCTCCAAAGAAAACAACAGTTCTAGGTGTAGGATACAACAATTGTATAACTTAGTAGTTCTAAAAAAGAAAAACTCCAAGGCATGGTGTGTAAGGTTAAGTCAGTCCCGGAAATGAAACTTTGGAATCTGCAGGCCTAGCAAAACTTAGAGAAAGCAATAAAATTTAGTTTGCAGTTTCTTGCTATTGCAAGTAATACATTCTCACATTGTATGCAGGCTACATACCATATGTGTTACAGAATGATTCCGACAGATTTACACATTGTTTGAGGTAGGTTCCTCTGACAGTTTATCACAGATGATTAATGTAATGAGATGCTAACAAGTTGTGTTCTGAAGTTTGTAAGTGCCATTACTGCCTTTAAGATCATGTCATGTTACTGTGTGTGATGCTGTTAGGAAGTGATAAATTCAGTATAGTAGCATGCTGATTTCCGACTGTTTTTCCCCCTGCCTGTGGTTGTTTCTTATCTGAATTTGTCTGTTTTTACTGGCCTAATTATAAAAGGTAGGGAGCCAGTGAAGATTGACATTGTGCATTTGCCATGTTCAATACTGAATAATGCAATGTTCATACTAAACTGCATGTGTTACAGTCATTCATTTGAAACCCAAGTGGCCTAAACCATTCACAGAGAAATAGTCTAGGATAGCTTGATGCTTACGGAATCTGCAAAATAACTGTTTTGAATGTCTTGAGAAATATAAACAACAGTCTTTGTAGCATATGAATAGTGGGCAAAATCTACTTATAATGAATACAGAAACATAAATGAAATCACTGAGCTATATACAAATACAAAAAAAATCTGATTTTTTATCATTAACATAAGTGCAAGAAGTGTCCAGCTCTAGTGAAATAGATGGATGCAGCCTTGACTGCCATCCAGGAAACCAGGCCTCATTTAGTGGCACTGGCATGTCCTGGGGCTCCCTAAGGGGGGATATCATATGACTTAGGCTGCTGTCCTGTCTTAAATGTGAGTGGTGCCTTGGGTATACACTCATGGTAGAATCCCCATTCTGGACCAAGGCTTACAGAAGAGGCCCTGTCTACAAGGATTATGAGTTGATAATGCATCACATGTAAAACTGTGGCCATCAGTCACACGCTGATTGTGTATTGATCCTTTGGGTGGTATATGGCATGCAAAATGGAGAATAAGGACTCAAACCATCACATCAAGCATCAGTAATCATCAATGCTGGGTCTCAGGATCACTCATCTCGACTGAAGCACCATCATCTTCATTTCAGGGGAGAAAGAAGACATCCCCCTTCCCAGAGGAGTTTAAATGCACACATGAACATACAGACATATATCTACAGTTTTGAAGTGAGAGGGGGCTCATATAAGGGCCACATTACTACAGAGAAAAGATTCCAAAACTGAAACCCCCCTTAGGGATGTATAAGCATCACACAGAAATTAAGAATCTGTAATTTGAAGAGAAATGAACTTCCCAGATGAACCAGGATTGGACAGTGGCCCAAAAATTGGACGAGTGGCCAGGGAGGGGTGAGGGTAAGCAGCCAATTGCATTCATTCATCCCAAGGAGTGGAGATGGTTCTTGACCTGCTGAAAGTACAGTACATTTGAGAAGACACAAAGTTGGGGATATTAGCTTGCTTTAGTGAGCATCTTTCTCTATCTTTGTTTAGCAAGTAAATGGAAATGTACGGTCATACAGTAGATGACAATACAAACAAAAGAATTTAAGATAAAACGTCTGGACTCCCTACAGAATGCTAGCTGTGATTCCAACTCTGGCTTGGTGTAAATACTGTCCTTGAATGCTGAGGAGCAGGGTGAATGAGTGGGGCAGTGGATCAATTGTGGGTTCCAAAACAACAAATATAAAAGGGAAACAATGCCAAGGTGAGGAGGGTATTTCTGCCCCAAGATTCTGATAAACATCTTCCTCAGATTACACTACATATCTGTATATGCCATAGATATCAACAGCTTGCATTAGAGAAAATGTACATAGCTGTCAATACTGGGAGATTCTGAGTAGATTTTGTAAAACCATCTGATATACCAAACTGATAAGTATACTTTTTTGCACTTGATTTGCACTGTACTGCATTTATACATTTGCTTCATTGTTTATTGCTGGCCTCTGTCCTCTGTATTCTGTCTGCATTGTTTTCTTCTCCTGCCCTCCCACCCCAGTGTTGTACTCTTATACATGGACAATTCCCGTCAGTTTCTCCTGACAGCCTGGTCAACATGGGAATACTGAGACAGTGTAGCAACTGCCTCGTGTTTACTGACAACCCTCTTCTCCTAGCACAAAATTGTTCTAATTGCATAAAATGCATCTACATCAGTAACCTGAAATCCATGCTCTCTCTTGCCATAGTCAGTACTCCTGACAAAGATGATTGCCAGCACAGACACCACACCATTCACATCACAAAGCCAAGCACAACGCACACCCACCTATGTAGAGGTCCTCAATAAAAACTTACCTAAACAGCAGAGACCTCCAAGACACACTCACAAACATTCCACACACAACACCAAACACATCACACACAGCAGACAACACACCAATGTCTCATAAACACAGCCCATAAGGCAAAACAATAAACCATCATAGCACACAAGGCATAGCAGTAAACCAAACATACTATTCATTGGCGACTCAGTTGTGAGACACATTGATATCCCCCTCACCAGGTTGACAAGGAGAAAGTCAAGGTCAGTTGTCTGTCTGGTACTAGAATCCACCACATCATGCACGCTCTTAAGTCTCTCCACAAGTATAAGTATGACCCTGTCATTGTCCATGTTGGTGTGAATTACTTGAGATGTATCTCCCTGGACTATATGAAGAGAGACATGATTGAGCTCTCAGAGTATGTGTCCCAGATAGGTATGATCCTAGCCCTAAGCAGCATCCTACCCTCACCAAGAATGTTACCACAATACCAACAAAAAATAACTGACTTCAACAATTGGCTTAGTTTCTGGTGTCATTCCAAGGGGATCCAGTATCTGTCTGTCTGGGATGACATGGGTGACAGGCATCAATGCTTTGCTAGAGATGACCTCCACCTGTCACCACTAGGATTCTGGATCCGAGACAAGGCTGTTGCCTCCCCCATTGTGCCTTTTTTAGGCAATGTCCCAAAGACAAATCTTTCAACATAAAAGATCTGTCAAAAAGCACATTGAAGGTCATGCTGCTTAATGCTAGGAGCCTTAACCTGAAAATGCACTCACTGGAGGCTCTCCTTGAACTGGAAGATGCCAATGTCTGTGTGGTCACAGAAACTTGGTTCAAGGCTGTGGAGAGCACCCCTGCCTTACCTGGCTATACCTCATTCCACACATTCTGTCCCCAAACTGAGGTCAGGAAGGCTAAGGGTGGTGGAGTCTCTATCTTCATTAAGGACAGGCACACCTCCAGACTGGTTTGCCGGCACAACACACTGGAACTACTCCAGGTGCAACTGACAGTTGGCAAGACACCCATCCAAGTTATAGCTAGCTATAGACCCTCTCTATGACTTAGGGCACCCACTCCTCTTACCTGGATCCACTTGACTTTATCAAGGTAACTCCTAACACCCTGATCCTTAGTGACTTTAACTACTCCACCATAGACTAGGTGAACTATTCCTGCACTAATGCACTCACTCAACAATTCCTTGAATTCATCAGTTCTAATGCACTAGACCAGCTTGTCTCATCCCCACAAGGGGAGATAAAATTCTGGACTTTGTTCTCACCAACATGGATGACTGCAGCACTACTCCCATAGTATGTTCTTTCCTGGTGATATCAGATCATCAGACTTTCTCTTTTAAAATTTCTATCCCACCCAACCCCCAGTCATAATCAAGCTAAAAAACTTCTCAAAAGCTGACTACAACCTTCTAAGGGACAGTATCTGTAGCTTCACACCACCCCCCTCAGAGGATGAAGACAAATATCCTGAACAATATGCCAATGCAGTATACAAGCACCTGTACAACTGCATGGACTCAGCCATACACAACAGAAATAAAACCTGCTCCTCAAGGAAACACAAACCTATGTGGTGGACATCCTCTATCAACAGGCTTTACAACAAAAGGAAGAAACTGTTGTCCAAGGATAAAAAGGAACAAATTCCAAATTGGAAAAACTCCCTCCTTAACATCAACAAGCAAATTAGATCACAAGTGAAAACCTCCAAAGCCAATTATGAATCAAAACTAGCCTCTGAAACAAAGGGAAACCACAAAGACTTCTTCAGTTACATCAGGAACCTCTATGGCAAAGCCCAGGTTTGTTCATAGGTTCATAGGTTCATAGGTTCATACTAGGCTATCTGCCCAAGGGCATTTATAAGCCTAGCCCATAGTTATGTGGCTTTCGCCACCCCTTTAGTTTGAATAAAAACTATCCCTATCATTTTGCTGTGCCTCTGTCAAGCAGTGACACTGAAGTAATCCCTGGGGTATATCTGCAATCTCCCATCCATTGGTCAAGATTCCTCTTGAACAAGGCCAGAGAGGTGCTCTGCCTCACATGTACCGGGATTTTGTTCCACAGCATAGGGAGTCTCTGGGTGATGAATCTGTCCCTCCAGCACGTTCTATTTATAACCGTGTCAAGGTTTAAGTCTCCGCCCTTGTGGTTCTGAGGGATCTAGATTTTTGAGGTGAAGCATATTCATCAAATCTGGGTTTGACATGGCCTTATATGTCAGGCACAGGTCACCTCTGAGCAAGCGGTATGAGACTGAATAGAGCTGGAGTTCTTTCAGTCGGGCAGCATAAGACATATTTTTGAGACCCTTTATCCTTTTGGTGAGGAACTTTTGGGGCCTTTCAAGCTGCAGCAGGTGTCTGGTCAGATACATTCCGAACAGGGCATTGTACTCAATCATAGCTCTAATGAGTGATGAGTACAGGGGGACGATGACCTCCCTTGATCTAGATGTGAATCCCTTCATGATCAGGTGGGTGATATAGAAGGTTTTCCTAACTACTTTAGCAACATGAGTGTCAAACGAAAGGCTACTGTCAACCTGGGTCCCCAGATCCCTGATGACTTTTTCTGTGCTCAGTGGATTGCCACCTATATGGTAGCTAGGGGTAACCTTGTTTTTCCCGAAGGGTATGACTATGCATTTTTGGCGTTTAACTTCAGGCCATGGCTCTGGCACCAGTTATCTGTTTCTGTGAGGCCCTTCTGGAGGATATCTGTGTCAGATGTGTTTTCGACTATGGCGCCCAGTTTGCAGTCATCTGCAAACTTTGTCAGCCATAACCCTCCTGTGTTTGCTTGTACTTCAGAAAAGTAGATGCCGAACAAGAGTGGACCCAGGACTGAGCCCTGTGGGACACCACTTGTGACAGGCTTTGAGTCTGACATGGCTCCAGCAACTCTGACCCTGTGGGTTCTGTCACTTAGCCAGTTTGCAACCCATCTTGTGATGTATGGGTTTACATTCAAGCTGATGAGTTTTCGATGATACCTGACTGGGGTATTGTGTCGAAGGCCTTTGCCAGGTCGAGGTAGGCTGTATGGACTGCCTTTCCTCATCAATGGCCTTGGTGACAGTCTCAAAAAGTCAACCAAGTTTAAGAGGCAGGATCTGCCTTTGACAAAGCCAAACTGGGTTGGATCCAAAGTCTGCAAGTTCCCTATGTCTTTATTTATGAGTTCCATTATGATCCTCTCCATGGCTTTGCAGATAAGGCTTGTCAAGCTAATGGGGCGGTAATTTCCAGGGTCTGTGGAGGCACCGCCCTTATGAAGTGGGACCACAGTCGCCGTGCGCCACTCCTTGGGTACGTATCCTGAGGTGAGGCTAAGATTAAACAGCTGTCCTAACTGTGGGTTTAATTCCTCGTTGAGTTTGTGAAGCACACAGCCGGGGACACCATCCGGTCCCATGGATGCTGTGTTTTTTGCCTTAGTGAGGGCAGTTCTCACCTGGGCGTTGGAGATGTTTGGGGGCTACAATCCTCTGGAATAGATATCTCTCTTTTTGGGAGGGGGAAGAAGTTTGCACTGAACCTGTCAGCCAGTATGTTGGCAATGTGTGTAGGTTCAGTAATTTTCACATCATTTTGAACTAATTCTGAGCATATCTGGGAGTTTCCTCCTAGGTTTCTAACATAGCTAAAGAAGGCCTTATGATTCTCTTTAGAGTCCTTGGCGATTTTTCTCTCAAAATTTGCCTTGGATGATTTTATGAGAGCTCTTAGTTTTTTACTTATAATGATCAAAGGTGTCTTACCTTTTAAGGATTTTGCTCTATCTTGTAGTAGCTTCCTCCTTTTGTTGTAGAGCTTGTTTATGGCTGGGGTCCACCAGACTGGACGCTTGCCTTTGGTACAGAGAGTCTTAGTTTTGTTTGGGATTGCCTGATCCATGCAGTCCTGTAGGTGCTGGTAGAAGGCAATTGTAAGTGATTCAGCGGTTTGAGTAATGTTTACCACTGGCTCAGGGGCCTTAAAGGAGACCACACTAGTTTTTAGAAGTGTGAAATCGGCTTTTGAGAAGTTTTTCACTGTGGTCTTTTTTGTTTCAGGTGGGGGAGGGATGAGGACCTCCAGCGAGATTAGTTTATGATCTGATCTCACCAGTGAGGGGTATACTTCCGGTGTTGAACATTTTGATCCCATGTTCGTGATGATGAGATCTAGTATGTTTTCTCCTCTTGTGGGGATGGTGACTAGTTGTTCCATGGCATTTGAGTTTATGAACTCCAGGAATCTTTGGGTTAGAGTGTTCGGGCTTGAGTAGCGTTCCCAGTCTATATTAGGGTAGTTGAAGTCACCTAGTATGATGGTGTTTGGAGATACATTTATCACCTCCAATGTTTTCAGGAAGGCCATGTGAGGTTCCTGAGTTTGAGAGGGTGGCCTGTAACATGCTACAAATTGCAGAGCAGTCTTGCCTATGGTTAATTGCACCTGGATGGTCTCCGATGCATCGTGCGTTGCCACCAACCTTGAGGTGTGGGTGTCCTTTATGAATATGGACCCCCCCCCTTTCTTGGTGTTGTCCGGATTTTGGGGCCGGAACGCGTGATATGAGGTGAAACCTGTTAGTGCTGGGGTGCTCTCAGGAGCCTTGAACCAGGTTTCTGTCACAGCACAGACATCGATGTTCTCCATATTGAGAAGGGCCTCGAGTGCGTGCATCTTGAGATTGAGACTTCTGGCATTGAGCAGCATTACCCTTAGTTTTTTTCCTTTTGGTGTTCTAGGGTGGTAGGTTTAGAATTTGAGCCTTGCCTAAAAAGGCACTATGGGGTGGCAAGAGCCTTTGCCAATATCCGAAGCCCAGGGTGACAGGTGCAAGCCGTCCCTGCGAAGCAGCGTGGCTTGTCCAGCATGTCATCCCAGGCAGACAGACACTGGATCCTTTGAATGACACCAGAATTTAAGCCAATTATTAAAGCTGATCATCTTATCACTGTATTGTGGCATCATTCTAGGTGAAGGTAGGATACTGCTCAAGGTCAGGGTCATACCTGCCTGGGCTACATAATCAGAGAGCTCCTCGATGTCCCTTTCCGTGTAGTCCAAGGAGGTACGTCTCAGGTCGTTGACACCAGCGTGGACAATGACTGAGTCACACTTGTACCTGCTGTTGAGAGACCTGAGTGCTTGCGTTATATGGCGGATTCTAGCGCCCGACAGGCAGCTTACTGTGACCTTCTCTTTACTCAGTCTGGTGAGCGGGACGTCAGTGTGTCTGACTATGGAATCACCAATGACAAGTGTGTCTGGCATTTTGTTTGGCCTTAAGGGCTGTGACTGTTTGACACTCTGACTGTGTGGTCTATGTGTTGCATGTGTTGGGTCATGAGGTGGTAGTTGTTTGGGTGTCTGCTTTGGTGGCCTCTGCTGTTTTGGTAAATTTTTGATCAGAGCCTCCGAGTATGTCTTTGTGTGAGTATGTGTATGATTTGAAGTTATGATTGTACCATGTGTGACTGGGTATGTATTGTGTGTGGTTACCTTCTCCTCCTGTCTGGTCTTGCCAGTCCTATGTTGAGAGAGCTTAGCCTCCAGTTTGGCCGTATAGTTGCATCTCTCGCATGTATTTGTGTTTTGTGGGAGAAGGAGAGGATTGTTCAGTGTACATGAGGCAATTGTAACATTGCCTCAATATTCCCAGGTTCACCAGTTGAGCTGGAGAGGACACTAGCAACTGATCCCTCGACATACTAGAAGTAGTAGATAAAGAGACTTTCAAAGGACTCCGGGGGAAGTGGGTTTTAGGCTGGTGGGGTACTATCTATAATAAGAGTGCTTTATCAAGGTGCAAGTACTGTAGGAGTAAGTGCTAGGCTTTACAGATAGAGAATATTCTACTTGGGAATCAAGTAGAGATGAACTTTTCAGTTATAGGATATGCTGGTTAGATCAGCAGTACAGCTCGAGGAAGGTAGTTCTAAGGGAAAATTGGAAGAGTGGAATTTAGATGGCCCAAATAGTTTAACCTTGTTTAACCGCCACTGCTCTTGTGTGCAACAGTGAACTCAGCGCTAAATCGCACTTACGGCTTAGCGTGTTTTATAGCAGGCGGCTGAAGGGAGCTAGGAATTGGCCCAAAACGACCAATGGACTACTAGTTTCTGGCTGAAACTTCACCAAATCAGACAAAAAGGCCGCTCAGTGCTTCCCACTCCCACTGGTAAGCAAAGAAACTTCCGTCCTTCCTAATAAGGCAATGGATCAGTAACAGGAACTAAAAACAAAGCCCAGGGATCAGCAACTCTGAAACTGGACTACTCTAGTTCAGTAAGGTGGGAAAACAAGAGATTTTTTTGTTTTATTACAGAGACAAGGAAAAACAGACAGTAAATGCTATAAATGCTGTAAATCGGCTAGCGCACTTTAGTGTGTAGCCTACAGAAACAATTTGCAACAATTAGTAACTTAAAGTGCAATAAACAGTGTAAAATGCAGAAATCACTTAAAGTAGCAGTAAAACAGGCAAAATGCAGTCGCTAGCTTAAATAACAGTGGGAAAGCCACAAAAATACTTATATCTGGTAGAAAGTCACTCTTTTAGCTCTCTGCTGCTTGGATCACTCTGCAGGCCACCACGAGGATCTGTGCTGAGTTGGTACAAGCTGGAAAACGCGTGTTTAGCGTGTTTTATAGCAGGGGGCTGAAAGGAGCTAGGAATTGGCCCAAAACGACCAATGGACTACTAGTTTCTGGCTGAAACTTCACCAAATCAGACAAAAAGGCCGCTCAGTGCTTCCCACTCCCACTGGTAAGCAAAGAAACTTCCCTCCTTCCTAATAAGGCAATGGATCAGTAACAGGAACTAAAAACAAAGCCCAGGGATCAGCAACTCTGAAACTGGACTACTCTAGTTCAGTAAGGCGGGAAAACAAGAGATTTTTTTTTGTTTTATTACAGAGACAAGGAAAAAAAACAGACAGTAAATGCTATAAATGCTGTAAATCGGCTAGCGCACGTTAGTGTGTAGCCTACAGAAACAATTTGCAACAATTAGTAACTTAAAGTGCAATAAACAGTGTAAAATGCAGAAATCACTTAAAGTAGCAGTAAAATAGGCGAAATGCAGTCGCTAGCTTAATAACTGTGGGAAAGCCACAAAAAATACTTATATCTGGTAGAAAGTCACTCTTTTAGCTCTCTGCTGCTTGGATCACTCTGCAGGCCACCACGAGGATCTGTGCTGAGTTGGTACAAGCTGGAAAACGCGTGCTTAGCGTGTTTTATAGCAGGGGGCTGAAAGGAGCTAGGAATTGGCCCAAAACGACCAATGGACTACTAGTTTCTGGCTGAAACTTCACCAAATCGGACAGAAAGGCTGTTCAGTGCTTCCCACTCCCACTGGTAAGCAAAGAAACTTCCCTCCTCCCTAATAAGGCAATGGATCAGTAACAGGAACTAAAAACAAAGCCCAGGGATCAGCAACTCTGAAACTGGACTACTCTAGTTCAGTAAGGCGGGAAAACAAGAGATTTTTTTTTTTTTTTTTTTTTTGTTTTTTTTACAGAGACAAGGAAAAAAACAGACAGTAAATTCTGTAAATCGGCTAGCGCACTTTAGTGTGTAGCCTACAGAAACAATTTGCAACAATTAGTAACTTAAAGTGCAATAAACAGTGTAAAATGCAGAAATCACTTAAAGTAGCAGTAAGACAGGCGAAATGCAGTCGCTAGCTTAATAACAGTGGGAAAGCCACAAAAATACTTATATCTGGTAGAAAGTCACTCTTTTAGCTCTCTGCTGCTTGGATCACTCTGCAGGCCACCACGAGGATCTGTGCTGAGTTGGTACAAGCTGGAAAACGCGCGTTTAGCGTGTGTTATAGGAGGGGGCTGAAAGGAGCTAGGAATTGGCCCAAAACGACCAATGGACTACTAGTTTCTGGCTGAAACTTTACCAAATCGGACAAAAAGGCCGCTCAGTGCTTCCCACTCCCACTGGTAAGCAAAGAAACTTCCCTCCTTCCTAATAAGGCAATGGATCAGTAACAGGAACTAAAAACAAAGCCCAGGGATCAGCAACTCTGAAACTGGACTACTCTAGTTCAGTAAGGCAGGAAAACAAGAGATTTTTTTTTTTTTTTTTACAGAGACAAGGAAAAAACAGACAGTAAATGCTATAAAAACAATTCACATGCAGTGCAAGCTGGCACACTTGAGTATGTAGCAATATTAGTCCACACACAGTATGAAAAAATGTAATTAAATTAAAAAGGACTAAAAGCAAGTGCAGAAAGGGTTTATTAGATAGAATGCGGTAAAGAGATGGGACTGGGGGAGTGTCCTAGATCAAATCTACAGTGGGGCGGGCACTGCAAAAGCCACCAAATTTAAACTACATCCAAGAACAGGGAGGGGGGGTGGGGAAGACAGTTTCAACAGAGCTAGATCTGAGGAATCAGTCCAAGTTATAACAACCACAATAAAATGCAAGAAATATACTTAAATCAGCTTATGTCCAGTTGATGTATGCAGACAAATCTCAGTAGCAAGCAACTCTACTTAAAATGATTACCAGAGATGTAACCAACACAGGTTTTAATGTTATCAGAAAACCCCCCAAGCTAATTAACACTTAAAGGAATTTCAGAGCAGTTTAACAACTAGTGCAGAGCTTCAGACACACACACAAGACAGTTTCAACAGAGCCAGATCTGAGGAATCAGTCCAAGTTATAACAACCACAATAAAATGCAAGAAATATACTTAAATCAGCTTATGTCCAGTTGATGTATGCAGACAAATCTCAGTAGCAAGCAACTCTACTTAAAATGATTACCAGAGATGTAACCAACACAGGTTTTAATGTTATCAGAAAACCCCCAAGCTAATTAACACTTAAAGGAATTTCAGAGCAGTTTAACAACTAGTGCAGAGCTTCAGACACACACACAAGACAGTTTCAACAGAGCCAGATCTGAGGAATCAGTCCAAGTTATACCAACCACAATAAAATGCAAGAAATATACTTAAATCAGCTTATGTCCAGTTGATGTATGCAGACAAATCTCAGTAGCAAGCAACTCTACTTAAAATGATTACCAGAGATGTAACCAACACAGGTTTTAATGTTATCAGAAACCCCCCCCAAGCTAATTAACACTTAAAGGAATTTCAGAGCAGTTTAACAACTAGTGCAGAGCTTCAGACACACACACAAGACAGTTTCAACAGAGCCAGATCTGAGGAATCAGTCCAAGTTATAACAACCACAATAAAATGCAAGAAATATACTTAAATCAGCTTATGTCCAGTTGATGTATGCAGACAAATCTCAGTAGCAAGCAACTCTACTTAAAAATCTGAATTAGTACTTAACAGTATCACATACAGTGATCCTTTTTGTTAGAGATATATTTAGAGATTTATAAATGCATGTACATCTGTTTGCTAGTTACATGCATATAAACTTCTGTTGCTATACTGTATATATGCAGTATACAAGCTTGCTGTCACATAAACTAGATTCAAGCCTGCTGAATCTAGCTTTGTTTGTATAACTTGAGCCCTAATCCAAGCCTTCTTTTTTGGAGAAGGTTCCCCTGCACCCCAGTGGCAGGAGTGTGCAGTTAGAACTTGTCTGATTGAAGACTACAGGAACAGGGCTCAGTTTTGAGATTTTTTTTACTGGTTAATTGGGTAATTTATTTAAAAGCCTTTTCTGATTGCTTGTAGTCATTTAAAGCTCTTTTAAGTGTATTTTTACTGTTTGTAGTTGTTTAAAGTTGTTTTAACTGTTTTAAGTGTATTTTTTACTATTTTTGCCTTATCTTTTCAAACAATTTTTTTCCTTGTTTCCCACCTTTCTAAGTTAGTATAGTCCAGGTTTTAGGCTAGTGCTAAATTCAGGGCTGTGTTACAAGTTTCTGATTTACCCATACCTTACTTGGATAGAAGGAGGTTTCTCTGTTCACCTGTGAGAGATGGAGCTTTGAGCATCCATCTGTTTCTGGAGGAGTAGTTCCAGCCCAGAAGTTAGTAGTTTATAGGCCATTTTGGGCTAATTTCTATCACTTTCATTTCCCTGCTGTAAAAAACGTGTTAGCATGGTTTTGCACATCTGGGCAGTGCCGGTTAGCTAGGGCTAAATTATTCCCGGCTCCACCAAGTCTCCTCTTCAGTTTTTCCCTTGAAAGTAGTGTAACTCTTAACCTAAGCACTTAAAAAGCATCCTACAGTCCTGCACTTGCTCAGACCTAATAGCAAGCACTAATATACCCCGACACTTGATTGCCCAGCAGGGCAAGGCTCATTATTCACCCCTCACCAACCAAGTGACTAAGCAGCTCACCCTACTATTGAGGCATGACCAAAGGGAAATTTCATATATACTCTCCAGTCCAGCTGGTGAACCTGGGTATCCTGAGGCAATGTTGCAACTGCCTCATGTACACAGACAACCCTCTCCTCCTACCACAAAACATTAACATATGTGAGAGATGCAATTATATAGCTAAATTGTAAGCTAAGCTCTCTCCACCCAAGACTGGAACAGGCAGTCATGAGGAGAAGGTTAAAGCTTGCACCACACCTCCTGCCTCACATAAACATACTAAACCAGCACTGGCAAAAAATACACATAAATACACAAAATCATACTCAGAGGCTCTAAATATAAACCTGAAAATGCATCAGAGACTTCCAAAGCAGACACCCAAAAAACCTGCACCTCCCATCACAAACCAGACAACACATAAAACACAAAATCAGTGTGCCGCACAATCACAGTCCTTAAGGCAAAATAACATACCTAACACAATAGTAATAGGCGACTCTATAGTCAAGCACACTGACGTCCCACTCACTAGGCTGGACAAGAAGAAGGTTACTGTTAGCTGCCTGTCAGGAGCCAGAATCCACCACATAACACAAGCACCCAGGCCACTCCAGAACAAGTACAGATATGACTCTGTCATTGTTCATGTTGGTGTGAATGACCTGAGATGTATCTCCCTGAACTACATGAAAAGAGACATGGAAGAGCTCTCTGATCATGTAGCCCAGGTGGGTATGACCCTGACCCTGAGTAGCATCCTGCCTCACCAAGAATGATACCGCAGTATAAAGAAAATATGATCAATTTCAACAATTGGCTAAGCTTCTGGTGTCATTCAAAGAGGATCCAGTGTCTGTCAGCCTGGGATGACATGTTCAACAAGCCTCGTTGCTTCACAAGAGACGGCTTGCACCTGTCACCCCTAGGCTTTCAAATACTGGCCAAGGCTCTTGCTGCCCCCATAGTGCCTTTTTTAGTCAAGGCTCAAAAGTCAAACCCACCTCTGTAAACAGCACAAATAAAAAAATGAGGATTATGTTACTAAACGCCAGGAGTTTAAATCTCAAAATGCACGTAGTCCTCAGTATGGAGAATGTCGACATCTGTGCAGTAACTGAAACCTGGTTCAAGGTTCCACAGAGCACCCCAGCACTACCGGGCTACAACTCATACCACACATTTTGACCACAGAACATGGACCGAAACACAAAAGGAGGGGGTGTATCCATATTAATCCAGGATACCTACACCTCTAGGTTAGTGGTGCAGCATGATACCTCTGAGATCATCCATGTGCAACTAACATTGGACAAATCTGCAGTGCAAATTGTGACCTGCTACAGATCACCCTCCATGACTCAGGACCACCACTCTGCCTTTCTGGAGACACTGGAAAACATGAAGGTCCTACCAAACACCCTGATATTGGACGATTTCAATTACCCTACCGTTAACTGGGAAAACTACTCAAGTAGAAACTCCCAGGTCCAGCGTTTCCTGGAATTTATCAACTCAAATGCCCTGGATCAGCTGGTAAACTCCCCTACCAGAGGTGAAAACATATTGGACCTGGTCATCACCTACATGGGCGACAGGTGTTCCACACCGGAGGTCAACCCATCACTGGTTAGATCAGACCATAAACTAATCACTCTGGATGTCCACACCACACCACCACCCCCAACCAAGGAAACCACAGTGAAAAACTTTTCTATAGCAAATGTCACCTTACTTAAGGCAGAAGTGGTAAGTTTCACAGCCCCCATGCTAAAGGATAACAGTGTCCAAGATGCAGGAACCTTTACATATGCACTCTATGAGCACCTACAAGGATGCATGGATTGTTCCATCCCTAGCAAAACCAAGACTCACTCCCCCCCTAAGAGAAGGAAACCAGTCTGGTGGACCCCTGCCATAAACAGGCTATACAATAGAAGGAGGAAACTAGTTCAGAAAAAAAGAAAATCTCAAGAAAGAAAGACATCCCTGATCAGTATCAGTAAGAAACTAAGGTCCCTCATAAAATCATCCAAGGCTAACTTTGAAAGAAAAATAGCCAAGGATTCTAAAGATAACCACAAAGCCTTCTTTAGCTATGTTAAGAATCTAAGTGGCAACTCACAGATATGCTCTGAGCTAGTGCAAAATAGCACAAAATATACTGAACCTACTGATATTGTCAACATCTTGGCAGATAAATTCAGTGCAAACTTCACCCCCCTCTCACCCCCAAAAGGGCCCACAACAATACCGGAAAAGTGTAGTGTCCTGGAAATCACAGACGCACAGGTGAAAACAGCCCTTTCAAAATCAAAAAGCACAGTGTCAATGGGGCCAGATGGTGACCTAGGCTGTGTCTTGCATGAACTACAGAACGAACTAACCCCCCACCTAAACACACTGTTCAACCTCAGCCTCTCCACAGGCTATGTGCCCATAGAATGGTGCACAGCAACGGTTATTCCACTCCACAAAGGAGGGGCCACAACTGACCCTGGTAACTATCGCCCCATAAGCCTGACTAGCCTGGTCTGCAAGGCTATGGAGCACATCATCATGGAACTCATTAACAAAGACATTGGGAACCACCAAACACTTGACCCGACCCAGTTCGGCTTTGTTAAGGGCAGATCATGCCTACTAAACCTGGTTGAATTCTTCGAGATAGTCACCAAGGCCATAGATGAGGGGAAGGTGGTTCACACAGCCTATCTTGACCTCGCCAAGGCTTTTGACACCATTCCCCACTCGGGAATTATAGAAAAACTCACCAGCCTGAACATAAACCCCTACATCACGAGATGGGTTGCCAACTGGCTTACAGACAGAACTCACACGGTAAGAATAGCGGGCTCCAGGTCCAATTCTAAACCAGTCAAAAGTGGTGTCCCACAAGGCTTGGTCCTGGGACCCCTACTATTCGGCATATACTTCTCAGACATACAGGCAAACACAGGAGGACTATGGCTAACCAAGTTTGCCGATGACTGCAAACTGGGAGCCATAATTGACTCTCTGACTGACACGGACATTCTCCAAAAGGGCCTTACTGAGACGGACACCTGGTGTCAAAGTCATGGTCTCAAGCTAAATGCCAAAAAATACATAGTCATCCCATTTGGGAAAAACAAAACACCCATGAATTACCACATAGGTGGCAGCCCCCTTAATACAGAAGAGGTAATAAGAGATCTGGGGACCCAGGTAGATAGCAACATCTCCTTTGACAATCATATTGCCAAAGTAGTTAGGAAATCCTTCTATGTAGCCCATCTAATTACTAAAAGGTTCGCATCTAGAAATAAAGAGGTTATAGTGCCCCTCTACTCATCACTCATCAGCCCCATCATAGAGTACAATGCCACATATGGGATGTACCTTACAAGACACTTCCAACAGCTGGAAAGACCACAAAAGTACCTCACCAAGAGGATTACTGGCTTCAAACATATGTCCTATGCAGTCCAACTGAAAAAACTCCGTATGTATTCAGTGGCATATCGCTTACTCAGAGGTGATCTCTGCCTGACTCCAACTCAGAATTGATGGACATGCTCCACCTAGAGAAATCCAAGTCATGTGAGCCACTCACTCTAGTGAGCTAAACCTCACCACAACAATAAATAGAACATGCTGGAGGGATAGATTCCTGTCACAGAGACTCCCCATGCTTTGGAACAAAATTCCTAACTACATTAGGCAGAGCCACTCCTAACACTCTTCAAGAGAACCTTGACGAGTGGATGGGTAACAGAAAATACCCCTGTGGGATCACTTCATTGGCTCTTCTTGACAGAGGCTCAGTTAATTAATCAATGGGGTGGCGAAAGCTGACACACTCTGGCTAGGCTTATAAATGCCCTCAGGCAGATAGCCTAGTACCTACCTATGAACCTATATATGAGATCTGATCTGATTTTTTTTGTGAGATCTGCTTAGTGGAGAACATTTTTCATGTTGTATGAGAAGCAACTTGAAGACATTAAAAGTGTGAACTGTACAGTGTTGTATATGTTGTCTGTTATATAGACAGGTTATTTAGTTCTGCCCAAGAAAGATAATAATATATTGCTGAAAAAGTTAAAGGTCTGCAAGGTTTGTGTGCACTAACCAGACTTTGTTTTTTTATAAGGCACTAAATCAGCAGCTAATCAGACTTTGGTTCCAGCACACAAAATCTGCTTTGCATTTAGTTTTGCTAGGCACTAACAAAGAGCTGCAGTCGGCAGCTTCAGGCTAGTAAGATAAAACTGTGTCAATCAGTGTCATTCATTTATTTTAAATAACTTTTCAATAACACGCCTTGCCTGTATTCAAACACAGGGGGAGTGGTGCCTATGCCTTGTATAAGGTCACTTCAGTAAAAGCGCAGTAACTAGCATTTATGTACATGACTGAGTCCAGAATAGGAGCAGTTCAAGTTCCACAGTTTGTAGCAGTACAGTTCCATAGACATCTGAATCCAGAGTAGGACTGCATGCAGGAAGTAAGCAGGTTGCTGATACTTAGGTTCACATCTGCAACTCACAGATTTGTTTCATCAGCTTTTCAAGTAACTACAAAAATTTACCAACCATCTCCGGTACTCAGAATTGGCCAGCTGAAGTTTTCATGGACTTTGGTAAACAATTTTTTGTGGTTACATAACTGCGCAAATGCCATAAATTAGGCTAGTAAGAAATGTAAACAGAACTTTACTCTAGAGGTGTCAGATAGACTACATAAAGTTTGGCAAAGATTAAGAAATTGGTATGACCAGCATATTAACAAATGTAAATCCTTATTAGGGCAAGTTGACAATCAGCAAATATGTAATTGCATTACATTTGATTGGTATCTTAAACAGAAACATGATTGGTATGACAGTAAATGTTTATTGTGCAAGTCATATGAAACTGCTTTCTATGTGCAGTGTCATGAAAGTACAGTTCAGACCATTGTTAATGGTAAACAACCAGATAACGGACATACACTTGCATTATGTCCTGCCACCACATGTGAAATGTTAATTTCAGAGTTACAACAGCAATCAAATCAGTTAAACAAAAGAGGCATAAAACCACTGCACAGAACAACACAGATAAGAACAGAGACGGGGTTCATGGTGAACCGACAGAAAGATTTAATAAACTTCTAAGACACAGACAGAGTGAGTTCAGAAAGTTTAGACAACATAAGCAAACACTTTTTCAAAAGTGTATAAAAGCTTTAAAGTCAGCAGAACAGAATACTGAGATACATCAGACAGCCCGTGCAGAATCACAAGACAAAAAAATCTGGTTAGTAAAGAGCAGTTAGCGACACTAATAAAAAATAATTTACGACATTCTACTCTACATTTAGAAAATGGTTCACGTACACAGCAGGATCTAATGTAACTTTCATTCAGTTAAAACAAGACACGTATCAGTTAAATAGTAATGTAAAACAATAACACACAAAAACTTCACAATAGGAGCAGACCTTCTACCAGCAGCCAAAATGAGTCAAATAAATCCAAATAATCCAAACGAAGTTTATTATAGACAATAATCCAAGTAAAAACGGACAGGGTAAGTGCTTTCATCCAAAAACAACAAGACTTTATCAAACCATAGTGCTTCACCAGTAAATGGAGTTTAAATAAGTCAAACAAATAACAAACAATTAAGCAATCAATTAATTAACAGTTATAAAGATTTTTTCATCATAAAATAAGATAAAATAATATGCTATTCAGAGCAATAAAAAGTAAAACAGTTAATAATTCTGTGATTTAAAATAATTAATGTTTAAATGTAAAAAATATTTTTATATATTTTTTATAGGTCTTGTGTTCTGTCCTTTGAAATGGGAATAATAGAGAGGTGTTCATTCATACATGGGGGTCTATTAGCTCCCAATTTAAGTTGTCATTTTAACTCACTTTTATGTATTTTGTTACCCCAATCACCACCTCTAGGGTCCTTTTTAATAATTTCAAGGATCCCAAACTTAAATCTGGCCTCACCATTACATAACAAGGTATGTTTAAATGGGGCATTATTGGTATTTTTGTTAGCTATTGCATATTGATGTTCATATATATGTTTACGGAGTGACCTCTCCATTTTTCCATCATAAAATGCCCTGCAACTCTGACATGTATTTAAATAGGTTAAACCACTACTATTACAGGTACCACTGACCAAGAATACTTTTACTTAAAATACCCCAATTGTAATAGATGGTTCTTCTAGAATAAAGGTACAATGACTACATGCTCCACATTTCTTTTTCCCTTATTTAAGTCCAACCTCCCTGTCACTATTGATACCCAACAGCCTCCTCAGGTAAAGAACGCTGAAATTCTCATCACCAAACTACAAATAAATAAAAATAAATGTAGATATATTGTCAGCATCTATATTCCCCCTGGAAAAATGTTACCACCCTAGAACATATATTACACTAGCTAGCCTGCAACTACCCCTAAGAAACTATTGTCTTAGGTGACTTTAACATTGATTGGAACACTTGTTCCTCCAAAGCCCCCAGCAATCACATAAACCTCCATGGGTTTACTCAAACCATATCCTCCCCCACTAGGTATAGCAAAAATAATGACAAAGGTAGTATCCTAAATTGGATCCTGATCAATGGTGACCCACAGATGCACCATTCAGGCACATTACCTGATCATTGCCTCACCTACATCATCATATTCAAAGCCAAGATCACCAATCGTCACACCTATAAAGTGACACCAAACAAAAAAAACTTTAACCCAGACAACTTCCTACATGATCTCAAGGCTGTCAACTAGTCTGAACTTAAAAGACTCCCACTAGATGAGGCTGTGGCCTTCTTTAATACTAAATTCCTCAGTATCCTTAACTCCCATGCCCTTATTCACACCGTCCATGCCAAAACTCGAACTAAACTTACAAAAACGAAAATAACTAATAGGAGCAAGGCCTGGTCCACTTGGCATACTACTAGAGATCCTATAGACCTCATCAGATACCGTCAAATAAGGAATGACACTAAAAAATCCATCATATCAGACAAAAAAAATATTACTATACCCACCTACAACAAAAGCATCAAAATAAGCCCCAAAAGTTCTGGGCTGGAATAAATAACCTCCTCCACCCAGGCCGTACTACCACTCCCACCCCATCAGTTGCCCTGACAAAACACCACTGGCTATCGCTAACACATTCAATGGCTTTTTTATGGAAACTATCCAGACAGTAGCCACCCAACTCACTTCTACCAAGCCTAACCCCCCCTTACCCAGTCTCCCCCTGCCATACTTCAAATAATTCTGACAGCTCAAAGCTTCCTGCAATCCATTTCTTCTTTAGCTTCCAAACCTATCCCTACCACCCTCATACAAACACTTCTCAAAAAACCTAAACCCACTTCTCTAGCAGCAGACCACCTCCCAGCTGAATTCCTGCTATTAGCTGCTGAGGCCATCGCTATCCCAGTCTCTATCCTCATTAATAAATCCATTCCTGAGGCAACCATTCCATCAATATGGAAAATATCACATGTAATACCACTACATAAAGGAGGTATTTCCACAGAATTGTCCAACTTTAGGCCCATAGCCATACTCTCACCTCTAGCAAAATTATTATAAAAGTGTGTCCACATACAATTAATGCAATACCTTAACCATAATAAACTTCTCACAGACTCCCAGCATGGTTTCAGACCACACCATAGTACCACATTAGCCCTCTTATCTTTAACCAATGTCATCAATCTTAATCGAAATAACAACAAGCTATCATCTGCAATCTTTCTGGACCTCTCTAAGGCCTTTGATATGGTCAACCATCAACTTCTGCTCAGTACCCTGAAAGCTGTCTTCCTGGACCATCACTCTCTACAATGGTTTCAGTCCTATCTAAGGGGTAGACAGCAGGCTGTCTTATGGCAGGACAAACTGTCATCACATCTCCCGGTCACCTTAGGAGTCCCTCAGGGCTCTATTCTAGGTCCCCTCCTCTTCTCTATCTTTATAAATGACCTTCATACCACTATCCCAAATGCATACTATATCCAATATGCCAACGATTCTACATTGATTTGCTCTTCCACCTCACAAACTAATCTTCTATCCATAACCCAGAAAACTATTAACAGTATTGAAAACTGGCTAACTGATCGACAACTTCTCTTGAATCCCAACAAAACCAAGCTGCTGCTTTTCTCTCCCACCCCTAGATCCACTCATCCATTCTTCACTATTAAGTCTAACAATGGTACAGTCATCTCCCCTGATAACCAAACTAAGCTCCTAGGAGTAATAATAGATACTAACCTCAAATTTGATGCGCATATAGACCACACTATTAAGTCCATCAACAAAAAATAGGATCCCTCCTCAAGGCCAAACCTTTCCTAACCCCTTTTGCTAGGAGTGCTATTGCCAGAACCCATCTTCTCTCCACTCTCCTTTATGCCTCACCAGTATTCAAAAACCTCTCTAAAGCTAACCTCAGCAAACTATCTTCCTATTACTACCATATAGCTAGATTCACCACAGGTATGGCATACAGGACGCACCACTGCAAAAACCTAACTCAAATTGATTGGCTGGAATTTCCTTTCCTTCTAAAGCTTAACCAACTTACAGTAGCACACAAAATACTCAACTATCCAGACAATACCCCAACCCATAACAGCATTATTAGCCCACATAATGTTATCAGGCCACTTTGTCCAACAAGCTATCACTCCTTACCCTAAAATCCAAAAATACAGCAGGTGATTCCCTGTTTGCTAATTCAGTGGGTAAAATCTGGAACCTTCTTCCTGCAAACCTTACCCAAGAGCTATCTCTTCCCCTGTTCAAAAAAGACCTCAAAACATACTTAAGAGCTAACTGGCTCTGTCCTTGCCTAAACCCTGACTAACTCAATCCAACATTTTGGTCTTTTCTTTAGCTATTAGACTATCAGCAAGCAGATACTCCACTCATCTGATGTGTCATATCTTAATGTACAGTTATGCCTGCTGAGTTTATCCTTTCTGTATACTGTAGTTTCCCTAATGTGCTTTAAATTTGTGAAATTATCTATCTCATATTTTTTCTCACTCTATTAACCTTTAGCATATGCCTATGTCCTCCTACTGTGGTGAACTATCTGATATATTCTATCTATATCCTTTGCTCTCTTGGAATATTATTGTTCTATTACTATTATTACTATTATTATTGTGGAGTTTTTCTCCCCAGGCTTCTGCTGAAAATGGACATGTATCCAGTTGGACTATCCCGGTCAACAAATGTAAAACAAATAAATAAATAAATGATGTTTACTGATCTTTTGAAGTGGGTGTTCAAAATAAAACTTCATGTTAGGCCCCATTTTTGAAACAAAAGTCGGAAACTTTCCCAAGGTGTCAAACACTTTACTGTTTGCCTCAAGTATCCTCCAGTTTTTAGTAACAATATTCCTCACCTTTCTTTCCAGGGGACCAAAGAATGTAACCATAGAGTTACTAAAATTGTTTTGTTGATGGGGGTTTGGGGGTTAAAATGGTGAAATCACTACCTAATAAGGGTTTATATTTTGTTCCCCATACTTGTAAAATTTCAAAAGCAGTGTCCTGGACCCAGGTGTTGGGGTACCCTTGGTCAATAAACACGTGTGAGGTTACCCAATTCACATTTTAGGTTGTCAAGAGTGGAACGCATTTTTGCCCCTCTAATCATTTGGCCCTTAACAATATTTTTCTTAATATACAAAGGATGTTTATTGTTATAGGCCAAAAAACTATTGGAGTAAGTTGGTTTACGAAAAACCTTAGAAGAAAAAATTCCTTTCACTTGATCTTTTACAATGGAAACATCCAAATAATCTATGTTTTCCTTAGAGTAACTGTAAGTGAATTTAAAGTAAGAACAAACTAGGTTAAGATGTTCAAAAAAATTGTTAGCTATAATTTTGTCTCCTTTCCACAAAATGAACACATTTTCCAGGTAACAAAGGTAAAGGTTCCAATTGTTGTTAAATACAGTGTTAAATATGTATTTCTTTTCCCAGGTGGCCATAACTAAGTTAGCATAAATCGGTGCAATACTAGAACCCATGGCCACCCCCTTCACCTGTCTGAAGTGTTCTCCCTCGAATGTGATGTAATTGTTGTGTAAGATGATTTCCATCACTTTTATCACAAAATTCGTGAGCCCCCCATCCAAGGTTGAGTGGTCCAATAGGGCCTCCAAAAGGAATTTTAGCCCTGTCTGATGGGGGATGGAATTAAATAAATCCACTACATCAACTGTGGAATACCCTGTTGTGCTAACAAATAAATCTTGTTTATTCCTGGTAAGGAAATCCCAGGAATCAATAAGGAGACGTGGAATGGGACATAATGAATTAGG
>NC_056726.1:719386269-719546269 GCF_019279795.1 Protopterus annectens
AATGAATGTGTGTGCTGGCTGCCCTGGGAGTTACCACGATTCCCACATCTGGCATTTGATGCAGCTGTACCAGACATTTGCCAATGGGGACATCCCACATGGACACCTAGTGGGGGATGCAGGTTATGCACTGGAGCTGTGGCTGATGACACCCATCAGAAACGCACACACACCTGAACAGGAAAGCCATAATGAGGCACACGCACAAACACATAATGTAATAGAGCGTGTGTTTGGGCTGCTCAAGTCATGGTTCCGGTGTCTGGACACATCTGGTGGAGCCTTGCAGTACACACCAACTACATGTACCCAAATTGTCATGGTATGTGCTATGCTACATAATATGATCTTGCGAAAACAGCTGCAGCAGGACCAGCATAGGGCCGGGCCAAACAGCCCCCCACCATTGCCAAGGCCATGACAGGCAGAGCGTGACTCGGAGGAGGAACAACCTGAGCCTGCCCCAGTAGGCAGAAGGAGGCGTGCCCAGTATGCCCTGGCCTTGGCAAAGAGGCAATGCATAGCACATACACTGGCTCAGTAGGAACCTTGGGAATGATACCCCCTCTGACTCACTCAAATAATAACATGGATGCCTAAAATTACATGACCTGCTCACAAACATGTACAGGGGAGTGTAATATGCGCATCCGACAGAGGCAGCCCTGCAGCACCACCTGAGGCATGAATGCCATGTGTTAAGTAATGTAACACCATGTACTATATGCACACCTGAGCACCCTGACTAACATCCACCCTCACCAAGCATGAAGCCACAAAATGACAATGGGATGATCAAGTGCAATAACTGGCTGACGTAATGCAGTTAGTCAAAGGGGAGCCAATGTGTTTCAGGCTGGGAAGACATGCGGAGCATGACATGATGCACCACCTGCTAGGGGTGGCATGCACCCATCATGCCATGCCCCATGGATACTGGCAAAGGCTGTCAGTACCCACAGCATGCCCTGAATAGGTAAGTCTCAAAACACAAACCCACCTTCATAGGTTCCACAAGGGATAGGAACCTAGATGTAATGCTACCCAATGCCAGATGTCTAAACAGCAAGATGTGTGCAGTGTAAACGCACACAGTATGGAGAATGTAGATACCAGTCCTGTAATAGAGAACTGGGTCAAGACTCACATCAGCACCCTAACACTACCAGGTCACACCTCATACTGTGCTGTACAGCCGCAAAACATGGAACAAGCTACAAAAGGAGGGTGACTAGTAATAAATGTCAAGGATAACCACACCCCCATGTTGGTACCACAACAAGAAGCAGCATGGATTAGCCATGGTCAAATACCAATGGCTAAAACCGCCTCCCAGTATATAGCCTGCTGCAGACTACTGTCCTAATACCAGGAACTGCACCTGGCCTATGTCAGAATACATGAATATTTCAAGCCCCCCAAACCACATTATATTGCTTGACTGAAAATACCCAGACATACACCGGGAGCATTATACTAGCACCAACACAGTAGGAGAAAAGTTCCCAGAATCCATAAACCAAAATGCCCAGGAACAATGTACCACTCCCACAAGAGGAGTAAGCATACTGGATGTGATAATCAGCAACGTGTGTAATGGATGGCAAGATGAGAAGTGTACCCCTCAATGGTAAGACCAGACCATAGAGTAATCACACTGGATATACACATCCTGACCCCAGTCCCTGGCCAGAATACCACAGTGAAAAACATGTGTAAAGCATAGGTTGCAGCCCTCCAAACTGATGTTGAATCCATGAAAGGCCCTGTGCAAGTGCAGAATATGGGACACACCACAGAACAGGTTATACAGGCATTCCATGAACACAGCCAGGAATGCTTGGAGTATGCAATCACAAATAACAACAACACACAATGCCATACATGCAGGCAAATGGCATGCTGGATTCCAGCCATTACCAAACCATGCAAGAGAATGAGGAAGCTACCACATGATAGAGCAAACATAAAAAGGGAAGTAATCACAGACCAGTAGTATGACAATAACATATGTCCACACATACAATCCACTAAGTCCAGCCACAACAAGTAGAATCTGTGAATCCAGAGGCAATGTGACACCAGTCCCAAGTACACAGACAGCCACAACACCCCCCAATAAATACAAATATATGTGATAGATGCAACCATTTATCCAAACCAGAGGTTGAGCTCCACCAACTCAGTACTGTCAAAACTAGTCAGGAGGAGAAGGTAACCACATACACCACAAACCCAGTCCCACATAGACCTACCACAACTGTAAACCAAACACATAAACACAGACAAATATTCCCGGAGGCCTTAATTACAAACACACCACACCAACAGAAGCCTCCAAAGCAGATCACAAGCAACCACAACCTTCAAACATAGCACATGCAACGAATAGTACGCAAAGCTGGTGTGCCAAACAGTCACAGGCCAGAAGGAGAAACAACATGCCTGATACAGTTGTAATAGGTGTCTGTATAGGCAGACACACTGCTGTCCCACTCACCAGACTGAACAAGGGGAAGGGTAGAGTAAGCTGCCTGTAGGCTGCCACAAAATGCTACATAACACAAGTACGCAGGTCACCCCAAAGCAAGCAGAAATATGATGCATTCAATGTCCATGCTGGTGTGAATTACCTGAGATGTACCTCCCTGGTCAACATGAAAAGAGACATGGATGGTCCCTCTGAGTATGTACCCCAGGCCGGTATGACACTGGCTGTGTGCAGCATCCAACCCTCACCAAGAATGATGCGACAGTACAAACACAGAATGCTCATGTTTAACAGCTGGCACAGTTACAGCTGTCAGTCCAAGAGGGTCTAATGTCTGTCTGCTTGAGATGTCAAGCATGACAAGCCATGCTGCTGTTCCAGGGATGTCTTGCACCTGTTACCCGTGTGCGTCTGGATACTGGATAAGGCCTTTGCCGCCTCCATAGAGCCGTATGTAGGCAAGGCCAAAAAGACTACCCACCACCCTAGAAAACATACGTGGTAGGAAACATAAGGGTAATGCTGACCAATGCCAGATGTGTAAACTGCAATATGCATGCCCCTGAGGCACTTCCCATTATGGAGAACATCAATGTCTGTGCAGTGACAGAAGCCTGCTGCAAGCCTAGTGATAGCACACCAGCACTACTAGGTTATACCACATATCATGTGTTATGGCCCCAACACCTGCACCAAAACATCAAAGGAGGGGAGTATCCATATGCAGCACAGACACCCATATGGCCAGGTAACTGACAATGCACAAAGCAGTGGAGACCACCCATGTGCACCTAACTGTAGTCAAAACTGCTGTACAGTCTGTAGCATGCGACAGACCACACTCTCACACACAAGAACTCTACCCAGACATCCTGAAGACACTGGACAGTATGAATGTCCCACCAAATACCAGACAAGGTACACACAAATTACCACATAGGTGGCAAACCATTATGTATGCAAGGAGTAATCAGGGACCTAGGGACACAGGTCGACAGTAATCTGTCATGTGACACTCACAATGCCAATGTGGCTAGGAAGATTGTCGATATTGGACACTGTATCATGAAAGGATTCACATCTACATCAACAGAGGTCACTGTGCTGCTGTACTGTTCCCTTATCAGACCCATAATCTAGTACAATGACTCATATGGGATGTACTGTACATGACACCTGCAGCGGTTCGGAAGACCTCATAGTTACCCCACCAACAGGATAAAGAGTGTGAAATATATGTCATATGCTGCCTGGCTGTAGACACCCCAGCTGAATGCAGTCACAGACTGCCTACACAGAGGCATTGTATGTCTGTTGTACAAGGCCATGTCCAACACAGGAGTAATGGACATGCTCCACCACAGGAAATCAAAGCCATTGGAGCTGTGAGAGTGACAGATGTCAGCCTCAACACATTATGAAATAAGATGTGCTGGAGGAACAGATACATAACCCAGAGGCTCCCCACACCCAGAAACAGGATCCCAATCCATGTTAGGCAGAGCCCCTCACTGACACCCCTCAACAGGAATATTGCCAATTGGATGGATGATCGTACATGTATACTGGGGGTCCTCACTGTGTCACGACCAGACAGAGGCACAGTGAAGAAATTCATAAATGGCCATAATAGAACATAGCAAGGGGTGGCAAAAGACACACACACTCTGGCTAGGTTTACTAATGGCCTAGGGTGTATAGCCTAGTATGAACCCATGAACCTATGAAGATACAAAACGTACAGGACACTAAGGATAATCACAAGGCTTACCCAACTGATGGTAGGTACCATGTTGGGCATCCACAGATATGCTCCGAATCACACAGATATTACAAACAACATACCAAACACACACACATATTGCTAACATACAACCTGTCAGGTGCAGTGCAAACACCCCCCCCCCAGAGTGCAAAATACCTATCCCAGCAGACTGATGGTCCCCTGACATTGCAGATGCTGAGGTAACAGCCATCATCTGCAAAGCAGAACACACAGCAGCAAAGGTATGTGATGGTGTCCTGTGCTGAGGCCAACATGGACTCCAAGAATAATGGAATGCCAAATCACACTACTGCCCAATGTCAGCCTTACCACAGGATATGTACCCAAAGAGCAGTGCACGACAACAGTGGTCCATCACAACAAAGGTGTTGCCTGAATGGATACTGCAAACTACCACCCCAGGATCCTGACAAGCTTGTTCTGCACAGCTATGGAAAGGATCAGTATGTACCGCAGACAGAAGGCTATTGTGGACCTACTGATACTGGGCCCTACACAGTGTGGCTGTCGTAACTGCAGATCCTGTCCCTAAACATGTTTGACCCATTTGAAGCAGTCATTAAGGTCATTGATGAGGGCAATGTGGCCCACACAGCGTAGCTGGACTGTGCACATGCTTCTAGACAATACCGTACGAGTTCAGTATGGATATGTTCACCAGCTTAAATATATACCCCTATGTCAGTAGAGGGGTTGCAAACCAGACCAAGGACAGAACTGACATGGTCAGACATGCCGCATCCATGTCAGACTACAAAGCAGATATGAGTGGCATCCCACAAGGCCTGGTCTTGCCCCCCCCGTTCTGTATATATGTTCCATAGGTATAGGCCAACATTGAAGGACTGTGACTGAACATGTATGCAGAGGAGTACAAACAGCCCACCATATCCGACCCCCAGCTGACACAAGCAACCCACAAAAGGGCCACCTACAAACAGACAACTGGAGCCATAGCCATGTCAGCAAGCTAATTGCAGGACTGTGTATAGACAACCACCGTGGATATACAGTAAGTGCCCACAAATTACCACACAGGTGTTAACCCATGACGTACCTAACATTTAATGTGAGACCTGGGTACAAAAGGTGATAGATATCCTGCACTGGACAAACATGTGGCTGTAGTGTTCACAGAAACATATACTATATACCCACCCAAACATGAAGGTTGGCAGATGTAGATAAGGGGAACTCACTGTGGCTCTGCAGTCATCCTCCATCAGCGTCACAAGTGACTACAATAGCCCCTGTGGGATATACCGCAGCAGACACCTCCATCAACTGTAAAGTCCACAACAGTACCCCACCAGGAGTAGCAAAGAGCATGAACAGATGCCATGTGTTGCCTGAGTAAACAAACTGCAGCCCCACACACCGCCATACTGCCCAGCTACAGGCAAGCTGTGCCTGATGTATGAAGCCATGTCCAACCTGGAATGAATGAACATGTTGCACCTTGTACAATATGAATGGCAGTGAGCTATGCACATGAGAGACCTGAACCCCAGCACTGACATACATAGGACAAGCTGTACAGAATGATCCATAACACAGAAGGCACCCCCACTCTTCAGTAAACTCCGGGTACAGGTCAGCCAGAGAGTCACATATCAACACCCCTCAAGAGGAATCCTGATGAGTGGATGGGCAATGGTAGGCTAACCCTGGGTATCACTGTTATGTCAGAGGTAGACGGAGGCACAGTATACTAACCATGACATATGTCATGGCAAACTCCAGTTACAATGTGTGTCGAAGGATAAACACACCCTGTGACTAGCATCAGAAATGGCCTAGGGAACATTGCTAGTGTTTGCCAATGTCCACCCATGTTGTGGAATACACTAGCAATGTTGGACGAGCCTGGTGTAGGTAGTCCATATCTGTACATAATGCAACATGGTCATATGTGCACAACTGGCCCCTACACAGTCTGTTGTGCTCACTATGAAGATGTCAAGCAGTCATAGGACTAAAGCCCAGGATACTGTCCACCACAGTGAAAGTACTGAACCAGTACACTATACGGTACTACAGTGTTAGGTCATTATGAAAGTATGTTGAGAACTGTCTGCAAAGTATCCCATGCAATCCCTGCAGGCACAGTATAATCCCTGTTGTGGCAGACACGAAGCAGTTGGCCAGTTAGTACACAACATTACACCCAACACAAAACCATAAATGTGAGATATTGTTGAAGTTCACACACACCCAAATATGTGGTGGACTTCAGAGTGCAACATATGGAAAGCTCACACTGGGCATGCTCGCACACTTTGATAAATGAGGCATATGTCAGACAACATGCCATGGAAAGGCTGAACTGGGCATGCTCACACACTTAGGCCATATCTCCGTTTAGCAGTTGGCCACACATATCTGGTATTTGTACGTGTCAGTCCAGGAACCAACCACAACACAGCAATCTGCCCAGTGCACACAGTAAATGACTACAGAGACACATATCTCCGTTTAGCAGTTGGCCACACATATCTGGTATTTGTACGTGTCAGTCCAGGAACCAACCACAACACAGTAATCTGCCCAGTGCACACAGTAAATGACTACAGAGACATAAGTGATATAGTGGATCGCCGTCATATGCAAACATCTTCTACAGATACACAAGTTGGTCATAGGAACAGGGAATGCTATGGCAATAAAGACCTGCAAACAGTAGAACAGCACAACAAATATTGTGCATCCGACAATTGAACATATGGGTGTAGAGGTCAATACTAGGCTTGTTGCCCTAGGGAATGACAGGTCAGCCAGAGTGTGCTTGGCATCTGCATCCCCAGGACAGTAGGCCACTGTGCCACTGTAAAGTAGGTCACAGAAGGCAACATGTGAGGCTAGTGAGCTGTGCCTCTGTCAAGCAGGGGCACCGTGGAGGTCCCAGGGATTGAATGTGCTAAGCCACAGCCATGTTGTCGGTGTGTGCTGGGAGAGGGTTGCTGAGGATCTCTGACAGTAGGTGTCCATCAATAACAGACTGAGGGGAGCCCTATCTGCATTCTCTGGACGATTCCACTGTCAACACTGTGTTGTAATGATTATGTGTGAATGAAGTGCCATGCCGGAACTGTTCACAGATGTCCTCCCTCTGTGGGCTACAGCTCTGCAATGTATTAGCTCACTCTGTCTGTTGTTCGGCGCATATATGGCTGGTGTACAGCTGACAGGTGTCTTGTTGTGGAGCAGTCATGGGTATATGTGGGATAGCATGATCAATGCAAACCATACACATGCTCATAGAATGCAATTGTCAAGGATTATGCTGAGTGGCCAGTATAGTCTCCCAGCATGGGTCCTCTGAAGTCGTCCACCCCAGTCTTCACAAGTGTAGAGTCTGCTTGTGCTAAATACAGTTTGTGTGCAGTGACAACCTTGCTTGGGGGTGGAGATGGGATATGGATGTCCAGGGAAAGGTGGGTATGTTCAGATATCAACAATGGTGGTCTACCTCTGGTGTGGAACAGTGAGTACCCACATTGCAGATGGACAGGTGCAATGTGTATTCCCCCATGTGGCTGTGGTGTGTGGTTCTGCCATAGCACATGGACCCACAAATTGTAGTGGCTGTAGGGTAAAGTGGTAGAGGCCTGAGTAGTTCTCACACACAATATGCCTGTACCTGATGTTAACAACTGGAATGGTGTATGTGAACACTTGCATATCCCGGCACTGTTCCCAGGGAAGCTAAGTGTGTGTCCTGGATGTGGGTGTGGTGTTCTGGACTGGTTGTGTTGTGTGTTACAAGTCCTCTGGTCACAAAGCATGGTATAGAACATAACCTGCCAGTGCAATGTGCATATCTGACCCTGACGTAGGTGGCTGCAAATGCATATATATGCTATCCCCCACCTGACAGGTAGTACTACATGTACATACCTCTGTAGAAATAAAGATGTCAGCACCCTATAAATACTGCAGGTGCAGAACAGATGCCTAGTAATTTGGATAGTGTGCTCTGCTAATGCGTCTCCCTCAAGTGTTATAATATAGTTAGGTAGGGGTTTGAATCCTGCAAATGTTCAGTGGGTGAGTGGGGTTTGTGTGTGTGAAAGGCTGTGAGAGGGAAATGTCCCTTTTGCCAACTGGGAAAACACACTACAGGATGCACATTCTCATTTCTAAACACTGATGATGTCAGCACCCTATAAGTGCGGCAGGAGAAGAGAATCCTCCCAGTAATGTGAATAGCGTGCTCTGCTAATGCGTCCATCTCAAGTGTCATAACATAGTTAGGTAGGGGTTTGAATCCTGTATATACTCAGTGTGTATGGAGGGGGTTAGTGTGTGTTCAAGACTGTATGAAAGAAATATCCCTTTTGCCAACTAGGAGAACACACTACAGGATGCACATTCCCCTTTCTAAACACTGATGATGTCAGCACCCTATAAGTGCGGCAGGAGAAGGGAAGCTTCTCAGTAATGCGAATAGCGCGCTCTGCTAATACGTCCGTCTCAAGTGTCATAACATAGTTAGGTAGGGGTTTGAATCCTGTACTTGCTCAGTGTGTGTGGAGGGGGTTAGTGTGTGTTCAAGACTGTATGAAAGAAGTATCCCTTTTGCCAACTAGGAGAACACACTACAGGATGCACATTCCCTTTCTAAACACTGATGATGTCAGCACCCTATAAGTACAGCAGGAGAAGGAAAGCTTCTCAGTAATGCGAATAGCGCGCTCTGCTAATGCGTCCGACTTCAGTGTCATAATATAGTTAGGTAGTGGTTTGAATTCTGCAAATGGCAAGTGTGTGTGTTTGGATGAGGGGGGTTAGTGTGTGTGCAATTCTGTGTGAGGGAAATGTCCCTTTTGGCAACTGGGAGAACACACTACAGGATGCACATTCCCCTTTCTAAACACAGATGATGTCAGCACCCTATAAGTACAGCAGGAGAAGGAAGCCCTCCCAGTAATGCGAATAGCGCACTCTGCTAATGCGTCCGACTCAAGTATCATAATATAGTTAGGTAGTGGCTTGAATCCTGCAAGTGTGTGTGTTTGGATGAGGGGGGTTAGTGTGTGTGTAATTCTGTGTGAGGGAAATGTCCCTTTTGGCAACTGGGAGAACACACTACAGGATGCATATTCCCCTTTCTAAACACAGATGATGTCAGCACCCTATAAGTACAGCAGGAGAAGGGAAGCCTCCCAGTAATGCAAATAGCGCGCTCTGCTAATGCGTCTGACTCGAGTGTCATAGCATAGCTAGGTAGTGGTTTGAATCCTGCAACTGGCAAGTGTGTGTGTTTGGATGAGGGTAGTTAGTGTGTGTGCAATTCTGTGTGAGAGAAATCCCCCCTTTTGGCAACTGGGAGAACACACTACAGGATGCACATTCCCCTTTCTAAACACAGATGATGTCAGCACCCTATAAGTACAGCAGGAGAAGGGAAGCCTCCCAGTAATGCGAATAGCGCACTCTGCTCATGTGTCTCTCCTGAGTGTCATAATATAGTTAGGTAGGAGTTTGAAACTTGTAAATGGTATGTGTGTGTTTTTGGAGGTGGGGACTCTGTGTGTGTGCAATTCTGTATGAAAAACATGTGCTTTTTTGAAATCACGGGATCACACTACATGATGCACATTACCCTTTCCAAACAGTGATGATGACAGCACCCTATACATACAGCTGGAGAAGAGACATCTGCCAGTACTCAGAATAGCGCAACCTGCTACAACGTCACTCTCAAGTGCCATAACATATTTAGGTAGGGGTTTGAAACCTGCAAGTGGCAAGTGTGTGTGTTTGGATGTGGGGAGTTTGTGTGTGTGCATTTCCGTATGAAAAGCATGTTAGTTTTGGCAATCAGGAGATCACACTACCTGATGCACATTACCCTTTCAAAATACTGATGATGTCAGCACCCTATAAGTACAGCCAGAGAAGAGGAACTATCTAGTAAACTGAATAATGCGCTTTGCTAATGCGTCTCTCTCACGTGTCATGACTTAGTTAGGTAGGGGTATGAATCCTGCAAATGGCATGTGTGTGTGGGGGGGTAGTAGGGTGTGTGTAAATGCAAGTGTGACAGAACAGATCCTTTTGGCAAATACGACAATACACCAGATGCTGCATATTTCCCCCAGTAAACACAGGGGATGTCACCACACTATCAGCACAGCCAAACAGGGCTAGTTGGCTAGTAATGCCAATAGTGCACTCTGCTACTGTGTCTATTGCCATTGTCAGAGTACAGATAGGTATGTTTTGGTAACCCACAACTGCCACGTGTGGTTGTATCACACATTATGACCTTGTGTGGGTCTTTGTACATAACAATGCATGCCATTGCCTAAACCAGCAATGGCATTGCACACATGATGTATGTGTGTGACACATACACATAAATACCTGTGACCTGCAGTAGTTACCATGTCTGACACATGCCTCGAGTGGATAAATGGTATTTGCAATGTATACCAATATGACTGTGTCTTACTGTGCAGGGGCCGCACACGGTATGTGTCTATACAGTGTGGGTGTATATGGTAAAATACCTACAGCAGGGGATACACACCTGGTCTGGGCCATATAGTGTACATGTAGTTGATGTACAGGTGCTGCATGTTCCCACCTGTTGTGGTAGTGGTAACATGTCATTCCACTGCAATTCAGTGACCACATGCTGTGAACCCTTCAACTAGTGTGTTGTAGCTACAGTAATGCTCACGCACAATGTTTGGCTGGAGGCAGTCCAGCCATATAAAGACAGTTCTTAAGACTGTCATATTGCCAGTGTTGTTAAGGAGGATAGGTGGTCTTCCTGTGTATGGGAGGGTTGTGTGTGCCAGGCTATGAACCAGATGGCAGTCCGACACACTGTTAGCTGCACATGATTAGGCCCTGATGCTTTGTGCTGTGCCAACAACCTGGAGGTGTGTGTATCTGTGGTGCCTTGGGATACCACCCCCCTGTCCATGTGTGTTACATGTGTAGGGGACGACAGGCATGGTATGGGGCATAACCTCTCAGTGATGGGTAACACCTGTGAGCCATGAATCAGGACTCTGGTACTGCACAGACATTGCAGTTCACCGTGCTGAGGACAGTGTCCGGTGCATGCATCTTGCGGTGTACACTGCTGTTGTTGTGTAGCAGCACTGTTAGTGTCCTAACCTGTGTGATACCCGCGGAGGTGGCTATGTAAACCGTGTCCTGCAGCATAAGGCAGTATGTCTGTATCAAGGAGCTTTGCCAATATACATCGGGCCATGGGTGTCACATGCAAGATGACCCTTGCACATCATTGTGGCTTCCCTAGCATGTAAGCACACGTTGACAGCCAGCGGATACCCTATGGATGACATTGGAGACTGAGCATAATGTAGACATACAACACCCTTCCCACATATAGTGGTAGCATACCTGGTGAGGGTATGTTGGCAACCAAGATCAGGCTCATACTGGCCTGTGCCACATGCTGAGAGATCCATTCTATGTTCCCTATCATGTAGTCCAGGGAGGTATGTCTCAGGTCAGCCATACTGGCATGGTCAATGAGTGAGTCATATGTGTCCATCCCTCTGACTGACCTGTATGCATGTGTTCTGTGGTGGACCATAGTGCCCCTGAGGCATATCACTGTGACCTTCACCAGATACAGCCTGTTGAGCGGGACCCCACTGCAGCACCCAAGACAGGTACCTGACACGTCTGTGGCAGGTGTGTTGTGTAGCCCTACAGGCTGTGAGTGTGTGGCACACGGGATGTGTGTGCCATGTGTGGCATGTGCTCTGTTCCGACGGAACATATGCCTGTGTGCCAGCTGCGGAGGTGTGTGATGCTCAGGCAGGATGCTATTTTGAGTCCCCACGTATGCCCCAGTGTGTTCTGCATGCTGTCAGTGCATGTCAATGTCTGACTTGTATTGTAGTCACTGTAATATTTTTTATTTATTTATCTTACATTTGTTGACTGGGATAGTCCGACTGGATGCATGTCCATTTTCAGCGGTGGCCTGGGGAGAAAAGCTCCAAGGGTAAGCAGATACAGCATTACATAATACCAGCATTACATATTACAAACAGATTATTTACAGAGATTACATAAGTAAGCAAGTTAAACATGGTCCACAGGTTAAAGTTAGTCCTGAGCACAAGTCAGGATTAAATTAAATTACACAGTAAACTGGTTAACAGATTTTACACATTCGAGTTAGCCAGGCCTGATACATTGACATAGCCAGTTAAGTGACAAATGTTGTTTGAATCTAGTGTTAAATTGACCTAAGGTGGAAAGTAAGGTAATATCAGCTGGAAGTGAGTTCCAGGATCTACTTACAGAGTTTGCAAAGAGAGAATCACTGGCTGTGTTATTAATTTTGCTAGTCTGAATTAGTAGTTTGTTAGAGGATCGAAGCGGTCTAGGATTGTTATAGGGGGTGATAATATGTGAAGTGCAGGAGTATTGTCTGGATTATAGAGGATTTTATAGGCCATAATCAGTGCACCTTGGCCTCTGCACCAATTGTAAGCCAGCATTTGCTAATTGCATACAGCCAGTTGTGTACTGATTGCAGTTCTCACTGTGATTTCAGGACTGTGCTATAAAAGGGTATGTGAGATAGGCATTGCCCTTTCAGATTGTAAGTGTGGGGACCATGCTGGTATGCTGGGGACACTGTTCTGTGAGTGTAAAGGTTAGTATCTCTCTCATGATTCAGGCTATGTTGTAGATTCACATTTCTCCATTCCTCTCTCCTGTTCCCTGTAGTAAGTGTGTATGCACAATGACACCTACAACTATATATAGATATATATTTATATATATATATGTACATATACATACATTTATATATGTACATTAACTGACATTATTACCTACAAGCTACCAACTAGCATGGCTGTTTCTGTTCACACACTACTATTATGGGAGTCCAGTAGTTTTGACAGTAATTCTAAATGACATGCTTTGGGTACTACACATCCTATATTCCCTTTACATTCATCCCTACTATTACATGTTATATTTATTTTAGCACAATGCTCTTGTATAAGAGTCATGGCTTAGTGGTAGGTCAGACAGACTACTGTTTCCTGGGTTCGGGATTGACAGTGGGATTTTATTTTGCTTTTGAACTGAGTACAGGATCTGTCAATCAAAGTGACTAAGGCACTTTTAAGCAGTTGTAACCGGGTTAGCGCTGGTTTGCATGGTGCTCCCGCATGCGCACTGGTGTTCAGCTCTGCGCACACCCGCTTACAACCGCTTAAAAGTGCTTACTCATGCGCACACCCGCGCTATTTTCTTTGAAAGAAATGAAAATGGGGAGACAGGAAAGTGGTGTAAAAGGGGTCACAAAGAGGGTAAGACAGTAGGGAAACAAGCTTGGGATTTGCAGGAAGGATGTAGGTAAGGCCCATAGCTGCCCATTTCTTCATCAGCAACAGCTGTGCATATGTATGTAATTTGGTGTGACATTTGAAACCTTCCACCCCTGAGAGAGGTGTCAGGACAACAATAATACTTGTTGTACAGCCAATTGTAATTGATAGTTTCCATGTCCAACAGACATGTGTGCGGAATGGGCAGCTATGTATGGGGCGTAATTTTTTTGTGGGTACAGAGTGCCCTTTTTTTTTTTGTTCAGGTGAAAGTGGTATGTCAGGTGAAGGAAGTCGGTACAGCTGGGGAGGTAGGTTGGGTAGGTAAACAGACAAGACAAACAAGACGCATACAGGGGCGGTGTATGACATGTGTGGGGGTTACACAATTGACGGGGACGGAGGTTTGGATATCCAGAACCCATGAGCCCACAGATGGCAACAGTGGAACTGATATCCCCACCCATAGGCAGTTGCCACTGTTCCTTCACTGCCCAGGACGGGGCTGTGCTGGGGGCTGTGTAGGCCGGGCAACAGGCATGCCCGTAAGTTGTGCCACCCGTGCCTCAAGCTGGCGTAGGGGCTCGAGAACAGAGTCCCGAATCTCCCTACGCACCACAGTCCGGATGCTACGGAGGGTGAGTGGTGGTTCTCCTCTGGCCACACTTGCAGAGGGGGGGAGAGCCCCATCCCCTGCAGCGCTTCCACCCGCAGGTGTCACAGGGCCACCGGAGGAGGGTCCAGACTGGGCACTAGTGCCAGGTGCACTCGCCAGCTGAGGTGGGAGAGGTGGGTCCACTGGAACCTGCCTTCCCTGTCGTCCTATGTTTTGCATTATGTCATGACAGTTTGGGTTAGTGAAATATAATACCATTCACAATTAGTTGTAACAGCATGCATTAGTATTCCCATTAACCAAACACCCAGATATTCACACCATTGAACAGCGAGCATAACACATGCATAATTTGAACAGCAATACACAGTCCAACAACATGCAGGGTTGATTGATGGCAACAGGCCATCAGGTTTGGATGTATGAACAGGGCAGATGCATCAACGGACATGCAAATATATATGACCCAACAGGACAAACGTCCAGGGGTGTTAATTGTGATTGCACATACCATTTTCACGTGGAATGGGTTATATGTGGTTATAGGGTGGGGTGAAGAAAATAATATTAACACCTTCAAATACCAATACATATGCTGTACATTTCTAATAGCTGCACATATATACACACTACTGTTCTAACTACAGTTTCCTATATGATAACTATTTCAACTTGGTGATAGGGCTGTTACTGCAACATCAATATACATTTTATTGTTCTTCATACACATTCATATCTAGCTTTGTTCAGCTACATCATCCTGCTACATTTGCTTTATATAGCTGTAGACAAGTGTGGATGTTTGGTATATCAGACAATCATACTATCTGCATATTGCAGACTGAGAGCAACATATCCAGATTTTGGGATACACATTCCAGATGCAGCAACACTTTGAACAGATTTTGCTCTTTGGTTTGGATTCTCACATGCATTTCATTCTGCACTGACTGCAGTATACTTTATTCAGGGGTTATTACTACTGTATTGCTGGATTCATGACACTTTCTCACACTCTCTCACTTGTTTTCATTTTACTATTCAGGATGGTACTTACTTCTAGGCTTTATTGACATGTTTTACCTGTAGTTATTACAATCCTTTCCAGCAGTCTCACTTCTGTCATGTTTCAGTATTTCAACAGGGATATATTTCACACATGTGATTTCATCATCTTCTGCAGCTATACTTTTCAGCCTGCTGCAGGTTGTGTACTATTTTCTTACAGGTGGGGCATTTTTATTTCAGAATTTATGTCAGACATTTTCATTTTTCTGTTTGGCTTACAGGCTGCAACACACTTTTGTAATCAAGCAATACTTGCAAACACTTTCACACTGTTACTTGCACATTTTATTCCTTAGTGACTACACTGCACTTTTTGCTGAATGTCATACTTTTATATTTCTTTACAGTTACTGGTAGTGGATTACTGACCTGCCTGGTGAGGCAACCGCACCAGCCTATCGCCATAGGCTCTGCGGTTTGCAGAACGGACACCTGCAGCTGTAATATAAATGAAGTAATATTGGAATACACATCTCCATAACATCAGCTAGTTTAATTTCTTACATACATAATTAAATGTAACTTACTCAGTAGTGGGGCGTTGGGCATTTGCCGGGCCTCCTGGATCCAAAGGTTCAATTGGTCCTGCTTGCATCTCTTCAGGTCTGCATGGTGATGACGGACCTGCTCACCAGTCCTTGGAATCCCTGTGGCACTGGTGAGATCATGAGCCAACCGGTCCCATGCCTCAGCCCTGTATGCTCCCCAGAGGACCTGGTCCTGCATGAGTTGGGCCTCATGATTGTGGACTAGGAGCCAGACCATGTATCTGGACTCCTCAACGCCCCACCTCTGTGCTTGAAAGCAACTACCCTATCCTACTCCTGTCATTCTGGCTGCAGTTCAGTTCTACAATCGTTTATGCTGTGTATTCCTGCCTATGGGGCTTATATAGTCCGTTTTTCCAGCACATATCTGTGATTGGCCATTTTGGAATTGTATCAACTTCAGTAAACCTGCATTGTCATGCTCCAGTTTGTATTCATTCCTATATATTAGCTATTATTGCATTGATAGGTACTGCTGTCATGGCTTAGTGGTTCAGTACCTTGACTATGGTGTATAGTATCCTGGGTTCCAACCTGGCCACTACTTTTTATTTTTTATGACTGTCTAGACAAGCTGAGGGATGTGTCTGTGTAAAGGCAGTTTTGATACGGCTTGCTCAACGTTGCTCGTTGGTTAGCTTGTTTGCGCGGTGCGCAGCTCCGCGCAAACGGGGCACGCTGGTTTAAGCCTCATTTGGCTATCAGCACATATATTACGCTCAGCTCAGTTAGGGGCACATAGATTTAGCATGTTAAACCACTACTCAGCTACGGGCACTCATTTTGCACCAGTTAAACCATTGCTCACCTACGGGCAGATGCACTCACCCTGTTAAACTGTTGCTCAGCTATGGGCACATCTGGCATTTTTTATTGTTTTGTTACCTCACATTTGTTCAATATAAATGGGCTATTTCATTACATTTTACATAACATGTGATTTTATGTGTACATATTTGTCAGGGACTTGTTTCGTGCTTATTTTGCTAAAAATAACAATTGGTGTTGTGGGGGCTCGAACCATGAATGCCTGCTCTTCAGCCAACATCTCTACCGCTACTCTATTGCTTCTTGGTTTACTTTGCATATTTAGTTCTTATATGCTTTCCCACTGACTGCTAACTGTAGCTGCGCTATGGGCACGCCCGCGCAAACGAGCGCACTCACGGTTAAACATCTTTACAATTTAAAAAAAAAATGATGTGATGTTCATTTGTACATTTTTTGTTCGTAGTCTGTGGGGACATGTGTTGTGTTTATTCACATTTCCATGGACTCTGGCGTGGGTGTTTACTTTGGGCACTTTTACTCTTCTGGGGGCGTGTCCGCTTACAGGGCTCGGCCTACGGACACGCCCTCTATTGTCTTACACGGACCGTGTTAGCCTTAGGTGTGATTCAGCATGCTCTCATGAATATGCAGAGCATGCTGACATCACTCCATTTAACTGCAGTCTCCGTGTATGAGTTATAACTCTTACACGGAGGCTTCATGAATCCTGCCCTGTGTCAAGTAGAGAACACGAGTTGTGTTCTAAGCTGCCATCTATATCCATTTTGTGTACTGTCTGCCAACAAGGCAACCACTACAGTAACGCTGATTTCAAAGTGCTTGATTCCCAAGGTAGGAAGGTTGTCCTAAAACATCCTTGAAGTAAGACCAGGAAAAACAGACAGTGGGAATTGTAGTGAAGTAAACAAAACCAGTAACACACAAAAATGTCACAATAGGAACAGACCTTCTACCAGCAGCCAAAAAGAATCAAATAAATCCAAATAATCCAAACTGAGTTTATGATGCACAATAATCCACGTAGAAACAGACTGGGTAAGCGCTTTCATCCAAAAACAACAGGACTTTATCAAGCCATAGTGCTTCACCAGTAAATGAAGTTTAAATAAGTCAAATAATTAACAAACAATTAAGCAATCAATTAATTGTTATAAAGATTTTTTCATCATAAAATAAGATAAAATAATATGGTATTCAGAGCAATAAAAAGTAAAACAGTTAATAATTCTGTGATTTAAAATAATTAATGTTTAAACCTAAAAAACATTTTTTATGTATATTTTTATAGGTCTTATATATTTATAGGTTTTATAGGTCCCCAAATGATGTTAACATACTGCAAGAGGGTCTCACAGCACCTAATGACTGGTACCAAAGTCATGGCCTCAAGCTAAACACAAAAAATTGTCATACCATTAGGCAAAAACACAGCCCCTACTTATTACCACATCAGCTACAACTCCCTAAACAGACAACCTGAGAGACCTAGGTACTCAGATTGATAACAATCTCACATTCGACCATCACGTAGTGGCAGTGGTCAGAAAAGCCCTTTACTTTGTTCATCTCATAAGTAAAGGGACTGCATCCGGAGAAAAGGAGGTCATTACCTCACTATACTCCTCCCTCATTAGACCAATAATTGAGTATAACACCCTGTTTGGTATGTCATCTCCAAACATCTGCACCAACAGGAAAGGCCACAGAAATACCTCAAAAATAGAATCCATGGCCTCCAACACCTGTTCTATGTGAACAGGCTCAAATGACTATCAGTTTACTTGGTATTGTACAGATTGCTTAAAGGTGACCTGTGACTTGCCTACAAGGCAGTCATGGACCCTGGCCTACTAGAGATGCTCCATATCTGTAATTCTAACTCCTTGTGCATTATCCACTCAAAAGGCCTGAATCTAATATGCAACATCAACAAAACCTGCTGGAGAGACAGGTTTTGCTCCAAGAGGCTGCCCTGTCTCTGGAATAGACTTCCCATACACATCAAACAGAGTACCTCACTGACCCTCTTCAAGCACAACTTTGATGAGTGGATGGGAAACCACAAATTTGTCCCAGGGGTTCCACCAGTGTCTCTCACTGACAGGTGTGACAGGTGCTGACTGAGGTTTTTTTTTGGGGATAAACTCTTGGCTAATCTTGTAAGGGCCCCAGAGCCATTAGCCTAGTAACCTCCTATGATCCTATGAAACTGTCAGCAGTGTAGTGAAAGAATATCCTATAAAACATATAAAAAAACAAAATATGATCCAGAAACATTAAAGTACATGGGTTAAATCAGACCCATGTTTGTATATACTAAGTTAACTCATTGTGAGCCAAATATATGTAAAAGGTCTATATAAAAATAACCCTGCTAATGTAATTCACAGACAGCTATACAGAGTATGAATAATGGCATCTTACATCAAACTGTAATATAATGGGAGCCAGATATGACTAGGTCAGGCTATCCACACACAGAAAACCAAAAGGTGCATCATGAGCAGTGTGATGATGTAAGGTATTGTCAGCTAAGCCAGGAAAGGAAGGGAAGTGGATGTGTAACATATGCCAGCACAGCTAGCTGGAATTTTGTAATGTCTTATATGTCATTTGTATATCAAACTGGTTTATACAGATGCTTGTGTTGAAAATGTATTTGTAAAGCTGCTTGTTTTAAAAATGTGCCAACAGTGTGTCCTGCTGGACAGAGGAAGAACTATACATGTATTATTGTAACTACTGAAATGTATATATTGTAACAAAGGATACTGGAAGCGAAGGGGGTTAATCTCAGTCCAGCTAACTTTGAAAATAGTTTGAAATTAAATTACCTGGCTTAGGCCAAAAAGATTTTATCTTACAGTTCTCAGTCCAGCCAGAAATAAAAAGCATGTACTAGGAAGCTTTCTGTATTGTCTTTGGGGTGAACTAATTGCTACTCTGGAAGGGTGGAGGTTTGAAATTGTTTTATGACTTCCAGAAGCTGCAACAGATCTTAACAAGCTCTGAGTGTGTGTATTACTGACATGTATGTAATAAATTCTGGCAGCTTTTGCCAAGGTGCTAGCATGGGAACCAGAAGTCAGATAACAATAGGTATGTGATATTCTCTAATCCATCACTAAACATGATGTTTAATACTAGGTGAGACTGAAGTCTCACAGCAGCCTGTTTTTGGAATCTGACAAAGGAAGACTCCTCACCTACTTCAGCTTGCCTTACTTTAGTAAGTGAACCAGGGAATAGTAATTCTTTAGATCAGTCAGGAAATATAGTGAGATTAGTTAAGTACTGTTGTTCTGTATCTGTGTGAATCTATTCATCTGTGCTGTGTTATTTTAATATTTACTGTGATTGAAACTCTGGTATTTATTGTAAATATTTTCATGTTATTTTATTATTTATTATTAAATATATTTAAACTTTTCATTGTGGCTGGTCCTTTAGAAAATATTTTAAACTCTGAGAATACTTATATCTATTTGGTGACTCTGTGGCCACTCCTGAAAGCCTCACTGCTTTGGTCAAACACTATCATTTGTATTAATATTAATTTTACTCAGTATAAATGGGCTCCCTTGTAAGAGCCTTAGAGTAGCTGGCTTTGGAGTGACTGGTGGCAGTAACTACCCTATAGTCTGAGCAGAAGGGGCAATGCTAGTAAATCTGTGCCAGCTTTTCCCAGGCATGTGTGTGAAAATCAAATCTCAAAGAATGTGTGTGTCAGTTGCTGGGAGCAGGGACATGAAGCACTGGTTTCACAGAGGGGGTGCTGGAGGACTTGGCTTGGACACTCAGCTGAGGACACAACTCTACAGCTGTGCCAGTGGGGAGTCTCACTGGGGCCCTGGAGATAAAGAGAGAGAGAGAGAGAAAGAGCAAGAGAGAGAGAGAGAGAGAGAGAGAGAGAGATCCAGACCCTGGACTGAGTGTGTTCTCTGTGTGATCTTAAGGGAAATTGTGTTTGATGCAGAGAACTGCATCTGGAAATACTGTGTGTATCTATTTTTGTTCCAAGTGAACATACCTCTCCAATGTCAGTGGTGAGGATTAAGGCTGCTTGACTACTGGCCCAGAGAGAGGACATCACATGCAGTTATTAAGAATGTTCAGAGCAATTTCAATGGGTTAATGTGGGTGTCTGTATATCTGAAGTTTGCCTTGTACTTTTTTTGCTTATAAGTGATGCAGTAGCCCAATATCACATTTGATGAAGTACAGTTTCTCCATTGTTGCTGGAAATAAAAAAAATGTAACGAACATCACTTAAAACAACTCAACAGTTCTTTTAGCCATATTAAAATTAATCATGGACTACAAGAACATAATAAGATTTAAATGGTGGTTGGTACAAAGGAGAAGAGACTGAGTTATATGCAGTGTCAATATTTCTTAAAGACTTTGACCCAGTCTGGTGTACAGGGGAGCCAGGCTGGGAAGCAGTTGTGCACACATTGCTGTGTAGAGCTGCACAAGTAGTGCCTAGATACACATTCTTGTTGTACTAGTGCTGGCAGACTATGTTTGTACATCTGAGTGCACTTCTATCCCCCCACAATATACAGTGTGCAGAAGTTAATGGTCCCATCTCTTAGTCTATAGTAATACGTGACTTGATAGGGCAAACAAGCTTCTGCCCCTGTCATACTGCAGCACACTCTCTGTGTCAGTTCATAGAAAATGCAAACACAGACACAGACACACACACACACACATATCCACCCCAACACACACACACACACACACACACACACACACACACACACACACACACACACACACACACACACACACACACACACACACACACATAAACATAAACTATAACTCTGTGAGTTTATGATGGCGTTATTATGTCCCCACTCCCATTTGAATTAATTCTACTGGTATCCATGCTGCCATGCTGTGAACTGTAGTAATCCTTCATGGAATTTCTGCTGTGTTGTGTTCATTGTGCTTGTAACAGGGGCACAATGCATAGTAGTCAGTGCTCTCATGGATAGAACAATCTGGATATCTTTCTCATTGCTTCTGCTGCTTAAAATCTGAAAGATTCCCAGATTGCTGTTGCTATACACCTTTATTCCTATACCTTGATTGTTGATACCTGTGGCACTTTATTTCAAAACTATGTATGGCCTGGTTAAGCTGTGTTCGCTTTAAAATGTTTCTCCCAGACTCTCATCCCTAGCACCAGGGCTACATTCAGATCACCATACTTTGAGCCATGCTCTGATGCATACTTTGAGACTGACATTCACTACCGTCCATTGTAGTACTTAGTGCTCCATTTACATGACTATTATAATGACATGAGCATAGTATATCTTACCTGTTCTGCAATTTATTAATGAGGTACTGACACCCCCCAGTTTAGTATGAGTCATTCACCTATCAATATGAAATGATCCCTGCAATGCTTATGGCATGTAGCTCAGAATATGTTTATGAACAGGCAGTTGGTGCCAAGGATTAAGAGTCTGGCAGCTGATGCACAGGAGTAAGATTATGAGCTGTTAATGAGCTATTTCCTGTGGTGCAAAGTTTGATTCCCTCAACCTTCCTTTGCCTACTGTATAATTGACTACTGCAAATTTGGGCTAGGCTCATTAATGGTCTCCTGGACTATATGAGTAATAGCTATCTATTAATTGTGAAGATAGGTTTTCAGCCCTTAAGTTTGTCAGAAGAAGGAAAAAGGAGTAAATCTAACTTCAAGCAATTGGAACTGTAACTCCTTAAATTCAGTAAGAGATAGCTATTATCTCCTGGATTTCACATATTTTTCAGCAATAGCTGTTTATGGTGCTAGTGCATAGTCAGAATAGCAGGGATTAGCATCATTCATTTAAAATTTTCCTGATTTGACACCATGCTAAATGTTAAAGGTTGCTCACCATTGCAGCCAGCACAATGCTGGGCTAGTTTACTCAGTGTTGCTCATGACAAAGCATGAGTCATAACAGTTGGCATCTGCTACCAGTTTGTACAAGGGAAAATAACACTTTGCATCATTGAAATGATCAAGAAACATGTAGGCAACCTTCAGATCATGGTCCCAACCCATTCTGTCTTTGTCAAGGGAAGGTCATACCTACTAAACTTGGTGGAGTTCTTTGCTTGTTATATATCACCTTTTCCTTATTCCATTGCTGTCTCTCTCTCTCTCTCTCTCACTTTAATTTAAAGTATATTTTTAAACTTTTTTAATACACCATTCACCATTTTGTCATCATACTGCCATAAAATGGCTTCATTGTCATATGATCTTCCCACAGCTGCCTTCTTTCCTTTTAAAAACTTCCATTCCTGAGATTTTTCCTGTCAGTCTTTTTAACACGTTTCCTTTTATTATATTTTCATCCACTATCATTACTAACCATTTAGCCCTATGATCTGAAAACTTTGCTTCTATAATTCCATCTTTTATTTTTTCATGCCATCTGAAACCAAATATAATCAATCTCTGTTTTAAGTAAGCCCTCTTACAGGTTTATTCTTAACCTGTTCTTAACCTATCATTATTTACAACCTCTCTCAGCATTTTTACATCTTGTGCTATTTTTCCAACCACCTTTCTTAAATTACAATTAGAGTATCCTACCACCACAATAGACACATTTACTATCACAGAATTTTTAATTTCCTCAAATTTTTCCTTTAGTTACATTTGTATATGCATACTCTACTACTATTCTAAACATATTCTACTCCTTTCTTACTAAAACTATCCCTGCTACTGCCATAATATCTATATTTTTAATCACTTTATTTTTTAAATATTTCTGCAATACCTGAACATGTCTCGCTTCCTATACTCCACTCCAGTTTTTTTTCGCATCATCTCAAATTCCACCCTTTCCTTTTATCTGTACATGTTATGTCAAATAAACAAATTACCTCTGCATCTATTTTTCACACCATTCAAACACCATTATTTTGCTAACGTCACTTTTCATGCTATTCACATGCAGTGATGCTATACTTATATTAACCTTTCCCATTTTTGTTTTTTCTGTTCATCTTTTGTCCCGTTTTTCCTCCTTTTCTTTCTCACCCTTCCCCAACAAAATGTTCTGCCTTGTTATATAACTCAGAGCTCACACTCCCCTCTTCTTCCTATGTTTCTAATACCCTACTCCTTTTTTCCATCTCCAAATGTTTTTCTTTTTCATGTATTAGTTTGTGGACTTCATCTAGTGGATTTTTCAACATTTCTATTGTGTGTTTCCTCACCATCACCCCCACTCCTATCCTTTCATCATACAATTCCTCCCTTTTTTGTGTAAAAACTAGTTCTTCCTTCTAATTTTTTTCACTTTGTCTGTCTTCATTAATTTGTGGACAATCAAACCAAAAATGCTTCTCACTTCCACATTTCCTGCAATTTGGTTTACAGTTGTTTCTAGAATGTCCAGACTCACCACACTGCCCACACCTTCATTTTGTACAATTATGCATTAAACGTGATTCATCCCTACATAAAAAAAAACATGCTTTTGGCTATCCCCAGTACTTAATGTTTCCTTTTACCCATTAGCCACATGCTGCAACTTGTTACTTTCTGTTTTTAAAGTTACGTAAATTTTCTATACCCAAGTCCATACTTTTTTTTGTCATCCACAACTTTTTTACTATCATGCACATCCCAACATAAGCTTAGAAAAACATTTTTAATTCATCCTCTTCTATCTCACTTGTTCTAAATGTAGAAACTCGTATTTATTGTCTATTATGTTATTAAAGGCTTGGTTACTGATTTCCTTATATTTGCAACTATCTTGTATTCTTGTTCTTCTTTGCCATTCCAGCATTTCTTTTCTATATTTTTCTTTTAGACAAATACACCAACTTGCCCAATCTTTATAAAATCCTGTCATGTTTATATGAGATAACCATAGCTGATGTATTATTTCCTTCACAAACACATTTAACTCTGATCATTACTTATTTTTAATCCCTCTACCTATTTTTATATTGCCTATTTTTTCTCGACTCTCTATCCAGATTGCTACATGATCTGAAAAATTTTAACACCCTGATGTAATATCCTTAAACTCTGATAGTATAAAATAATCAATTTCAGTTCTCAAACTACTCCTTTTGTATGTCCAATGTTTGTTTTTCCATAAGTACATTTTACAGATTTTGATTATATCTGAAATAACTTTTTTCATCAGCCCCTTCCTTTCGTCTATGTCTTAAGTCACAATTGAAGTTTCCCACTACTATCACAATCAAATATTTTCCTAAACATAATCTCGCTTTGTTTTTTGTGAAGTGTATGCATAGAGTGTAATCACCCTATATATTTGGTTCTTCCATCTTATATCTAATATTACTAGTCTTCTTAATACTACTAATGTATAAGCCAAACTTTCTACTCAATCTTTACATAAAATTTCTATGCCTGAGCATTTCTCTTCTCCTAAATTTCAAATAACCTTGCCTTCCCATAACCCATTAACTTGTATAATTTCTTCTTCTGTCATTATTGTTATGTCTGTTAATAATATAATATCCATATCTAACATTTTACACCATTCTAACACTCCTAGCCTTCACTGAACATTGTTTATACAATTCACATTAATGGCTAGGATTCTCACTTTGTGGAAAAGTTTCTGTTGCTTTTATCCTTTTCCTGTTTTGTTTCCTCCTATACCTATATTTTTAAATTTACATTTTCTATTGTTCACTCTTTTCTCAATGGAATTTCTTTTATTTTTAACTCTTATCCATTTATCATCCTCTTCATCACTTCACTTATTTACTTCTTCCTCTATCTCTCCTCCTTTTTCTTTTCTTTCTCTCATATATTCTTTTATTTCAATTCTTATATCTTCCTCATTAATTTTTTTGTGTTTCTTCTATATTATTTACTAAAACATTCTCCCTATCTTGGTCTGACTGTTTCCTGTGTATAATTCTCTTTAATATAACAGCCTGCCCACAAATGTCCTATTTTTCCACACTTTACACATTTTTGCTTACATTTTTTGCTTCATGACCAACTTTATCACAAATAAAACATTTCTTTTTTTGTCACAATTGTAAATGAAATGATCATTTTCCTCCAGTATCTAAACAACCCCTTATTACCTCCACATTAATTATACTTGGAAAATGCATTATTTTGTCATTTTGCATTTTCAATATAACACCACATTTTCATCTCCCAGTTCATAAACCTGTATTGTCATAGATCTTTGCAATGTCCATTACATCTCTACACATAGTTTTTAAATAGTCTTTTAAATTATCTCTTTCAACTTCAGTTTGAAATTGTATAAATACTCTTTTTTGCTTCTGTGTAAAATGCCTCCACAGCATATAAGTTCCAAGGATTTTCATTCTTTCTTTTTTTCATATTGTTCTAAGAATTTTTACCTATATTGCACCTGCTTGAAAAAAATGCCACAAAAAGTATCTTTGTTAATACAAATAAATGCTCTTATCTCTCTGGGTTCAATACCCAGTTCTGAAATGATGCTATCCCATATTTTATACCTGTCCAGTTCCTTTTCCATTTTGCTACTTATCCTTACCTGATACTTTTTTCATACTTTTGTTTTCTACTCGTCTCTTCCTTTGCGTACTCTTACCAGTTGTGCATACACTTTCTTTTCTTCCCTCTTTCCTTATTTCCTGAACTTCTTCTTGTATTCAATCCATTATTTCTCCACATGACGCTGCCTTTTCACTTTCTGGTTCACTTTGTTCAATTAAATATTTCAAATAAACATCTTGCAACTCTCCAACTGGCGGGTTGTAACAATACACTCAGGTGTTGTAGAATTTGTTGAGAACAAATTTTGTTGAAATAAATCTTCCATATCCATAACATCTACGTCAACTCCTTCTTTTTGCCTTTTAACTTGCTCTCCTTCTTCTTAACTCCCTTCTCCATTCTCTCCACTCCCCTCAACCTCCAACTCATTATTTATCATATCTAACCTTTTTTAGCAGCCTCACTTATTTTCAGTACTTGAAAAACATGGTCTTTCTCCTCCATTTTTGATTTTCTGCTTCCTGGTTCTCCAAGCTGTCTTTGCTCTCAGACTGGAGGTCAGGAAGCCCAACAGTGAATAGAGTCCCTGTACGCAAAAAGAGTAGGGATTTTTATTGGTATATACATTACATATTATTTACATATTTACATATTTACATTATTTACATCTATTTTCAAATCTCCATACATTACAAACTTCAGTTTAAGTATCCCCTCACCATTCTTTTATCCACACCCAAAACATTATTTTCTCCAAAATGTTTGTCAAAGTCCATTTTCCATTGCATTTAATTTCATTTAGTTTCATTTAGTCTCTCTTTCCTTATAGTCCATGAAACATAAACTATTATTCTGTCCATTTTCTTCACTTCTTCCTGTTTTCATGCATCATAATAACCAAATTCTATTTTATAATACAATATCATCTGCACAATTATACATTACTGGCAATTGTAATTCCTTCATCATTTTGTACCCACTTCTACTTGACATTTTATTAATTTCTTTCACTATTGCATTCATAACTAATGATAAAATTACACTACTAGATGGGCAGCTCTGCTTTATTCCACATTCTATTTTTATTCCCTCCCCAATCCAGCCATTTACATTGTTTCACATAGTTCCTTTCATAAACAGATTTTATCACTTGGAATATTTTTTGCTTACATTATATGCCTGCAAAATTCCCCTTAATGACTTATACTGAATATTATCATAGGCTTTACTTATATTCCCTACCATAACATTCACTTCTACATTTTTATTTATGATATCAGTCAACTATTTCTCTTATTATCCATAATAACTCTTGACTTCCTTTGCTTTTTTCTGAATGCATTTTGGTCATATATTTTATCCATTTTTGTAACCTTTTTGTTATTATTTTCATAAAAAAATATAATCTGTATTATTCAAAGTTATAGGTCTCCAGATTTTTATCTCCGTTTTATTTCCTTTTTAAATACAATTTTTATAAATCCTATACATATCTCATTCTCTTTAATTCCAGTTTCCAACCATTCATTCATAACTTCTATAAAAAATATTTTTTGCCACTCATTCATTTCTTTAAACATACCATATTCAATTCCATCCAATCCTGTTGCAGATATATCTTTTAGAATTTCATTCAATTCTTTCATAGCTATTTTTTTCCTAAATACTTATTATCTTCATTATTTAATTTTTCACCTTTATATATTTGTTCTATGTTTTCTTCTCTTTTAACAAATAATTCCAATACATATTCTTTAATTATTGTGTATATTCCTTCTTGCTCTTATTTGCTTACCTTTCTTATTTTTAATTCCCTTATTATTTTTCCTCATTTATCATTTTACTAAATATGGTGCTACCTGTACTTTCTTTCCTTGTAAACAATATTTTTGTTTGTATAACAAGTTGTTAATTTTAATTTGATTCATTTTATATATTTATCTTTCTTTTTCATAAAAGGAATTTTCTTCTCTACTAAGTCTCTAAACGTTTCTTGACTTAATATGTTATATCTCTATTTTTCTTTTCTTCTTTTCTTTAGTATACATTCTCTTCTTCTTCTTCTTCTTTTGGGTGTTCCCATTAGGGTCACCTCAGCAGATCATCTGTTTCCATTTCTTCCTGTCCTCTGCATCTTGCTCTGTCACAACAACCACCTGCATGTCCTCTCTTACCACATCCATAAACCTTATCTTAGGCCTTCCGCTTTTCCTCTTACCTGGCAACTCCATCATTAGCATCTTTTTCCCCAATATACGCAGCATCCCTCCTCAGCATATCCAAACCAATGCAATCTCGCCTCTTTGGTTTTGTCTACAAACTGTCCAACCTGAGCTGACCCTCTAATATACTGATTCCTAATCCTGTCCATCCTTATCACACCCAGTGCAAATCTTAACATATTTAACTCTGCTACCTCCGCCTCTGACTCCTTCCTTTTTGTCATTGCCACCATCTTCAACCCATATAACATAGCTGGTCTCACTACCCTCTTGTAAGCCTTCCCTTTCACTCTTACTGGTACCTGTCTGTTACAAATCACTCCTGACACACTTCTCCACCAACTTCACCCTGCCTGTACTCTGTTCTTCACCTCTCTTCCACACTTAGCATTACTCTGAACTGTTGATTCAAAGTATTTAAATTCATCCAACTTTTCAAACTCTACTCCCTGCATCCTCAGCATTCCTTTATCCTCTTATTCATTCACACACATATATTCTTTCTTAGTCCGGCTGACCTTCATTCCTCTCCTCTCTAGAGCATATCTCCACTTCCCCAGGGTCTCCTCAACCTGTTCCCTACTCTCATTACGGATCACAATGTCATTGGCAAACATCATACTCCACGGGGACTCCTGTCTGATCAAGTCTGTCAACCTGTCCATCAATATTGCAAATAAGAAAGGGCTCAGAGCTGATCCTTGATGTAATTGTACCTCCACCTTAAATGCATCTGTCAGTCCTACTGCAGACCACACCACTGTCACATTACCCTCATACATATCCTGTACTACTCTTAAATACTTCTCTGCCACTCCTGACTTCCTCATACAATACCACAACTCCTCTCTAGGCACCCTTCATATACTTTCTCTAAGTCCACAAAGACACAATGCAACTCCTTCTGACCTTCTGTATACTTCTCCATCAACACCCTCAGAGCAAACATCACATATGTAGTGCTCTTTCCCAGCATGAAACCATACTGCTGCTTTCTAATCATCACCTCCTTTCTTAACCTAGCTTCCACTACTCTTTCCCATAACTTCATGCTGTGACTGATCAGTTTTATCCCTCTGTAGTTACTACAGCTCTGCACATCACCCTTATTGTTAAAAATCTGTATCAAAACACTTCTTCTCCACTCTTCAGGCATCGTCTCACTTTCCAAGATTTCATTAAACAATCTGGTTAAAAACTCCACTGCCATCTCTCCTAAACACCTCCATGCTTTCACAGGTATGTCATCTGGACCAACAGCCTTTCCATTCTTCATCCTCTTCATAGCTGTCCTTACTTCCTCCTTGATAATCCACTGCACTTCCTGATTCACTATCCCCATATCATCCAACCTTCCCTCTCTCTCTCTCTTCTCTTCAGTCATCAGTTCCTCAAAGTACTCTTTCCATCTGCTCCACACACTCTCCTCGCTTGTGAGTATGTTTCTCTCATTATACTTTATCACTCTTACCTGCTGTATATCTTTCCCAGCTCGATTCCTTTGTTTAGCCAATTGGTACAGGTCCTTCTCTCCCTCCTTTGTGTACAATCATTCATACAACTCTCCATATGCCTTATCATTAGCCTTCAACACCTCTCTCTTTGCCATACACCTCATTTCCTTATAGTATTATCTACTTTCTTCTTTTCTCTAACAATCCCAGTTCTTTTTTGCCAACCTCTTTCTCTGTATCCTCTCCTGAACTTTCTCATCCCACCACCAGGTGTCCTTGTCCTCCTTCCTCTGTCCAGATGTCACACAAAACACCTTTCTAGTGGTCTCCCTTACCAGCTCTGCTGTAGATACCCAGGTATTTGGTAATTCTTCACTGCCATCCAGTGCCTGTCTTAACTATTCTCTGATCTCCACCTCAGAATCATCCTTTTTCAACTTCCACCATTTGATCCTTGTCTTGTCATTGCCCTCACACTACTCTTTCTTTTTTATCACAAATATAATACTACAGACTGCCATCCTATGTTGTCTAACTATACTTTTCCTGTCACCACTTTACAGTCTCCAATTTCCTTCAAACTGGTCTGCCTGTATAGGATATAATCCACCAGTGTGCATCTTCCTCCACTCTTGTACGTCACCCTATGCTCCTTCCTCTTCTTCAAATATATATTCACCACTGCCATGTCCATCCTTTTTGCAAAATCCACTACCATCTGACCTTCTGAATTCCTCTCCTTAACACCATACCTACCCATCTCTTCCTCATCCCCTCTTTTCCCTTCACTAACATGCCCATTGAAATCTGCTCCAATCACCACTCTCTCACTTTTGGGTACACTCACCACCACTTCATCCAACTCACTCCAAAGGTTTTCTTTCTCATCTATCACACACCCAACTTGTGGACCATATACACTAACAACATTTATCATCACACCATCAATTTCCAGCTTCATAAACATCACTCTATCAGACACTCGTTTCATCTCCAGAACTTTCTTGGCATGTTGTTTCTTCAGGATAATCCCTTCCCCATTTTTCCTCCCATCCACACCATGATAGAACAACTTGAGCCCACCTCCAATATACCTGGCCTTACTCTCCTTCCATCTGGTCTCTTACATGCATAATATATCAACCTTTCTTGTCTCCATCATATCAGCTAGCTCTCTCCCTATACCAGTCATACTACCAAAATTCAAAAACTCTGTTTTATATTTTTCTTTAAAAATTAAGCCACCAAAGAGCCCAATTCTCATAAAATTCTCTCATATTCATATGATTTTTCAAAAATTCCATAATTTATTTTTTCTCTTCTAAATCTTAATCCTTTTTATTAATTCTTTTTATTCATTTTTCTATTCTTATATATTCTTCATTTTCCTGTACTTTAACCCATATAGCCACATGATCTGAAAAATCCAGCATACTTAATTCCTTTTTTATAACTTTTAAACTATCAGATATTAAAAAATAACCAATTTCTGTCCTAAGTTCATTCTTTTTGTAGGTCCAGTTGTTATTTTCCCATGCACTTAACATTCCACTTCTCATAATTTCTTTAACCATTTTAACATCACAATTACTCTTGTTTTTTCTTAAATTACAATTAAAATCACCCACCACCATAATGTCCATATTTACATGAACACATTCAAGAATATTTTTAAACATCTTTTCTCACTCTTTTTTAGCTACATATGCATATAAAGCTATATTTCTATACACATATTTTTCCATATCAAGTCTATTACCATAATTTGCCCTAGTTCCACTATGTTACATCCAATATTTTAATGCTTTCTTGGCATAATATACATATGTCCATGTACATTTCTTTCACCATGTTCCAAACTACTGCACCATTCCAAAGTTTTTCAGTTTGTGTTCTTTTTCCTCTGTTAATAATCTGATATCTTCTAAAACAATAATATGAGCATCTACTGCAGCATACCATTGTAATATACCTATTCTCGTCTTCATATTTTCATACTGTTCACATTTAAAGTTACTATTTTTAGCTTTTAAGAACAGTTAGTATAATAAAATGCTTTACCCCTTTCATTTCTTATTTTCTCTAAGCATTATATTTTTGAATTTTCTTTTCCTTTCTTTAACCATTACCCTATCTAATTCTTTTTGTTTCTTACTGTGCTCCAATCAGCTTCCTCCTCACTTGTCTCCTCTGTTTCTTTTTCCTTGTTACTATCTTTAACTTCATGTAGAAACTCTTTATCAGTCACATATTTTTGTACATTTGTTTGCATAATACATTTTTCTGTTTTTCTATGTCTTTCAATTATATAACTTCATTTTCATTTTCTTGCGCATTCATTTCACATTCTAGTCATGAATTACCAATATTGCCACATTTTTGCACTTTAAATCACATTTTTTTTGCATTATGCCATTTCACCACATAAATAACATCTTTTTTACTCTTTGGTTGACCCCTGTATTTCACAAAACTCCTATTACCATGAACATTACTAACACTATACATGCATAACATTATCATTTTATATTTTCAGTATTACTCCACATTCCCATCCCCGGTCCATAGTTCTCTTCAGTCATATATATTTGTAGCGTTCACTTATTTCTTTACAAATAGTTACAAATGTTGTTTCAGTTCTTTTGCTTCAACTTAAGTACTAAACTGGATCATTCTTCTTTTTTTGTTTGTCTGTAAAAAGCTTGCACCATATATTCTGACCATGGATAAATATTTTTCTCTTGTTCATATGCACCCAAAAAAAAAATCCATGGCCTGCCAATTCTCAAATATCAAATCACAAAAAAAATCTCTTTATTAATTAAAATAAATGCTCTTACCTGTTTTGATTTGACAACAAGAGGTGCTATGACAGAGTCCAAAACTTCATACCTGTCCAAACTTTCTTCTTTTTTAATGCTCACATGTACTGTATACTTCTTTTTTGTTTTTTTTTTCTTCTTTCTTCTTTGCTCCTTCTGCAACAGTTTGTGCACACATTTTTGTCTCTGGAACTTTTTCTGGCATATTCTCTTCTTCTGAAATTGCTGCTCCACTTTCTGGCTCACTTTGGTTTATCATTTCTTCCAAATAATTATCCCATAACCCCCCACCCTGATTGGAAGGTTGTAATTATGCATTTTTCAGAGGAAACTGTCTCTCCTTCAAACAATATCCTCTGAAAGTTTTCCTCTGAATCCATCTCAGTTACAGCTACAATTGCCTTTTCCTCCAATGTCACTGTTTTTTCTGCACCCACATCATCAGAAAAAAACTTCTGATAGCAATTCTACCATTTCAACTACATTTTCAGCAACTGGTAATGATTCTACTTTTTCAACTATATTTTCAGCAACTTTTACTCCATTTCCAGCCAAAGCTGAATTAAGCATGTTTGCTCCCTGTTCCTCCTGGCTGCCTCCTTGCCTGGACAGGAAAAAGGAAGTCAGGATGCGTAACACACAAAGCCTTCCCCTGACTAGCAAGAGTAGTTTTTTTATTGATATATACATTACATATTATTTACATATTTACATATTTACATAATTTACATCTATTTACAAATCTGTATACATTATAAACTTCAGTTTAAGCATTCCCCCGACTCTTTTATCCACAACCAAAACATTATTTTTTCCAAAATCTTTATCAAAGTCCATTTTCAGTTTTATTTAATATCATTTAGTCTCTTGTTCCATATAGTCCATGAAGCATAAAATATTACTCTATCCATTTTCTTCACTTCTTCCTGTTTATGTGCACCATAATAACCAAATTCTATTATGGCCATATTTATTTGCTCAAATTTTAACAAACTTTTCACCCTATTATCTTTGCATATTTCTTTCCACACAATATTAACTGCATCACATTTCAAAAACACATGCCCAGTAGTCTCAAACCCTCCACATTTATTACATATTCTATCTTGCTTTTTTGTTTTTGTATGGCATATTTACTTTAACCGACAATTTTCTAATAGACAATCTCCATAAAAAATCATTGCATTATTTAATCTTTTTATAGTTATTATATCTCATCATTATGGCTTTTTTCTTATCTACTTCTAAATCATTCCATGGATCAATACAATAAAATGCTTTCATAATACTTAAGTACCATTCCTTTCTCTTTTTCTCACATATATTCTTTTTTATTTTCCATAACACGATTTTGTTTTGATACTCTTTCATTTCTTCATTCACAATGCTTTTACTTCATTTTTAACTTCCATTCCTTCCCACAATTCTTTATATTTATAATACAGTATGATTTCTATCAAGTGTTTATTTTTCTTCATAATTCCTTTTAATACCTTATATAAAATTAAAGATGCTGCATGTACTATTGGGCTTATTAAACCCAAACCTCCTTGCTTTTCTTTCATATACAGAATCCCTCTTTTGACTGGATTCAGGCTAGAGCCACATATAAAAGAGAATATAATCATCATTAATTCCTTTTCTTACTTAATAGGAATCATATAAATGTTAGCAACATAAGCATTTTTTCCTATTACCATGGTGTTCAACAAGTGTGCTTTTTTTCTTTATGAAAATCTATATGTTTTCCAAAAATTAGTCATATTCTTTACTTCTTTGGGTACATTATCCCATTGTTGTTGTCTGTATTCATTCCTTACAAATGTTATTCCTAATATATTTATATATTTTTCATTAAACAAAACATCTCCTATCCTACTTTCAAAGCCAAATCCTTTACTTTTCTCCTTATTTATACTTAAACCAATTTTTTTAAATTATACTTAATTTTTTGTTTACTTTTTCCATCCATACTTTACTTTTAACAATGAATACAATATTATTTGCATAATTATACATTATTGGCAATTGTACTTCCGTCATTATTTTGTATCCACCACTACTTGACATTTTATTAATTTCCTTCACTATTACACTCATAACTAATGAGAAAATTACACTGCTAGCTGGGCAGCCCTGCTTTAGTCCACATTCTATTTTTGTTTCTTCCCCAATCCAGCCATTTACATTTAGTTTCACATAGTTCCTTTCATAAACAAATTTTATTACTAGTAATACTTTTTTGCTTACATTATATGCCTCCAAAATTCCCCATAACGATTTATATTGAATATTATCATAAGCTTTACTTATATCCCCTATCATAAACTTCACTTCTACATTTTTATTTATGATATCATCAATTGTTTCTGCTATTATCCATGATAACTCTTGACTTCCTTTTCATTTTCTTCCAAATACATTTGGTCATATATTATATCAATTTTATTATGTAACCTTTTTGTTATTTTTCTCATAAAAAATGTATAATCTGTATTATTCAATGTTATAGGTCTCCAATTTTGTATCTCCTCTTTATTTCCTTTTTTAAAATATAAATGTTATATCTCCTGTGTATATCTCTTTCTCCTTAATTCCAGTTTCTAACCATTCATTCATAACGTCTATAAAAATTATTTTTTACCACTCTTTCATTTCTTTATACATACCATATTCAATTCTGTCCAGTCCTGTTGCAGAATTCATGTTAATATCTTTAGAATTTCATTCAATTCTCTCATGGTTATTTTTTGTCTAAATACTCATTATCTTCTTTAATTTTTCATCTTTATAAATTTGTTCTATGTTTTCTTCTCTTTTAACAAATAATTGCAATACATATTATTTAATTATTTTATATATTCATTTTTGCTGTCTTATTTGCTTACCTTCCTTATTTTTTAATTATTTTATTATTTTTTCCTTCTTTTAGTATTTTATTCAAATATGGTGCTACCTCATCTTTCTTTCCTTATAAACAATATTTTTGCTTATATAACAAGTTGTTAATTTTAATTTGAATCATTTTATATATTTCTCTTTCTTTTTCAAAAAAAGGAATTGTTCTTCTCTAATAAGTTTCTAAATAGGTTCATAGGTAAGTACTAGGCTATCTGCCCAAGGGCATTTATAAGCCTAGCAAGAATGTGTTGGCTTTTGCCACCCCTTTTGATTAGTTCCCTGTGCCTCAAATGTTTCTTGACTTAATATCTTATATATCTCTTTTTCTTTTCTTCATTTTTTCCTTATACATTCTAAAAATACTTTTTTATATTTTTCTTTAAAATTAAGCCACCAAACAGTCTAATTTTCATAAAACTCCCTCATAATTGCATGATTTTTCCATAATTGTACAAGTTCTTTTTTCTCTTCTAAATCTAACACATTTTCATTAATTCTCTTTATTCCTTTTCCTATTCTTATATATTCTTAATTTTCCTGTACTTTAACCCATATTGCCACATGATCTGAAAATCCAGCATACTTAATTCCTTTTTTATAACTTTTAAACTGTCAGATATTAAAAAAAACAATCAATTTCTGTCCTAATTTCATTCATTTTATAGGTCCAGTGGTTATTGACCAATACACTTAACTTACCACTTCTCATAATTTCTTTAGCCATTTTCACATCAAAATTGCTCTTTTTTCCTTAAATTACAATTACAATCACCCACCACTATAATGTCCATATTTACACAAACATATTCAAGAATATTTTTAAACATCACTTCTCTCTCTCTCTTTTTGTTACATATGCATATTAAGCTATAATTCTATACACATATTTTTCCGTGTCACATCTATTACCATAGTTTGTCCTAGTTCCACTATGGTTATTTCTAATATTTTAATGCTTTCTCGACATTCGATACATATGCCCGAGCATGTTTCTTTCCCCATGTTCCAAACTGCCACACCATTCCAAAGTTTTTTCAGTTTGTGTTCTTTCTTCCTCTGTTAATAATCTGATATCTTCTAAAACAATTATATGTGCATCTACTGCAGCACACGATTGTCATATACCTAGTCTCCTTTTAAGATTTTTCTAAAGGTTCACATTTAAAGCCAATATTTTCTTCTTTTAAGAACAGTTAGTATAATAAAATATTTATCCCCTTCCTTTCTTATTTTCATTAAGCATTATGTTTTTGAACTTTCTTTTCCTTTCTTTAAATCTTCATATGAAATTCGTTTTATTTCTTACTGTGCAGCAATCCACTTCTTCCTCACTTGTCTTCTCTGTTTCTTTTTCCTTGTTATTTTCTTTAAATTCATGTATAACCTCTTTATCAGTTATATATTTTTGTACATTTTCTTGTATAACACATTCTACTATCTCTTTATCCTGTATAACTTCATTTTTATTTTCTTGCAGTTCATTTCACATTCTAGCTATGAATGACCAGTATTGCCACAGTTTTGCACTTTAAATCACATTTTTTGCATTATGCCCTGTTTTACCACATAAATAACATCTTTTTTTATCACATTCATTGATAAAATGATAATTTTTCCACAAAAATAACAAGTTTTTGGTTGACCCTTGAATTTCACAAAACTCCTATTATGTTGAACATTAATAGTACTAGGTACATACATAACATTATCATTTTCCATTTTCAGTATTACTCCACATTACCATTCCCCAGTCCATAGTCCTCTTTCATCATATACTTTTGTGGTGTCCATTACTTTTTTACATATAGTTAACAAATGTTCTTTCAGTTCTTTTGCTTCAATTTCGGTTCTTAACTGGCTCATTATTGTTTTTGTTTGTCTGTAAAAAGCTTGCGCAACATATTCTGACAATGAACAAATATTTTTCTTTTGTTCATATGCACCCAAAAAATTATCCATGGCCTGCCCAGTCAAAAATATCAAGTCACAAAAAGTCTCTTTACTAATTAAAATTAATGCTCTTACCTCTTTTGCTTTGACACCCAGAGGTGCTATGACAGAGTCCAAAACCTTATACCTGTCCAAACTTTCTTCTTTTTTACAGCTCATACATACTGCATACTTATTTTTTATTTCTTTTGTTTCTTTGTTCTTCTTTGCTCCCTCCCCCACAGTTTGTGCATAAGTTTTTGTCTCTGGAACATTTTCTGGCACAGTTTCTTCTTCTGCTTCTTTTCTTTTTATATTTTCTCCATGATGTCACTCCATGAAATTGCTGCTCTACTTTCTGGTTCACTTTGGTTTACCATTTCTTCCAAATAATCATCCCACAACCCTCCCAATTGGAGGATTGTAATTATGCATTTTTCAGAGGTAACTGTCTCTCCTTCAAACAATCTCCTCTGAAAATTTTTCTCTGAACCCATCTCTATTGCAGCTGCAATGTCCCTTTCTTCCAATATCACTGTTTTTCTGCACCCACAGCATCAGAAAAAAACTTCTGGTAATGATTCTACCATTTCAGCTACATTTTCATCAACCTTCACTTTATTTTCAGCCAAAGCTGAATCAGCCATATTTTCTTCCTGTTCCTCCTGGCTGCCTCCATGCCTGGACAGGGAACAGGAAGTCAGGATGCGTAACACACAAATCCTTCCCCGACTACCATGAGTAGGGGAAGTTCCCTGATGCCCTAGCCAAATTTCCCCTACTAGCCTAAATACCACATTGAGTCTCCCCTGAAAGGGACTACTAGCCTAGTGTGACTAATCTAGTCAGCAAAGGCTAAATAAATTAAAAATCAATATTTAATTCTGATTTTGTACAAAGTTTATTATTTTGTGGATGTTTTACTAATTATACTTTTAATTAAAGGTGTGTTGCCTCTGAATTGTTAAAAATTTTTGTATGTTTGAACAATAAAACCATCTTTTTGAAGTCTGTGTACAAATGGTCATTTCACTGAAATTTTTGAAACTGACATTTTGAAAAATGGTACAAGTGGTGGGTTTGTATCTAAAATATTTCAAACCTACATTTACTACTATAAGTTATCATGCTAGTATTGGCTAGCATTCATTAATAAAAAATCATGTTGTTAAAAACAGGGCAAAAGGGTTTCACTGCTCCATATTTGAATGAGACATAGCAAATTTGGAATCTTATTTCTGCATACCGATCAATGCTGAGCGATTTCTGAATGAACTTGAGTGAAATACAAAACATTTCACAAAAAAGCAGAAATGCAAGTTGTAACATCAATTCAGATTGGCTACACAGAAAAACTAAGTAGGGAATTTGAGGTTCAGATTTTTGGAAAGAAATGTGGCAGTTGGCCTGTGAGTGAAACATAGTTCAACAATAAGTATTCTCCCACAGTTGGTTATAAGAGGTACCATAAATTCAGAATAAACAAATGCGGACAACATATTTCTAGATTTGTTCATGACAGCATTCCCTATTGGCAATTCACCTGGGTATTTACCTGTGAGATAGCAGCAGCTTCTATCAAGGCAGACAGGGAAGCATATTATATTACCTCCCTTCATAAAGCTCATAATATGCTGGCCACAGATAAGTAGGATTTTATTTCAGAATTTAAGGCATGTTTCCAGGGGAAGTTCCTCATTATTGCTGTGGACATAAATGTCCCTAACATTTCTTGGTATTCATCATGACCACTAATAGAGTGCTGTATGGCTTATTGTGAACTAGTGTACTGTGCAACAATACACAAATACATACAAATTGTAAGAGTTTCTGTGTGATGGCAATACTTTAGATGTTATTTGGCACAAGGATAAGGGAAGAATTTTGTACTGTAATCCAGAAGCCATGGGAAATTCTGATCATCAATGTGTAACATGAGAAATTATAACAAATTCTTATGGGTTTGACAAAAAAAAAAACAGAAAGCTTTGGGTGAGATAGTCAATATCAATGTGCAAGCTGATAACTGAAACTGAGAACAGCAAATGTAGTCCAAAGGTAGAGAAGACTGCTGTCACATGCTTTACTGTTTTATGACTTCACTTGTAGCACAATATATTCCATTAATGAATTCAAGATTATTAGAAAAAAAAGAGATATAAAAATGCCCCCCCCCCCCGGTTGACTATGTCCTTACTTATACAAATATTTTTGGAACATCTGTAGGAAGTTTTCTTCTTTGACCAATAAAATTAAATATTTGAAGTTTTGCATACATTTAATATATAGCATCAGAAAAGAAGTATGAACAAATACTTGACAACTATTCAAAAGATTACAGAAAAACTTTTACAAACCCATGGGAAAATCAAGCACTTGTGGCTTGTTTTTAAACAGCTATTGTGGGTCCAGGTACAATAGCAAATATTTTCTGCAATATATATTATTTGCAGGGTATTCTAAAAGCAATACACATAACTAGTAATTTATTTACAGAGGATATAATAGAAAGCTCCATTATTTGCCCTGTAGATGTGAAAACTACAACTAAAGGACTCAGATCTAACATTGCTGCAGGTCCAGATGGTTTGAATGGCTATTTTTGGCTAACATCATTGATGCTGTTGTCCCGTCCTTGAGCTAACTATTTTGGTTATCTCTATTACCTGGTTATACCTCTGTAATATGGAAAAAGTCCATGATTATTCAACTCCACAAGACAGATACCTCTGGAGTGGTATACAGTTACAAACATTAAGGTTTAATGAGTATTACAGGATTAGAGTCAACGAAAAGATAGTTACAGCGAGTGTCTCACAGTGATCTGTACTGGACCATTCCTGTTTAATTTATATTATCGCCACTTTCAAACTGGTTACAATATCTGGATCAACAATGATGCTTTGGGCTGGATCAAGCACAAGACATAGTCAGCTGCCTAGGTCCCAGTGCTGGTGGTGGTGGTGAGGAGACAATAAATGTTACAAAAAAATCTACCAACCCTGATTATCTTTGGCTACTCTGTTTGCCCCTGTCACTGCTCAGCTGCTCAGTTTAACATGCAAAAAGGTCCAAGAAGTCTCTTTGCCTCTCTCTTTAGCTTCACACTTGAGGCAATAAAAGAGAAATTTCATGTAGGTTTTTGCACTCAAAACTGAATAGCAGGTTATTTTTGGACAGCAAGTGAAAAAGACAGATCTCATGTGTGTGCTAGTTACCCTTGCTTTGCTTTGTTCAGTTGCCTCACAAGTTTTGTGATTGTTTACCCAGTCAGACCTCCTTAAAGATTTTGCTCAATGAACTACCTCAGAGTCAGGCTTCCTCCTAAGTTAAGTGATGATTCTATCAATAATGCTAGTTATTAGAGTTTCATAATTGTTATTGCTCAGAAGATGAATGCATAGAAACATCTTTGAATTTCCTCACATTATGCCATTTCTTTTTTGTAATCTGCTTATTACAAGGTAAGCCCACTTTTCAGGGACAGCCAAGGAGCACTGTTTGTTTAACTGCGAATGGCAGTAATAAGAATCAAAACCTGTACACTTGATTACAGGAAGCAACTCATTAAGAGCTTGAATACCTTATCCTCTGCAACTCCTACCAAACCCTCACTAACGTCTTCATTTTATGATAAATCACTGAGTATTACAGTCAGTCAGTCATGCCAGTCATTATAGCTCTGTAATTCTTGTTTTTCAGAAAATGCATTTCAGTGCCAAACCTGATGTTCTTTCACCTATCTCTGATTTTGCAGAATATCTTCAATTTCATATCATATTTATACCCTGTATCAGATTAACTTCTTATTTGCGATAAGTCACCAAGGATTGCCAGTCATTATAGCTCTGTAATTCTTGTTTTTCAGAAAATGCATTTCAGTGCCAAACCTGATGTTCTTTCACCTATCTCTGATTTTGCAGAATATCTTCGATTTCATATCATATTTATACCCTGTCTCAGATTAACTTCTTATTTGCAATAAGTCACCAAGGATTGCCAGTCATTATAGCTCTGTAATTCTTGTTTTTCAGAAAATGCATTTCAGTGCCAAACCTGATGTTCTTTCACCTATCTCTGATTTTGCAGAATATCTTCGATTTCATATCATATTTATACCCTGTCTTCTTATTTGCGATGTCACCAAGGATTACAATCAGTCAATAATGCCAGTCATTAGAGTTTTATAATACTCCTTTTCCAAAAATGCATGCCATTGAAACACCTGTTGTTCTTTCAACTTTCTTTTTACTGAATTAGTGATGTCTGGCATTTAAGGCTCTGAAATTTTAGTGAGCTGTTTCCTGCAGTTAGGACAAGGTTTGAATCCCTCTGCCTCCATTTGTTTATTGTAGGACTTTGAGCAAGTTGATCAGAAAGTGCTCCTGGGAGTGCCCCTGGTTGAAAAACAGGTAAAATAAAATAATATTTAAAAGTTGTCCCATTTGAAGCCTTTATTCCCCCATTATTTGTTGCTTTGTTCAGAATTTCTGAGCAAAAAAAGTTGAAAAGACCTTTGATTTGTCCTTTATGTTTTAGTTAAACATTCAAAGATACCAAAATGTTTAATTTTATTAATTATTTTACTATGGCTGGTCATTATAGCCATGTTTTATTATTGCTTCTACATCCATTTATCTTTTCTAGATTACCATTCAAAATGTTTCATCTTTCTTGGGATTTTCATTTATTATGGAAACACTGTGGTGGTCATCAAGCCTGACTTCTGGCGGTCATTCCAGGATGCATTCCCATGCTGGACTGAGATTTCTGACACTACTTTCCTGTGACAACTGCCAGCATGTTTACCTACTTTCAATATCCAGGAAATCTATGATCCATCATGGGCAAATGGCAAGGACTGACTCTCCGTTGAGCCCTCTTAGGACTCAATGTTGTAATGCCAGGTCAGTATATGTAAGAAGCAAGGTATTATTTCAGACCTGTTTCTTTATCTTGACATGGCATTCATAATGGAGAATGATGAAAATTTTGGTCTTGATCTGGCAACTGCTGTATCATCTGGAGTCTTGGTTTTACACTGTCCTAGGAGAGGTAGAATCGGGGGTGGGGTTGTGGTTTGTGGTGATAGTAGGGTTAGGTTAACCATGGGGGATACTTGTTGCAGGAGCAAGTAGTTGGTTACTACTTGTCTATAGTCTACCAGGTAGTACAGGAGTTTACTGATTTCCTCTTTGACTTAGTTTGAGGCCATCGCCACATTATGGTGTTGGGGGATTTCAATATCTGGTTCAGTGCAAAACTGTGACTCTTGCCCACAAATTCAGCTATATTATGAAGGTTTTTTTAAGGTAATTACCTCTGCAACTCACAAACTTGGACATATTCTGGATTTGGTCTTTCTGCTGGACTTGGTCACCAGTGATACTTACGTATTATCGCAACCACGCTTTCTTGCCAGTCTGTTATTAGAATGATTGACTCCTTCCATGCTGCACAATTACACAGCCTACCTTCCACAAAAATTAATCTGATTGTTAAAAAAGATCATATGTAATGTAAATGTTTTTATATTTACTAGTTTCAAGTACTGTTTGGACCATAAAAATAACACTACTTGAGAACCCAGTTAACGGAGCACAATGATTATCGGTTTACCTTCCTGTGGTGGTTAATTTCTCCCACAGCTTTCTTTTCACTTGCCGATATCAAAGAACTGTAATTGTCATTGTGGAAGCTGGTTTCTCTCTAGATTACTTGTCAAGTTACAGACATTGAGTAGTACTGTATCCTACCAATGGCACTTTGTGGCTGAATCACCTGGAGCTGCCTGACACCAGCACCTTCTCCATACGTGTGTCACATCTGAGTAATTCGAAAACAAAGGAGGCAACCCTCACTGTTTGCTCGTGGCAAGTGTTAACCATGACCATTGAGGAACAGCAGTTACTATTGTAACACATGTTTTTAGTCTGTATAACACTTCATAACTGTCAAGTACCTCTTTATGAGGAATGTTCCTCATTTGTGGGTTTTGAGAAGTTCATATTCTTGGAAGTTCCACATTCAAACGTTGTGCCACACATTCAGTGTCAACAATTTTTGTACTAGATATCTATGGTAAATACAAATCGCTACTTAACTCAATTTAAAAAATGGGCTGGCAAGAAAGTGTGGTTGTGATAATACATAAGTACCAGACCAGTTTTATGGTCTGACCACTTCCTTGCCTACTTTGGGTTGACCCTACCTAGCCTAAGTCCTCCTGATATTAAGCTGAGGGAGGTTCACAGTATAGGCCAGATTGCTGCTGACATTTTTCCCCATCCAATCTTCGGTTCCAATTGGAGAGTGGTGCTGACATTGTGCATGCCCCGGTGGAGGAATATAACATCTATCTCTGCTATGTTTTTGACTCCTGAGTTGTGTCTGCCCTCACTCTACTAAGAGATTTGAAGCTTGTTTCAATCAGTTGCTTCACATTTTGTGAAGAGAAGGGCACAGACTGGAAGCTGCCATCGGTCTGGCCTTTGGTGTCATAAGACTGAATATGATGAGCATCACACCAGCTTTCAAGCAGAGATTTCCCATAAAAAGTTAGACTAGCTGTCTAGGGCAATCTCTTCAGTGACTAATTGACCAGCTGCACACTTTTAGGTGCTGGAGAGACTATGCAGCTCAGCCTGTCTGGCCACCAGAAGAGTATTATAAACAGATGAATGTGAAGAGGCTGCTCGTTTTTTTTTGCTGACAAGATTGCCTCCATTAGAACAGCAGTCCTACCTGCTGACCCCAAGGGTGGAGCAGTATGTTATTCCATCATTTTAAAGTCTTTGCTGGTATTCAGTATTCCAGATATTGAAGAATCCACTGCTGCTATTAGCCTGCTAGCAACAGCATGCAGGTTGGATCCATGTCTGTTGGTTTTGGCTACCATCGATACATTGGGATCAATGATTTATTATATCCTGGCAAGGTCTCTGAGGGAGGGGATTTTTATTTTAAACTTGAAGGAAGGATTGGTCATCAAAATTCTCAAGAAAACATCTCTTAATAAAAACAAGTTAAATAACTATCATTCGATCTTTAATCTTCCCTTTTTAAGAAACCCTATTGAGAAAGTTGTTTACAAGCAGCATCTTATCTTTACTGTACTATACTTATAAACCTATTCCAATCAGGCTTTCCTACTTACCACAGAACTGAAATGGCTGTAAGCAGAGGGGCAGTGATCTCCTTATGGCAAGAGATCACTATCACTACACTTGTTGGCCTTCCTGTATCTCTTTGCAGTTGCAGTGGATCATGACATCCTAATAAAATGGCTGTACTCATATTGTGGGATCACTGCTATAGTTCTTGACTGTATCTATTCCTTCCTGACTAACAGTACATATAGAATCTGATCTGGGCTCAATTAACCCCCCCTCTCACTATTGTGAATGTGGTATTTCACAAGCTTCTATTTTGGGCCCATTGTCATTCACTGAGTATATGCTTCCCTTAGAGGATTTACAGAGAGAAAGGGGTTTAGCTTACCATAAGTACTCAGATCTATTTCTCCTTTCCCTGGGAAAGATGGTATGTATTCATTTCTTGGCTAAAGACACAGAAGCTCATGCATGGCTGAATGAAAGTCACATAAAAATGGGTACCACTAAGACTGAGGCCATTGTTGTTCATGTAACTCTGAGCAATTCTTCAGTCTTTCTCTTGCCAAATTATATTCTATGTAAAGGAGATAGACTTGGGTCTATATTAGATCAGCGAACGCTTAAACAAACGAACGCTGATTGATCGACCTTATTTAAGCGAATGGTCAAAATATCGAAGCAACAGAAACCTGAATTTTTTCCTAGGGAAAGAATTTGGTTGTCTGTTTCTGTTGCTTTGGTATTTTCACTGCTGTGGTGGAAAGTTATGGGTCAGATTCAGGTAAGTGTGCGATTGTGTGGATGTGAGTGTTAGGGTGGGTTAGGTGAAAGGGTTAGGGCGTGGGTTAGGTATGTGTGCGATTGTGTGGACGTGAGGGTTAGGGCGGGTTTAGGTGAGTTAGAGTTAGGGAGTGGGTGAGGTGAGTGTGCGATAGTGACGGACCTTAGGGTTAGGGTTTGGGTTAAGGTAGGTGGATAGTTAGTGGTGTGTGCATAGTTTAGTGTATGGTTAGGTGTCAGATTTTAGGTGTATGTGTGTGGATTTCTGTTTGTTTGGTGTGCTTGTGTTATGTGTACGTGTTTTGGATCAGCGATTTTTTCCCTAGGAAAAAATCGCCGATCTGACAGTTCGAGATTGTAAGCTTTCACTTACATAAGAACGATCAATCAGCATTCGCTTGTTTAAGCATTCGCTGATCTAATATAGACCCGATAGACTTGAATTTGTGAAAAGGTTTGGAATCTCAGGATTATTCTTGACTCTCAGATGATATTTTGGGATCAAGTTTCTACTGTAGTAAAGTCTTCTTGTTTCCATCTGAGAAATATATACCATATTAGGCACTTACTACCTCACTCAGATATCTTAATTGTTGTTAATGTAATGGTCTCCTCCAGATTGGAATTCTGCAATGCCCTTTCCCTGGGACTTCCTAATACCGAACTGGACCATTTACAAATGGTGCAGAATTCAGCCAGAAGATTACTTATGGGTGCTTTGCATTACCAGCATATTATTCCTATTATGTGTGGTCTACATTTGTTTCCAATATGTTTTAGGATTATGTTTAAGGTACTAATGAGTGTCTATTTGTCCATTCATGACTTGGGTTCTTGCTGTTTGTAGGAACTTATTGAGCCCTATTGACCTACACTGGTTTTGCATTCACCCTTTGAGGGGCTGCTTGTAGTTATGTGAGTGAACCTAGAATCGCCTACTTTTCATTTTTTATTATCGAATCCCTTACCTGTAGCATTTGCTACCTCTGTGACTATGGGAGTACACAACGATGTCTGCTTTCAGGCATGCTTTATAAACTTGTTTATTTGATTTAGCTGATAGTATTGAAGTTTTAAATTAAATTCAAATCTCTGTGATCACTGTAAAAGTAAAGAAGAAAGTAATATGTACAGTGACAGGTTTGCACAGTAATTTATAGTAATTGGGAAGAAAACAGCCAAATAATGGGATACCTTTATAGCTGTGTGCCCTGGTCCATCACTCTGCCTAAAGCTCCATTTAAGTATGTTGATAACACAAATGCATACCTCTCAACTGTACATATTTTTGCAGAATGTCCAGATTTTTGCCTCATATTTTTGGTGTATTCCTCCTAAAATCTGTACCTTTCTGACAAATAGCTGAGGATTGAGGTAATTAAATGATGACAAACATTTGAGTTTAAGACTCCACATCCTTCAGAAAATTCATGCTAATGCAAAACCTATTATTCTATCAACTTTTTAAGTTTGTAAAAGCAATATTTAAAATCTGTCCCTATTTGTCAGATCAAAGATGGCAACGGTTCTGTAAGCACTGCTATTCCTAGCTCTCTAATTTTACCTGGGAAAAAAAACTTTTCAGTTAACCTAGAGGAACTACATCAACAAAATAATACAAGAAATTCACCTAAGAGACATTACAGCAACAGCACACTCAAAAAAAAAAAAAAAAAAAAACAAAAAGAAGAAGAGGAAAATACAAAAATCAGAAGGATTAACTAAAATTAAAAAATAAAGCTGATGATATCTGGTACTGTGGACCTGATGAGTCACTGAACTACTGCATTCTACCAAAATACAAAATGCCAAGGGAAGAAAACACCATGGAAACCTCTACAACAAAAATTAAATACTCAGTACTGGCTTCATCTGAAAAGGATACAACAACTAAAAGACAGAAGACTACAAAACCATCAGATACTTCAAAAGCTCAGAATAAAAATAAATCTGATCAGCCAGCCAACCTAGATGACATAAAAGATGCATTACTGCCTATTCAGCAAGCAATTCAAGACCTTTCCTTACAGTTTAAAACATTCAGAGAAACTTTCAACCAAATCTTGACCAGAATGGAAAAAAAAACAGAATCTAAAATCCTGCCTGGAAAAGGAAATAAAAATAGACACTGTACAACAAAAAGATGATTCTAATCAAAAAGAAATTCAGGCCATGCAAGCTAAACTAATAGACCTTGAAGCACGTTCTAGAAGAAATAATCTAATTATCAGAAGAATACCTGAAACTATTGCATACAATAACCTAATAATGACCATCAAACAAATACTACAGCTGTTGCTGGAGGAATCTGGAGTCTCACAACAAATAATTATAGAAAGAGCTCGCCATACCTTAAGAGAATCTCAAACAACAAACAAACCCAGACCTGTATACATAAAACTTTTAAACTACCAGGATGTTTCAAATATTTTATTTACTGCAAAAAAGAAAGGTTTTGTTACCTGGAATAAAAACAAAATCTTCTTTGCACAGGAACTTCCCATCCAAATAAGACAAGCAAGGCAGCAGCTCTCACCATTGTGCAAATACCTAACAGAGAAAAATATAAAATTCCAAATGAAATATCCAAACTCACTCCTTTTCCAAGTTCAGGATGGAAAATACAAGGGGGATAATCCAAAGGAGGCTAAAGCAACCTTCCAAACAGTTTTTGAAGAAATTCCCTCTTTGGAATCAAAATAAAGAAAAAAATATTGGTGAAATGAGCTCTGGATGCTTTTCCAACTGCCTGGGAGCCACTTTAGTCTGGGACCTTCTAATTTAAGCTGGCTCCAGCTTTGCTAGGCCTCTAAACCGCTGCGGCCAACCACGAGGTTAGTAGGAAACTAAAAATATTGCATTAGGAACTGAAATTGTGGTTTTTGTTCAGGAAGTAACCCAAGGCCATAAATGTCAGGAAAAAGCAAGGTCTGGCAACACAAACTTCAATATAAAGAAATGAAGCTTTGGAGGTCCAGAGAAGCAGGATTTCAGCAGGATTATAACAGTTAGAACATTTGGACATGATTCTCGGCTTTTTTGAGCACAATAAGGTACTGAATCAAAAATCAGTTTAAATAACTTTATTCTGTATGCAGAATACCTTAAATCTAACAACCTTTTGCTGATTGGGAAGAAAGACTGCAAAGTAACATTTGACACTAGCTTGAACACTTGAAAAGTAATTTACTAAATATAAACTAATATATAATTTTTTAACACGCTTTGCTGTACCTGGATTAGCAATATTTTACAAACATCAGAGAAAGAGTGTTAAATAGTGTATCTGATATTGTAGGCTTAATTGTTGAGAAACCTCTCAGATGACATAACATTTGAAGTGCAGTTTTATTTTTATTTTTCTTACAATGGCAAAAGAAACTTGCTGAGGAGGCTGCTCTGTTAAATCTGATTGTGTTATAAAAGTTTAACAATCAGGGAGAGAGGTTAACTAACAATCTGTTTATAATGGGTACCTTTGAAAAGACAAAAACTACTCAAACTTTACCGGTCAGGCTGCTGGACAAGCCTTACAGTATAAAGTTGCAAATTACCAGCAGGAGCACTAATTTAACCTCTCAGTAGTCTTATGTTAATTTCATACATGGCAGCAAGCGGGTACTGCTCAAATATTAGTCTTGGTTATATGCTAACAATGGAAACAGGAGTAATGTATACTGTTCCTAACACTACAAGTGTTAAATATATACTAACTAATGTATCTCTGGGTACTAAATATGTTGATTGTGTTCAATACTGTGAAACATCTTATGAACTAAAGGAAATAAGATATGGGGTTATGGCAAAAGTATGTTAGAGGTCTATTATAGCAATAACCCACGCCTGGGTGTGGGTAATGCTGGATTTAACCACGGTTGGCGTGGTTTTCGCCCTCGGGACCAAACAAAGACAACCGTGGGTAAATCCAGCATTACCCACACCAGAAGTGTTATTGCTATTATAATGACATTATTTAAGAAAAGAAATAATTACTTTTCTTAAATAATGGCATTGTATATACCCTCTTTGCTGCCCTTCGCAGCTGTCTGGTGTTCAGCAGTTCTGATGTACTGCGCATGCCTCGCAGTACATCAGAGCTGTGGGCAAAAGCACGGAGAATGCAAGATCTCCGTTGCTTTTACTATCTCGCTATGTTAAATGGGTTTAACATAGCGAGACAGCTTTAAAATAAGCAACGGAGATCTCCGTTGCTTATTTTAAAGTCTCGCTATGTTAAACTCATTTAACATAGCGAGACAGGTTTAAAAGCAACGGAGATTGCAAGATCTCCGTTGCTTTTACAATGTCGCTATGTTAAAGGAGTTTAACATAGGGAGACAGCTTTAAAAAAAGCAACGGAGATCTGCGTTGCTTTTTTTAAACCTGTGTCGCTATGTTAAACTCTTTTAACATAGCGAGACAGTATTTTATACTAACGGAAAAAGTCCGGGCGACCGGACCTTTTTCCGTTAGTATATTGAGGGATTTACAACGGGCACGCTGGTTGGGCTGGCCAATCAGCATGCACGTTTTAGAGGAGGAATTGTATAATAGAATAGAATATTGTATTAACATCTTGAAATTCCTAAGTACTAAAATTGATTCCCTTAATCTTCTTCTTATGCTGAAAAAAATACTAGATAAGTATAAAGAGGTTTAAAAAGTTGTATTGTTTATACATATATTAGTTGACTGTATATGTAAAATTGTTGTCACAAGTATCTTGCAGATGAAGAGAATAGGAAATTGTACTAAGAAGTGTTGTTTTTAGAACTGTTATCTTAGGCTTTCTCTACATTGTTGTTATTATTGTCTGTAAGGGGAATCATATGGAAACTACAATGGATAAAGAATACTCCCTTATGCATACAAGTGGAAAATATCATTTGTGCACTAAAAACACCCTTGTTTCCCCTCACTATTCTTGGTCCAGGGAAGTGATGATTAGGCATTGGGTTGGGACAGGAATAGGCAGGTGCCATAATCAAACAGATGAAAAACAAGCTTACCTGAATATCCATACACACACTATCCATAAATGTTTTATGACATCAAAGACACTACCAAGATAAATGTGGGAACTAGAATCATAGAATGTTAAAGGCCTACAATTAAAAAACAAAATAAATCTATTCTTGCATCTTTTAAAACCAAAGCCAACATAATATTAATTCAAGAATATCATCTTACAAATGAACAATGGACAAACATAGAAAATAAAAAATGGATAAGACAAATCACAGTTTCAGAGGGAAAAACAAATAGTGCAGGAGTTGCAATAATAATCAAACAAGATTTTGAAGGTAACATAATTAAAACTGATACTGATAAAGAGGGAAGGTGGTGTTATATAGTTTACACCAACCTCGCCATTCCAAAACCACTACTAGTGCTAATCATCTATGCTCCATGCAACAATCAAGACCACTTCATTATGTCACTGTACGCTTTATTAACAAAATTTAAAGATAACTTTATAATTATTGGGGGTGACTGGAATTCCTATCAGAATCTAGATAAAGACAGATGTAACCCAAATAAATTATATAACAAACAGGCCACACTAGCAATTAAGGAAATGAAACAAGACTTTAAACTATTTGATCCCTTTAAATATACCAGGAGAGACAATAAAACAGAAAACTTCACCTTCTATTCACAATGCCACAAAATGTGGTCAAGGACTGATTTCTTTCTAATATCTGAAACATTCCTTAACATGAAAGTTACAACCTATACACATACCAGATTATTTTCGGACCCCTCAAAAATCACACTTCTCACTGAATGGGACAATAAACAACAACAATCTAACACAGGCTACAATTGGACATTGAACTCCAATCTCTTAACTAAACAAGACGTGGTGGAAGGCATAACTATGCTACTAAACTCCCTAACTTTAAACCTAGTCAATTCACAACTACCACTAGACATTGAATGGGCTTCAACAAAATCTCAAATTAGAGTTTTTTTGATTAACAAAGCAACGCATTAAAAAATGATGTTAAGTTGTCTATCTCGCCTTCGTTCTTGCTGGTTGGGATTGGAGCTGATCCTCGGCTCCAACTCAGCCATCTTCTATAGCTCAAGAGCTGTTTACTGGCTCGAGGCTACCCTTTATCCCATGATGCCTAGCGATAGCTACCCAGATCTTGTTTGCCGCTTCAGCTATGAGGTGTCGTTTTTCTGGCTTAGGCTCGTATAACTTTTTTATACAACTTTCTTACCATTAGAAATAGTCTGTTTTTTTCTGGTTGGTTGTTAATTTTTAGTCTTGTTTTTCTCTGTTAGCTAGTGTTTTAGTGTAGCTTCCCCCCCTTCCTTGTAGAACTCATTTAACTTAGAGAGTTCTCCCCCTCCCTCCCTTATCCTCTTCTTGTTAGGTTAGCCATTTAGGTTAGAGGCTTTCCTTCTACCTTTCTTTCTTAGGCTAGCCGTTTACGTTAGAGGCTTTCCTTCAAAAAAAAAAAAAAAAAAAAACCCTTAGTCTTAATCTGCTAGTATAGTGTTTTTGTGTAGACTGTATTTGCTAGATAGTTTTTGTTGTGGTATTTCTAGTGTTCTTTTTGTCAGAATGTCAAAAGAATCCAAAGTTTCTGGATGCAAGAAGTGTGACTCATGCTGTCAGAAAATTGTCTCTGACAGATGGGCCCACTTCTTGCGTCTATTGTTTAGGCGCCGTGCACCTGCAGGACTCTTGTTCTATCTGCCATGCATTTAGCCCAAAGAGTTCTGCAGGAGTGTAAAAATAAGCTTATTCTTAGGAGTCTTTTAAAGCCCCAGGATTCACCAGCCAAGACTCAGCCTGTGAAATCCCCTAAATCTTCCAAGCCATCGACTCCAAGTTCGGAGCCATCCTTGGTTCAGATTACGCCTTCTACTTCAGTTCCGGTCGGTACTGATAAGGCTATCTCCCCGTCGGCTCCATCAGGATCTTCGGAGCTGTCTCAGAGCCACAAGAGGCAAAGGTCCCCTTCCTTGGAATCAATTAATTCAGCTCCACGGTCTCCCCTGCTTCAGAGCGAGCACAGTCACAGATCTTCTCACTCCTCTCGGTCCTCCAGGCTCATGATGTGGAAAGAGTGGTCAGTAGGTTGCTGAAATCGCAGGCACTTGCCAAGATGTTGTCCAGCCCTCTTCAACAGGTGTCAGCTCTGTCCACTTCTATCTTTGTTCCTCCTCCGACTCCATTGAGTTCGGAGCCGGAGTTCGTTGGGGTTCGAGTAGTGGAACCGTCGGCTCTGATAACGCTATCTCCTTTGGTTCTGTCGTTGGCTCCGATTCCCTCGATGGTGCCATCCATCGAGGGATCTGGGCACCGAGGCTCTCTCTTTGGCTCCGAGGGGGTGAGGGGCATCAGACCCTTGTCCGACCCTGTTCTCCTTCTCAGAGCTTCGGCGCAGGTGAGCTCGGCTCCAACATCAGCCTCGGAGCCATCTCCCTTGGTGCAGAGAAAGATTCTGATTTCTTCGGAACCGGAGCTTTCTCTGCATCGTGGCGGGGATGCCTTCGATGTCATGAGGAGGGTGCTGGCCACTGAGTCAGCTCCACTAAAAGCCCCACCAGCTCCGTCCCCTGTAGTGCCTGTGACAACCTCTGCTTCTCCTCCAGACCCCAAGCGTAGGGAACCGGCACTCCAGGACACCCCATTGGGTATTTCCTCTTCTTCCGAGGCCTCCTGTGATCATTCAGAGGAGCCACCTCATAAGAAGAAGTGTAAGAGGAAGCACATTGACTCCCCTGAGTCTGTCACTTCTGATACAGACTTAGATGATTCGGAAGGGTCCCCAAGATCCCCCTCTGAAGATGTTTCCTTCTCAGACATCCTAGAAATGCTTAAGCAGAGGGGGAACTGGAATCCCCTAGCCCATACCGAGGATGAGTCTGTATTTCTGGATGCGTTCGGTTCCCGACCTTCTACCTCCTGGGTTTCTCCACCTTTCGATCCACTTATGGCAGTGGTGTCTCAAAAGGCATGGTCAGCTCCAGATACAGTGGAACCAACTCCGAGCAGACCTGGCAAGTTCATCTCAGCACCCCATGATAAGCAGTTCCTTACCAAAGGTGTCCTTGTTGATGCCATGGTGGTAGCAGTAGCCACCAAGAAAGAGTTAGCAGAGACCTCTTCATCTGTCCATCCTCCTAACAAGGAGTCTAGGACTATGGACAGATATGGGAAGCAAATGTTTGCTTCATCGACCTTCTCTATGAGGTCACTGAACTACTTATGCCATTTTACCTGGCTTCAGAGGGATCTCCTTAAAGAGCTAGGAGATACCCTTCAAGATCCATCAGCTGAGGGGGCTCAAGCTAAAGTAGCTTCCCAGCTGGCGACTCTTAATTCTACAGTCAACTCCTCCATGAGGCTCATTTCTTATGCAGCCAATGGTGCGAGTAGAGCTGCAGGTACGGGTGTAGCCCTTAGGAGGCATGCATGGATGCGGCTGTGCAATTTTGCAGAACCCTTTCGAGCGTCGTTCACCAACATCCCCTTTGATGGTTCCTTTCTTTTTGGACCACAGGTGAAAGACACTTTGACTAGGTGTGAGCAAGAAGGCAAGACTCTCTCTGCCATGGGAGTCCGGTTTTCCATTCCTTCTAGACCATATCGCAAAGGTCAGAAGAGTGGAAAAATGTGGTTCCAAATATCCCAAGGAGCCTTGCCTGACACACGTAGTGATTTTTCCTCCAGGGGCAGAGGGGAAAACAATAACAACAGATGCTGCCCTCATGGCAGAGGGGGTCTGCAGAACCAGGGCAATAGAGAATCCTTCTCTGATAAGCCTTTTCAGCATCCCTGAAGGGTTGCCCGGCTGCTCACCTCTAGAATCAGTCGGGGAAGACTTTCACTGTACCCAGAAGCCTGGCAAAATTTAACGCAAGACAAATGGGTACGGTCCATTATATAGGGAGGTTACAAAATTCCCTTCTGTCAACACCCCTTGCAGTCAAGGAAATCCCTTCCAGATGTTCCACCCAATCTGAAGGACCAAGCAGTCATAGAAGATTCAAGACTGCTAGAAAAAAGAGTCATCCAGGAAGTCTCAGCAGACCAGCACGGATCCGGAACTTACTCAAGATTCTTTTTGGTACCAAAAAAGGCAGGGGACTGGATCTCAGCAGGCTAAACAGGTCTGTACAAAGAAATAAGTTTTGGATGGTCACGCTACAGTCCATTCTACCCTTTATGAGTCAGGACAATTGGATGTGCTCGATAGATCTTCAGGACGCGTACTACCATATCAAGATGGACAGGCGCTCCAGGAGATTTCTTCACTTCCGGCTGGGAGCCAGTCATTACCAGTTCAGAGCTCTGACCTTTGGTCTCACCACAGCCCCCAGGGTGCTCACCAAATGTATGGCAGTAGTCACGGCTCACCTGAGACGTCAAGGGTTCCAAGTGTTTCCATACCTAGACGTCTGGCTCCTCACTGCTACTACCAGACATCAACTTCTACAGGCCAGGGACTACACAATCACAATCTGCTCCCAGCTAGGCATTACAATAAATTTCGAAAAATCTGCCTTGTTGCCCTGTCAATCTATCACCTACATAGGAGCAGACTTAAACACAAGGAACATGTCGCAAGACTACCGCTAGACAGGGTGTCTACAATTCGTCAGCAGGTACAAATTCTTATGCAGAGCAAAAGAATCCAAGTCAAGTTCATCCTTCAAACTCTGGGTTCCATGGCAGCAGCCATTCTTTTAATCCCACTGGCCTGCTTTCACATGAGGATCCTTCAGTGGCTTCTGTTCACACAGTGGACTTTCCAACAGCTGCTCATGTCTCACATGATTATGATTATGGAAGCATGCAAAAGGCACCTTTCCTGGTGGATGGTCTCCCCACTAGTGACTCAGGGCAGAACCTTCATTCAGCCCCCTCTGGTAGCCACAGTGACCACAGATGCCTCCCTGATAGGGTGGGGGGGGGCATTATCAGGGCAGGACAGTCCAAGGCACTTGGCAGCCTCACAAGTACCATTTGCACATAAACATCCTAGAAATGAGAGCCGTGCTCCTAGCATTGCAAGCCCTTCAGGACTCTCTTCCTTCTGGGACCATTGCAATTCAAACAGACAACATGTCAGTGGTGTGGTACATCAACAAGCAGGGCGGAACCAGGTCCTACCCCCTGTGTCGAGAAGCACTCAGACTGTGGCAGTGGGCGATTTCCTCCCAATATTTTCTGATTGCGACGCACATCCCTGAGAGGTCCAATGTTATAGCGGACAGGCTCAGCAGAGCTATTCTTATGCCTCACAAGGGGTCTCTGAATCAGGAAGTTGTGGATCTTATTTTCCGCAAATGGGGACAGCCTTGCTGCGATCTTTTTGCCACCCCCTTCAACAGCAAATGCAGCAACTACTTCTCCCTTCTTCCACTTCCAGGTCATTCACCCAGAGACATTATAGTCCATGATTGGCCTCAGGGTCTTCTTTATGCCTTTCCTCCATTTCCCCTGATTCCAAATCTCATACAGAAAGCAATATCGTTGGGTTGCAAAATTATCTTCATTGCCCCCTACTGGCCTTGACAGATATGGTTCCCGTTCCTGCACCATTACCTTCTCGATCAGCCCTGGACTCTGGATCCGATTCCAGACCTACTGATTCATCAATCAGGCGGGTTGCATCAGTCCCTCCAAACACTCCAGCTCACAGCTTGGTTGCTCCACTTCCAACCTTAGCCAGGCTTCCCAGCATTTCCCCGGCTGTACGTGAGATTAATGTCTCCTCTCACAAGTCCACAACCAGAAAAACTTATGCTAGTAAATGGAAACGTTTTTCTTGTTGGGCAGAGGCTAGGAACGTAGATCCCTTTTCAGCCCCAGTCCACGAAATTCTGGAGTTCCTAGCACAACTTTTTCATTCCGGGTCCGCTTCTGCTACAATCCGGGTTCAATTAGCGGCCATTTCTAACTTTCATGTTGGTTTGTCAAATTCAAACATTATGTCTCATAAGCTCTGTAAAGCTTTTTTGAGAGGGACTACTCTCCTTAGGCCTCCAGTGAGAGATCCCCCTCCTCCTTGGGACCTTAATTTGGTACCAACTTCCTTAACTCTGCCCCCCTTTGAACGAGCAGTGTCCTGGTCCATTAAGTTTCTGTCTTGGAAGACACTCTTTCTGGTAGCTATTACTTCAGCCAGATGCGTCTCTGAACTTCAGGCACTATGTGTTCACCCTCCATACTTAGTTTTTCATAAAGACAGGACTAATCCTTCATTTCTTCCGAAAGTCTGCTCAGAAAATAATTTAAACCAATCTATAGACCTTCCTGTGTTTTTTCCTAACCACACAACAAGGCAGAGTACAAATCACACCAATTGGACATTCATAGACAATTGCGTTTTTATCTGTACAGGACTAAGGAAATAAGGAAGTCTGACCAACTATTCCTTTCCTATGCCCTAGGCAAACAAGGTCTCCCAGTTTCCAAGGTGACCTTATCCAGGTGGTTGTCTCACACTATTACCTTCATCTATCAATTAAGGAGCAAAGAGTTACCTATTAAACCAAAAGGTCGTTCTACTAGGGCCTTGGCCACCTCTGTAGCCTTCCAATCTAGGTTGCCCTTGGATTCTATCTGTGCAGCTGCTACGTGGGCAAATCCTCATACCTTTATTTCTCATTACAAGCTAGATATGGTCTCCAGGAGCAGAGCTGACTTTGGTTCCACTGTTCTGTAGAGTCTGTTCCAATGAGCCACCCAGGATTGTAGGTGCTAGGGACGCTGTCCCAACCAGCAAGAACGAAGGCGAGATAGACAACTTAACATAAAGAAGTTATGTACCTACCATAACGTTCCATGTTAGTTGTCTTCATCTCGCCTTCTTTCTTGTGTCCCACCCTCCATCCCCCTGTCCTATTGGACCGAGAGGAGTTCTGGTTTCACTGGCTGAGTGTTCTCTGGTTTGTTTCCTCTACTGACTTAGAGAGTATGACAGGTATTCTCAACCTATTTGTTTGGATAGGTTTATTCTCTGGCTATGTCTGGGGTTAGCTATTTCAAACGAGATGTGGGTAGCTATCGCTAGGCATCATGGGATAAGGGGTAGCCTTGAGCCCGTAAACAGTGCTCGAGCTATAGAAGATGGCCAAGTCGGAGCCGAGGATCGGCTCTGATCCCAACCAGCAAGAAAGAAGGCAAGATGAAGACAACTAACATGGAACGTTATGGTAGGTACATAACTTCTTTTTATTCTCCAAGGAAGAATCTGTGTTAAAGGAAAAATAAAGCAATTAGAATTGGAACTAATGTCAGGTTCTAACAGAAACACAGAAGACCTCTTATGAAAAGCACAAAAGGAATTATATATAAAAATGGTAAGAAACTTATCATTTAACGAAATGAGGAACTTGGCCAAATACGCGGAGACTATTCAAATGGATCCAGGGCCTTAGTGAGACTAACTAGATTACACAAATCCACACTCATTATAACAGAAATTTACCACCAGAACATAAATAACCAGATAATAATAAACCTCTTTGAACAACTTTATACTCATATTTATGGAGAACAATCTTTAACATCTTCAGAAATGGACAGGGAAGCTTTCCTTCAAGATATAATTTTCCCACAACTAGATGCTAACCAACAAAATAACCTAGCAAACCCAATATCAATAAAAGAAATCATCGACACAATTAAAAATCTAAAACAAATAAAGCTCCAGGTCCAGATGGCCTCACACCAGAATTTTACAAGTGCTTCACACCATTCATTGCTGAAATATTACAACAGGTACTAAATTATATAATAAACAACAAAATAAATGTTTACACTTTAATGTCTCAAAAAACATTCTTATTTTTGAAGAACAGTCAGATCCTAAAGACCCTAATAGCTACAGACCAATATCATAACTAAATATAGATGCTAAGATTCTCACTTCAGTACAATTTTACAATTACAGACCTGAGATCTCAACTTAATTTACCAAAATCGTATGCAATTATCTTGACACAAATTAGAGAAGTATGTTCCAAACACCTTCAAAACCCCAAATTAAACAAGGTGGATATAAACAATTGTGAAACTCTATGGAACTTAATGTTATCTGGGAAAAAAATGATATCCAACACGTACAAATTAATAGCCGAGATCAAATTCCAAGATAATATACTTATTTCTGACTATTGGTTTAAAAATAACTCATCAATAATTAAACAACAATTAAACCATGCTTTGACATTAACACATAAAGCTTTACCATTGAAAAAAGTTAACGTACACACTTCTCATGATCAGCAACAATGCATATCTTACCCCCCTCAGTACTACACAAATCTAACTCTTCTAATTCACCAAACTATCCATATTGTAGATCACAGGAAGCAGATCTAACTCATATATTTTGGAGCTGCAAATGCGTATTTAAACTATGGAACTCGTTAAAAATCCAACTACAAAAGCAAGGCTATGAAAAAGCAACTCTTACATGGGAATACACACTACTTCACATTCCTCCCCCAGGAATATCCCATAAGCAACCGACCATACATATCACATTATTTCTATTAATGAAACTATACGTAACATCCCAACGGGGTCACAGAATGAATATCAATTGGGCCGAGTTCAAAAAGATGGCAATTATACACATGCTAGCTCATAAATGGGTAATTGATGCAAAAAATAACAGTGTTAAAAAAAACTAAAAATATGGGAACAGATATTTAACATACTGCTAGCTTAATTCACCCACATTATCATAGAGACACAGGCATTTATGTGTAAAGATCAACATATATTTTGATAGGTAATGACAAGATTTCTCCTTAATAGGATAAGCATGATAAATGGAAGTAATAAAATAATTGATGGCACTTTTGTACAGTTGTAAATATTGATGTTTCATGTTGATGTGTAGATACTGTTCACCTTTAAATATGTACCCAGTGTATTACTACTTTGTTGTTGTTTTTCGATCTTTGTTTGTTCTGTACATTGAAAAATGCAAAATAAAAGATTTTGGGGAACAAAATCTGTCCCTATTTGTCCCCCCATCATTTTAGGCTTTGTTCAGATTTTTTGCTCTAAGAGGTTGAGAGGTATGCACAAAAGTAAGACCTTTTGTGAGTAACATACAAGAACAGAAGGAGCTACAGAATTCTTTAGACAGTCTTTATTGCTGATCTATAAATGACATTGTACAGCACTTCACTTTGAACATAACAACAAATGTTAACCCCAGGGAGTAAAATCACAAACTGGTGCAAGAAATAAAGCTCAGAAAAAGGCCTGAATATTATGGTTGACACCCAGTTATAAGGCACTGTTATGGTACCATGAGAGATATATTCCATTCTATCAGCAGTAAGGAAGAAAAAAACATCTGATTCCATTATACACATTTGTGGGTAGGCCATATATTGAGTACTGTGGACAAGCTTGTAGTTAAAATTTAAATTGTATGAAAAAAAACTGAGAGAATGCAACTAATTTACAGCCATTATTTTATTTTTATTTTATTTTATTTTATTTTTGTTAACCGGGAAAGTCCAACTGGACACAGGTCCATTTTCAGCGGAGGCCCGGGGAGAAAAGCTCCATGATACAATACAATATTAGATGAAAACAGTACAAAGCAATTCTTAACATTTATAAGTAGTACAGAGGACCATTTACATGGCATGTGATAACTAGAAGAATATACAGTCAGTACTCTAGTAGAATATACAAGTAGTACAAATAATACAAATATATATAAATAATATATATATTTTTTTTTTTTTTTTCCCTTCAGAATATTAGTAAATATAAAGTTGTAATACATTTATGCTTTAGTATAACTGAGAAGTAAATAAATGCCCATAGTGGCATAAAATAGGGTAAAGGTATAGGTAGGATGAGAGTAAGATAATCTCTGTTAGGTATTGTGTTAGTCTAGAGACAGATTAGAGTGTTTTTCAGGTAAGGGATATGGTACAGAATAGTACAAGTGTTGGAATGTTTACTGCTTATAGATTGATGAAATGTTAGGATGAATCTGTGGGATAGCAGTAGAGCTCAGTAAAGGAAAATGTTGTAGTGTAGCATAGTCCATGCAACTGGAGCATAGATGTTGCTACCCTGGGGTATAGCAAGAGCAGAGCCAGATGTTAGAATAGTAGGATTTCAAGAGGTGTTTGAAATGGGTGCAAGAAGTAGTGCTGGTTATATTGTTTGGGAGTGAGTTCCAGGTTTGTGCTGTTGTGCAAGCAAAGAGAGATTTACCTGCTTCATTTTTATGTCTAATTACTTGAATGAGATTTTGGTTGCTAGATCTCAGGGCTCTAGTGGTGGTGTAGGGCTTAATTAGTTGTTGGAGGGCAGGTGTTTTTTCAGGGTAGTAGTAGTTTATGTGCAACTATGGCTTGATTGAGTCTAAGTAGCTGCGGAAGTTCCAGCCACTTGAGTTGCATTAGGGAAAGACAGTGATGGGATCTATTTGAGGAGTCTGTTGCAAATTTGGCAATTTTGTTGTAGCATGATTCCATTTTGTGAAGTTCGGTCCGGTGAAGGTTAGTTAAGATAGGGGAAGCATAGAGAAGGATAGAGAGGAGATGGCTTCTTGCAATAGTGGCTTTGGTCTGAATAGTCATGAACTTTTTATTTCTATAGAGTACACCCAGTTTTCGGTTGACCTTTTTGATGGTTTGTGCTATATGGATATCATACTTTAGGTGGTTATCAATGTCAACTCCTAGTAGTTTGGTGTGGTTGGTTGGTGTGATTTGAGTATTGTTTTGGAGCATATAGTGAGGTTATAGTCAGAGTTGGATGATCTGCCAGGGGTGAATAGTATTAGTTTGGTTTTCTTTGGGTTGAGAAGAAGTTGTATTTTAGTAAACCAGGTTTCTGCTAGGGTAAAGTTGTATTGGGTGATGGTGTGTAGTTCCTTAATGCTGGTGGCAGCACAGGTTATGGTGGTGTCATCAGCATATTGAACTACTGTAGCAGTGGGTAGTGAAGAAGAAATGTCGTTAGTGAAGAGGGAGAATAGCAGTGGACCAAGGATTGATCCCTGAGGGACTCCTATGGAAACTGGTAAGAGAGGGACAGCTTTTCTTGCCAGAGAACTGCTTGTTGGCGTTCTGATAAATAGCTGCTGAACCAGAGTATGGTGGAGGGGCAAATATTGAGACTAGATAGAGTATTGAGGAGCAGATTGTGGTTAACCATGTCAAAGGCTTTTGATAAGTCGAGGAAGATGGAAGATACGAAAAGACCTTGGTTTCTAAAGTGATTGACTGTATTGGTATAGGATAGAAGGGCAGTGGTTGTGCTGTGGGAGGGTCTGAAGCCATGTTGGGAGTTGGATAGTAGTTTATTTTGTTGAAGATATTGCATTAGTTGCAAGTGGACAACTCTTTCTAGAATTTTTGATAAGGGTGATAGTATGGCAATTGGACGATAGTTGGTTAGCTCTAAGGAGTTGCCACCTTTATGCAGAGGGACAATATGGGAGATTTTCCAGTGGGTGGGAACTTTGTGTTCTGAGATTGATCTATTAATAAGAATTGACACTGGGTAGGATATGGTGTCTGCTGCTATCTGAAGGAAATCAGCAGGGAGTTTATCAGCAGCTAGTGTAGTTGGTTTTAGCTTCCTAAGGAGGTTTGCAACCATTTTAGTGGACACTGGTTGTAGGGAAAAGGTAGAGAAATTATTTTTTGTATGATTGCTATATGCGGTAGAAGATTGCATAGGGGTGTCATTCTTCTGGGTATTGGCTAGATTTTGAACTGTTTCTGTAAAGAATTTATTAAATTGAGTGGGAATATCATCTTGGTTGTTTGGCAGTACAGGGGTGGGAGTGGATGCTTTTCCAGGGTGAAGTAGTCTATTAATGGAGGTCCAGAATTTATGTGGGTTATGGCTATATTTATCCTGTAGGTTTTTGTAATAGTTAGACTTGTCTAGTTTAGTTAGTCTCTTGGCTATATTACGTAGTTCTGTATACTTTGACCTTAGGATAGTGTTAGAATCTTTGTGGGAAGCTATCCAGAGTTTTTCCCTTTCTTTCATTATCTTTTTTGTCTCTTTGGTGAGCCATGGGGCTTGGTGGGTTTTTGTCCTGATGGATCTAGAAGGGGCATGATGGTCTAGGATATGTAGGAAGGTAGAGTTAAAGTATTGTACAGCTTCATTGAGAGGTAGTTGTTTAAGAGGGAGCCAGTTGCAGCAATTTAGTGCTTTATTAAAGTCATTGGCTCTGAAGCTTTTTTTATTACGTATTATTTTTAGTAGAGGTAGGTTGGGTAGGTGTTGGGTCTTGCTCCTTATTAGGTAGGTGGGTTGATGGTCACTTAGACTGTCAGGTAAACAGCCAGATTGATGTACAAAAGTGGGGTGAGATACCAGAATCCAATCCAAAACGGATTGACGTTTGGTTGTTTTGTCTGTCCTAGTGGGGGTTGTGATTATTTGGGAGAACCCATAAAGGTTGATGTGCTCTGAGGGATAATCTTTGGAGCAGTTGGCCCAATCTATGTTAAAGTCACCTAGTAGTATTGTTTCGTAAGGGAGGGAGAGTGACAACCAACTTAACATGTTTTCCATAATGGGATTGTTGTTACCTGGGGGTATATATGCCCCTGTGATGATTATTTGTTTGTTTGGGTTTAATTTAAATTTCGCTAGGATAAGTTCTACGTTGTTGATTTCTTCATTATTATAGTCAAGTAGTTCTAGTGAGAGGTGGCTTTGGAATAGAATTGCTACACCACCACCCTTTTACCTTTCCTGTCTTTCACGCAAGATATCATAACCTGGGGCTATGATCTCATTATTGTGGTGATCAGGTTTAAGCCATGTTTCTGTTAGTACCACTATGTCAAGTTTGTATAGTGCTAACAAGGCATGCAGGTCATGTATTTTGTTTAGTATGCTTCTTGCATTGATATTTAGGAGGAGGAGAGATGCTTTGGGCTTGAAGAAATGGGGAGTTGGTAGCTTTATTTTGGCTTCTTCTGTTGAGGTAGGGCCAGGATTTGGGTGAATGTCTCCACAGCAGGAGAGTTTTAGGAGTAAGTTTAAGTATAGTTTGGTGAGTTTATTCAGAATTTTAGATAACTTGAGTGAGGTATGGGTGTAAGGTTTTATTGCTAATTTGTTATAATAGAGAGATGGGGTAAGAAAGGATGTAGAGTTGGGGGTTGTAATAGGAGAGTTTGGAAGTTGTGTGTGGTAAGTTTTGGGTTGGGTTTGCCATGGGGGTGGAAAAGTGATATTAAGATGGGTGTGATATGAAGAGAGTATAGAGAGTAGAAGTAGGATGGAGATAGTTGCTTGATAAAATAAAAGTTTATGGAGAAGGGGGTGTTGTATGCAATACATGTTTGAATTAGAGTGAGGATAAAGTTGCTTTGGAAGTAAGATTGGTGAGTAGGTTAGGGTGGAGATGTTGTGGGTGTGGTGGTAGTGATAAATGTTGTGCTTGATTGCTAGGAGGTTTGGTGGTTGAAATATGTGTTATAGTTGAATGGAGTGATGTAATAGGATAATTGGGGGTGAGAATTGATGGGGGTGTGGTCTAGAAGTATAAGGTTGAGAGCCCTAGGGGTGGGTGGGAAAGGGGGTAGGGTAGGGGAGCGAAGTGAGCGAACGGAGCGGTTAGTACTGGAAGAGGCACAGTGAGAGAAGAAAAAGAAACAATCAGAGAAAGGCTTTTCAGCAGGGCCGAGCTCTTTAGTGTCTAGAAATAGTGGGTATGATTTAACAGTTTATGCACAGAGCTCTGAAGGAATCAACTAGCAGGAACAGAATAAAATATAAGACTAGAGAGAGGGGGAAGTATAGTTACAGGGCTATTTGTTAGGATGAAGAGATGAGTGGGGGAAGTAGAGTAGATGAGAGTTGGTGTGGCTAGGAAGTACAGAATGAGGGAGTGTACACATAGAGGTGAGTGGTGGGAGAGGCTATGTGGCAGTAAGAAGACAGAGTAAGGAGAGAGAACAGAAAGTGATCAGGAGTAGGGGTTAGACTAGTAGTAGCTTGAGAGGGGAGATAGGAGCTTGAGGGGGAGATAGGGGCTAAAAGTGGTCAGGGCTAATCAAGTGATACTTAAGTAGGTAACAAGGAATGAGTCTGGACAGGTAGTGAGTGAGGAGGGGGTAAGAGGTGGGGTGTACAGAGATATGTTATGGCTGACCAGGTACCTTACAATGTAGATACTCACTAATAGGCTAGGAGGACACCTTAAAATCTATATACGTAACACATACTTTGCTCTGATTTAATAGCACAGTTGCTGGAGAGGAATCCGCGGACTTCAGTAATCAAGGGGAGTGGGTATTCCTCTTTTTAGGTGGTGTAGGTTTTATTTCAAACCATATATATGGATTCAGGGACTTTGCTCTGATTTAATAGCACAGTTGCTGGAGAGGAATCCATGGACTTCAGTAATCAAGGGAGTGGGTATTCCTCTTTTAGGTGGTGTAGGTTTTATTTCAAACCATATATATGGATTCAGGGACTTTGCTCTGATTTAATAGCACAGTTGCTGGAGAGGAATCCATGGACTTCAGTAATCAAGGGAGTGGGTATTCCTCTTTTTAGGTGGTGTAGGTTTTATTTCAAACCATATATATGGATTCAGGGACTTTGCTCTGATTTAATAGCACAGTTGCTGGAGAGGAATCCGCGGACTTCAGTAATCAAGGGGAGTGGGTATTCCTCTTTTTAGGTGGTGTAGGTTTTATTTCAAACCATATATATGGATTCAGGGACCTGGTCAGCTTGTGCACACTACCACGCTAGGGGAGTGGAGACAGAGAAATACAGGGAGTGTGTGCCACTGTTTAAGTGACTTGATCATAGTCACACAGTAGGGAAATGGAATCAAACACTGGAGTGCAGGAAACAGATTGCTAACAGCTCCAAGTCTTCATCCTGTATGCTAACTGACATTTGAGTCACTGGCAAGCATTTTGCATCAATACCTCTTCTTCTTCAGTTCTAGTAACCTGTAGGCCTCCTCCATCCTCCAGTGGGCAGCAACATGAATTGGTATAAGGGCCATAATTTATACCACAACCAGACTGCAAGGATAACCTCATTCCTTCCATGTGCCTTTTGTGTTCTGCTACATGCAGAGCAGCAACCCCGATTTTCTGGTTCACAGAATTCTTGCTGCTGTTAAGCCACTGGCAAGTATTTTGCATAGATACTTCCTATTTCATGTTTGGACACCTGCATATGCGTGCACACACACACACACACACACACACACACACACACACACACACACACACACACACACACACACACACACACACAAAAGACAACCCCCCCCCCACACAAACACACACACTTACTCAAAATTAACAAAAAATAAATGAATAAATAAATATACAAGAAACTATACTCATGATCATAATTCACAAATCGAGGTGGGCAACAGTCTTGTGCTGTGTATTTACTGTCTGCATACCATGACAACTGGTGGCTAATGCTAAACACTTTTGTTTCAGCAGTTTCCATCAGATACTTTATTTGTTTGTCATTTGTTAACCGGGTTAGTCTAACTGAGCTAGTGGCCCATTTTCAGTGGAGACCCATGGAGAAAAGCTCCAGATAGTTATTACAAAGTTACATCAAGAAAAACATTTGACAACAAACTTGCATGCAAACAATACAATGTGCTTTACATGAGAAAATTAGACATTTCCAAAAGGTCTGAGAATAAAATTTACATAAACATTACAATAATGTGCATAACATGCAGTACAAATGTTAGAATTTTTTTTATTAACAAAAAGAGAAAGAGATGCCAATGTGCTGACACTTGCAATAAGTGGGTATTAAAGGTATGAGAGGTGGTAAGGTGGGATTTAAGTGGGATGTATGAGAGGTAGTAAGGTGGTAAGGTGGGATTTAAGTGGGATGTATAAGAGGTAGTAAGGTGGGATTTAAGTGGGATGTATGAGAGGTAGTATGGTGGTAAGGTGGGATTTAAGTGGGATGTATGAGAGGTAGTAAGGTGGTAAGGTGGGATTTAATTGGGATGTATGAGACATAGTAACGTGGGATTTAAGTGGGATGTATGAGAAATAGTAAGGTGGTAAGGTGGGATTTAAGTGGGATGTATGAGAGGTAGTAAGGTGGTGAGGTGGGCTTTAAGTAGGATGTATGAGAGGTAGTAAGGTGGTGAGGTGGGATTTAAGTAGGATGTATGAGAGGTAGTAAGGTGGTAAGGTGGGATTTAAGTGGGATGTATGAGAGGTAATAAGGTGGTAAAGTGGGATTTAAGTGGGATGTATGAGAGGTAGTAAGGTGGTAAGATGGGATTTAAGCGGGATGTATGAGAGGTAGTAAGGTGGTAAGGTGGGATTTAAGTGGGATCATTGCAGTGACAGGTGTTGACATTTAGGAGAAATGTTTTAAGTTTGTATTTTAAGAGATTTATGTTAGAAATGATTCAGATGTTAAGGGGGGTTTGTTCCATACATGGGAAATACTATATCTGTAAAGAAGTTTACCAATGTTTTTGTTTGGTTTATAGGTGTCCAGATGGAGCTGGTCAGAGCTATGGAGATGCTTTCTCTTGTCATGTTTGAAAAAAAAATAGAACCTGAATCATAGCATTTTGACTGAGGATATAACACTGCAGTTCCCTAGAATGTATGGTGTATATGAAGTTTCCTTTGGAACAATATCAAACAAGAGTGATAAATGATATGTGGCATAATTTACTTTTCAAATATTTTACAATCAGTTTGGGACCAGGAGACTTTTGTCTTCTCTGCTGCAGTTGAACAGGTAATGGAAATAGCTCAGCAATCTGCATCCAGGACCATAAAATGCATTCTTTGTAGACAAAAATAGGTGTACCAATAGCCAAAAGTACTTTGTGTCTGAGCTCACTCATTTCTAAAGCAAGTTAGCCATAATATGACAAACCCACTGTAAGTTCTTCATTCAGTTATTAGGAGAGTAATGACTTTCTCTCTCTCCCTCTCTTTCTCAGGAGTCTGTAGTTAGAACATATAAAATGTCATATTTTGTAACATTCTCTGTACACAGACAATAGCACTTCACAGTTCCACCCCTTCTGAATTAGACATCATTTTGCTTAATTATTTAAGGGTGTAGGTATTGTCACAGATACATGAATCTTTCACTCTTTCATAAAGGTATATTGTGAAAGGCAGGATGGTTTCATCAGAGTCATCTCCCCACTTAATTATAAACACCACAGCATGTTCTGCCTAGTGGTACTATGACTGGCAAGGAACAATGATAGCCTTTTAAATTACCTATCCTGTCGATTTCTTCACTGGTTACCAACAGGTGCTTAATTAATTGAATTATTGCTCAGCTTCTTCTGGTCCGGCTTTGTACTTATTACATAATTTTCTTTCCAAGAAACAGGGATTAGAGCAAAGGCAGTTGACAGATATTGAAATAATTCTCTGAGGACTCTTGAATAAACAGCCTAACAAGCTGAGTTGTCCAGCACGCTGCTTTTTCTCTCACAGTTTATAAGAAAAGTAGAGGGAGATTGATTTAAGCTATAATTGGGGTCTCACCTCTGCCTGTCACTGCCAATCAGTTTCTGGCAGGGTTAATAAAGCCAGGGGCCTCAGGTGTGTGATCCAAGGCCTGAGCCTAGCCGAGACACAGCTCGTTGAGCTCCTTGCAGATTAATTAAAGAGGGAAGATAATGCTACAGGTGCTAGGCCCTAGGGACTGTACTAGGGACTTTAACACAGACAAACACAAGCCAGCACTTTATAAATCAATGACTTGTTTCCCTGACAGGTGGTCTAAGCAAAACTGAAAAGGAGAAAACTGCTTTAAGGGCGCAGAAGTATTCTTTTTCAGTTTCTATGATTTTCATTAGCAGTAGCTGCTAGGAAGGTGCTCATGACTTTGACCTATATCTATGGACAGGAAGGATTGATTGTAATAAAAAGGTCTTTGGCTGTAGTTGTTGTCAGAGCTGGAGAACACACGGATGACAACTAAATGACAATTATGTAGCTACATTATTTTTGGTAAAGACATGGTTCATTTGAGACATGCAGTGTTTGTGCCTAATGGAATAAATTAATGCACTACGGATAATTAAGCACACTTGATTTTGTTGCCTTCAATTTCTTCTTTGATCTTCCACTCACTTTTTGTTTTACTTTCACCTCCTTATTTGTTATTCTTACTGCATTGTCCATGATATGATATCTTCACTGTTTTTTTACTAGTGCCAAAACTGAAGTTTCATTAGTGAAATACACACACACACACACACACACACACACACACACACACACACACACACACACACACACGCACATATATTTAGACACACACACACACACACACACACACACACACATGTAGACATGCACACACACACACACACACACACACACACACACACACACACACACACACACACACACACACACACACACACACACACATACACACACACACACACACACACGCACGCACACAGGCACAAACTTACAATATGCATATATATTAGCTCTTAGTATTATTACCACCTGATTTATAGGTTTCCATAAGCATTTAGCTTATGTTTTTTGATGTAATTACTAATTTGTTTGGAGCCCGTATTTTAAGACATGCAACTGCTTTATTACAGATGTATTCAGATCATTATTAAAACAATAAAACAAAACAATACACATATATTATTTAACCAAAGCCCTTAGATATACCATCAGACTACTAAAAAATGTACTTTTTCTTCCCAGTTTTTCACCCGCTACATGCTATGCAATGTCTCACTTACTTACAAAAATCTTAGTATTCTGCAGGGAAATGTCATTACTTAACATTGCCTGTTTCAGGTTTTTATTGAAAAGTCATTACACTTTATCGTGTGTTGTAGTTCGCAAACATCATTGCATTTGATCTCACAGTCACTGGTACCTCCAGTGCAAAGTTTGAGAATGTAGCTGTTTTATTCATGTGTCTTTTGTTATGCTGCACATTTTTGTGAAAAAAGTGTGGATTTTGTGAAAAAAGTGTGGAAAGTATGAATACTTTGGAGTGGTTAACTGAAACTGTAGGCGGGTCCATCAAACAGTTTCTGTTTGTGTAAAGGCATTTAGTACACTTTTGAGGAGGGATTTCACTTGTTTGGGTGATATCATATGCTACATCTCGACCTCTTAGTGCAAAAAATCTGGACAAAGCTTAAAGTAATGGGTAAGACAAAGGCCCAAAAATAGGGATAGGTTTTAAATAACAGGATTTGTGGTAACATGTTTATGGCCTTACATTCACTGCTGCAGTATTCATAACTTATGGGATTTCCTTCCATGAAGCCCATCATCCAGCCAGTCTACCAAAGTCTACCATTGCTTTAAGGTAAGCTGAACATCACTGACTCACTCCTTGTGTAGCATAGGGCATAAAAGTGACTTTCAGACATACCATTGTCAGAACTTCTTTGCTGCCAGTCTGAATGATGCTTTTAACCATCGGTCTCTTTGCCTCCATCCATCTTTTGCCATTTTTTTCTGTTTGCTGGAATTCCAGTGATCACTCCTGTTTGCTGAAGTCCTCACCATTGCAGATAAGTACTCATTTGAGGTTTTTGTTCTTTTCTTGCTTTTTTTGTGCTGTTTTGGGGGTTAATGTCACCTCGGAAGGGTAAATGCCAGTGTGGGAGACAGATTCCCCATAAAGACCACCAAGATAAGTGCCTTTTTAGCCTAGGAGCTTTTCATGACCATAAATCTTGTTCAATTTGTTAGGCGTTTGTCCCAAAAAACCTTTATAGTATTCTTTCTTCTCTTTCATTGTATCTTGAGAACCAGCATCTTAAGCTTCTTGCTAAAGATGCTATGGATGGAACTTCCTACCTCGAAGGTCAACTGTCAGGGAAGAAGAAGTTGAAAAAGGTAAGACTAGAATCTTTCACTGTCCAGCCTCTCCTAGGTGTTTCTCCTGAGGTTATTACAAACCTGGAAACTTGCCTGGTTTTGTTGTCAGATTCCTCTCCCGTGTCCAAGTTGGAGGCCAGCAAAGATCTAGCGGGAAGCACATCTGATGAGGCTTTGTAGGCATCCATTTTGAGCATTCCGGGGGAACCACTGTTGATTGTCTCTGAGGGGTCTAGGGGGGTTCTGCAGTTTCTTCTTAGGGAAGAATTTCCTACTACGGTTGTGGAATGCCATCCTGAGTCAGGGCCTTCTCAGTTTTCTAGGACAGATGTCCCTTTTAAAAAAGAAACAGAAAACTCAACATGTTTTCTCTGCTCTTAGGGATCTGCAAAGTGAGTGGTAGGCCTTTAGTCAGGGGTTGTTTAATGCTTTACTGTTCTTAAGGCCTCCTCAAGGGGTTTCAGTTTGTGCTCCGCCTTGGTCCTCTTCTTCACCTAAAAGGCCCAGGTAATTGAATTTTTTTGTTGAAGAGTTGGATTCTGATGAAGAATACCTTACTTATTCTACCCAGATTCCTTCTCCTTTAGACTACAGTCTGAGGAGGAGGACGCTAATAGTCCAGATACTCCTTATGAGGAAATTTCCTTTGGGGATACAACTCTAGGATGATGGAATTTTTAAGTGGGATTTTGTCCAGGTTTCTGTAATCCATAAGAGGTACTATGAGTTACGGAAGATAGATTGTCCTAAACATGCAGCTATGCCTTCTGTCTTGGCTCCTTTACTAGATGTTTTTCCAATGCCTCTAAAGTGCCTGATTCTTTGCCCCCTGCTCCCAAGACATCTGATAGGTTTTATAGGGTGTCTGAGGATTGTTCCTGTTTGTTCAAATATCCTGTTGCTGACTCCTCTGTTGTGTCTATAGCCTCTGTTAAGCCATCTCAATTTCTTCCTTTGTCCAAGTTACTGCCTTCTGACAAGGACAGTAGAACCATGGACAGGCTGGGTAAGAAGATTTATACTTTGGCTACCCTAGCTTTTAGGGCTATTAATTATCAGACCCATATATCTAAGTATGTGTTGGCTCTCCTTTCTCAGGCCTGTCAGCTTTTTTCTGATCTTCCAGACTCTGAGAGTGAATCTTCTGCTCTTTCCTTGTTCAGGACTTCCTCTCAAGTAGTTCCTCATTCTCTTCTAGGGCTGCTGCTTTTGGTTCAGTACTAAGGAGGAATTTTTGGCTTAGGCTTCAACCTTTACCCGATGATATTAAGGCTAAGTTGATGGATGCACCTCCAGATAATAAACTTTTGCTTGGGGAAGCAACTGATGGTTTGTTTTAGTCTCTTCAGGACAAGGGGAAGGCCTTACAGGAGCATAAACATGTCTTTGTTTCTTGTTTCTTCTGTGCCTAAATGTCAGAGAAACTATCCTTCTAAGCCAGCCTTTGTTCCTAGGCAATCTTGCCCTCCTGATAAAGGTAAAAAGGGTGATAAATAGGCTCCTCCTGCTAAGGCCACTCAAACTGCAGAGATTCTAAAGCCTTTCTTTCCTGACAAACCAGGTACTGTATGAGTATCCACCTGTTCCCAGCCAAATTCTTCCTTCTCTTCACCTTTCTCGTTCTCTTCCTGTTTGGCTTCAAATCACTCAGGACTCTTGGGTTCTGTTAATCATTCATCAGGGGTACCTCATGGTGTGGATTTCCCATCCTCCTTATATGAGCATTCCTTAGCCTCCTTAGGAACAGATTCCTTTTTCCAGAGGTTCTTTGAGATCTCTTGTCTCAGGGTACTATTCAAGATGTGCCTGTGTCCCAAAGGGGGAATAAGTTTTATTCAAGAATGTTTCTAGTGCCAAGAAAAGAAGGTACTTGGAGACCGATTCTAGACCTCTCTCATCTAAACACTTTTCTAAAGGTGCCTTCCTTTCAGATTTTGTTCTTTCAGACCCTTTTTGGTCTCTTGCTCCCTCAGGCCTTTCTGGTGTCTCTGGATCTCAAGGATGCATATCTCCATATTCCAATCCATTCTCTTTTCAGGAGGTTTATGCATTTCTCTGTTGCTTCCTGGCATTTTCAGTTCTGTGCTTTGCCCTTTCTACTGCCCCAAGGGTGTTCACCAAATACCTCACTCCTGATTTTGCTTTTTGCAGGCTTCAAGGGATCCAGATGTTTCCTTACTTGGATGACCTGCTGATTCAGGCATCCTCTCCAGAGGTCCTTTTGACAAATCTTCTTTTTACCATTTCTCTTCTTCAGAGCCTGGGGTTCACAATAAACTTCAAAAAGTCTTCTCTGACTCCTTCTCAGGATCATATCTTCCTGGATTTCAGGCTTCAGATGGTCCCCTGGCCTCCATTACAATTAGGGAGTTTCTGAGAGCACTGTGGTTCATGGCTTCCATCATTCTGATGCTCCTTCTGGCCAAACTCCACATGAGGAAGTTCCAGTGGTTTCTGAAGTCTGTGTGGCTTCAACATGTCCATCCTCTAGACTTTACAGTTTCTCTTCTCCCTTGTCTTAAGAAGGAAATGCTGTGGTGGATTCAGCAGTTGTCTCTGAATCCAGGGCTCCGTTTTCATCCTCCTCTTTCCGCTCAGGCTCTGTTCTCAGATTCTTCAGATATGGGATGGGGAGCAATGCTTGGCTCCCTGAAGGTTCAAAGAGTGTGGTCGCCTCATCAGCAGAAGGAGCACTTCAGTGTCAAAAATATGAGAGCTCTTATGCTGGCTCTTCAGGCCTTTCATCCTCTTTTCTCTCAGAGGCCTCTCAAGGTACTCACAGACAATACCACAGTTATGTGGTATATCAAAAAACAGGGGCAAGCGAGATCTTACCTTCTTTGCTGGCTGGCACTTCTGGTATGGGATCTGGCTGTCAAGTATCAAGTGACTCTTCAGACAGTTTATATTCCTTCAGATCAGATTATGGCAGACACTCTGGGCAGGTCCTTCACTCAATCTCACAAAGGTATGCTTCACAGTGATGTGTTTCTGGACATTGTTCACTAGTGGGCTACTCCTCATGTAGATCTCTTTGCATCCTCTCTGAACAGACAGTTTCCTCTGTTTTGTACCAGAGTGCCAGGTCCTCTGGTATGGAAGGTGGACGCCCTCTCATTTTCTTTGAAGGGGATGTTTCTTTATGCAGTCCCTCCCTTTCATCTCACTCTGAGAGGCCTGTTCAAGATTCAATAGAATGCTCCCAAAATCTTGTTGGTGACTCATTTTTGGCCACAACAGCACTGGTTCCTTCTACTTCTGCATCTAGCCAAGGCCAATCATCACAAGTTACCTTACAGGGTGGATCTACTCACACAACACAAGGGATCTCTCATCCATCCCCAGCTGTCCATGCTTCAGCTGACACTGTGGGTGACAGGGGTTTTATTTCTCATAGACACCTTTTTTTCTGAGGACATGCTGCAAGTCCTGCAGGAGGCCAGAAAACCTACTACTAGGAAATCCTACTTATCTAAATGGAAGAGGTTTTCTATTTGGTGTCTTTCTTGTGACCTGGATCCACTTACTGTGGATGTTTCTTTGGTTCTCTCCTATTTGTCTGAGTTGCTCAATGCTGGTTTGGCCTATTCTTCTATTAAGGCCCATTTATCAGCTCTTTCTGTTTGTCTGCCTTTAACTCCCCCATTAGCTTCTGGATTTGAGGCTAAGCAATTTCTTAAAGGGGTTTTTAATATTAGACCTCCAAGGAAACCTGTTCTTCTTTCGTTCTGGAGAAATTTACTCAGGCTCCTTTTGAGCCTGCTGTTTCAGCTTCCTTGCATCATTGTTCTTGGATGACAGTTCTTTTGTTAGCTCTTACTTCTGCCGGATGGGTGTCTGAGTTGTAAGTCTCTATGGCTTGTCCACCTTTTTTGATATTTCATGAGGACAGGGTGTCCTTACGTGCTAATCCTTCTTTTATGCCCAAGGTGGTTAATGAGTTATCACTTAATCAGTCTATTAATTTGCCTACTTTTTTCCCTTGTCTGCAGTCTGACAGTGAGAGGATGCTGCATACCTTAGATGTGCATAGACAGCTCAGATTTTATTTGGATAAGACTAAAGCTATCAAAAAATCTGATAATTTGTTTGTTTTCTTTCATCCTCATTCTTTAGGATTGGCTGTTTCCAAGAAACTATTTCTATTTGGATTTTAAAGACTATTTTTTTGTTGCACTTTTTATGGCAAGAGCCTTCCTTCTTCTGTAAAGGCTCATTCTACTGGAGCAATGGCCTCTTCTGGTGCTTTTTTCAAGGGCTCAGACACTAATTCTATTCTTGAAGCAGCTACCGGGACTTCTGTGCATACTTTTACTAAACACTACAAGTTGGATGGTACCTCCAGAGCTAGAGCTGGTTTTGCTAATGCCATTCTTCATGGCTTCTTAGTGGGCTCTACTGTTGCTTCCTCCTCCCAAGCTTCTTCTTGAGCTTTTGGCACTCTCCCATCCATGATGAATACTGCAGCAGTGAATATAAGGACATAGTACAGTTGTGTAAAATCTTACCATAACAATAGATGTCCTTGCCTTCATCACTGTAGTATTCACTCCCTCTCTCCATCCCCCTAGTCTTTTTCCTTCCAGGATGTGCAGGCTCTCTTGGTTTTCCTTGGACTGCTGTTCCTACTGGGGCAATCAGTTCTGAGGATGGTACACCTGAACATCACATTTATGCCCTACACTACATGAGGAGTGTGTAGGTGACATTCAACATACCTTAAAGCAATGGTAGACTTTGGTCCACTTATGCTGTGCTGATGAGGTCATAAGAAGGCTGAAACATGAATGTCCACAACTAGTGGGGTATGGATTTATTTTCTTGAATTTGTCCATAGAGACCTAAAAAGTAAAAAGTCATGGACATTCAGAAGCCAAATTCCTGAAATACTTGATGTACTTAAGGGTTCATTTGCATATATCCCATGGGCCTTTATTGCAAGAGGTTTTAAGGTATCAAACAGTGAAAACTCTAGCTTGGCTAGGTTTTTCTTGTAGTTTTTACTAATTGGTTTGTCTGTGTGACCTTTTAACTTTTTGATTCAAAAATTTGTCATATTGTAGGATGTTATTACATGTAGTTTTGGCAGCCATCATACAATTCATTCCTTAAAACAAAGCAGATGAAGTGGCATGCCAGTGAGAGTATAGTAAGATGAAGTATCTTAATGAGATGAGATTGAAGTTATGATACAAACAGCATCTAGACATATGTTTATATAGTCTTTGAGCAGTATTATCTTTGCAGTTATTCTCATAGTTTCACCAAAGAAGTTCAAGGTCAATCGTTACATAGATGTCATAAGCTAAAATGGCATCAAGAATTTACTGGTTGCTTTCTGAACTAGAACAAAAAGACTTTTAAGATACTGGATACGCTCAGGCATATTTGCACATTCAGACAGGTTATTTCCATTCTTGAAAAGATATACAATAACATCTTGTGACATCCTTCCTCTGGGTCAGTGATCAAGGAGCCCCAATCCTCACCACTGACACCAGTGGGGAACGTTCACTGAGAGAAAAATAGGCACAAACAGTATTTTCAGATGCAGTCCTTTGCACCAAGTACAATTTCCCTTAAGAACACACAGGAAATGCACACTCCAGTCCTGGGGCTGGGCTTCCTCTCTGGGCCCCAAATAAGACTCCCCACTGACCCTTATAGAGATGAGTCCTTAGCCAGGTGTTCCAAGCCATGTCCTCCACCATCCTCTCTGTGAAATTAGTGCTGTCACTGTCCCTGTTCAAAGAAGCTGTCACACACACTCCCTTTGAGATTTGATTTTCACACACACACATAAACACACACACACACACACACACACACACACACACACACACACACACACACACACACACACACACACACATGCTCTTGGGAAAGGCTAGCACAGCTTACCCAGTCTTCCGCCTCCACCCAGACTATAAAGTAGATTTGCTGATACTGGAATACCTGAAGCCAGCTACTTTAAGGTTTTTACCATGGTAACCAATTACATTTATTAAAATTAATACTTCTACAAATGGGAGTGTTTAACCAAGCAATAAGACTTTCAGGAACGAGAAGCCACAGTGCCACTAAATAAATGCAAGTACTCTCAAAGGTTAAATATTTATCTTTCTCTCTCTCTCCCTATATATACATATATATATATATATATATATATATATATATATATATATATATATATATATGTATATATATAAAATAAAAGAAAACATGAAAATACTGAATATCTATTTACAGTAAACACCAGTGTTTCAGTTAAGAAATATAAAAAACAATACCGATAGAAAGACTGAGACAGATACAGAAAAAAACAACATTTAGCTAATCTCACTATATTTCTTTAACTAACTGGAGAATTACTGTTCCCTAGTTACTTACTAAAGCAAGGCAGATGTAAGAGGATGAGTGTCTTCATAGGTCCAAAAACAGAGGGCACCCCTCACATCTCTCACTGGTATTCAAATACAATTTCAGTGCTGCCTACAGAATATCACATCTGGTCACCTGACTCTATGGTTCTCACACTATCCCCTCAGTAGAAACTGAGCCAGGATCTGTCACTGATGTGTTACAATACACCATAGAAGTTTAGCTAAAGTTTATTACAGCATCTGGAAACTGTAAAACAATTCTAACACTTCCACACTTCCTGCAGAAATTAACAAGCTATTCTCTGGCACCCAGGGTAGCAATTAATTCACCACTATGGACAATAGAGCAGGATCCCAGCCCAAGCTTTTCACAGTTATTGTGTCTCTGACTGCCTAAACAAAGTCATTTAATTTCAGGCTATTTTTCTTAAGGTCAGCTGGGCTGAGCCAAACCCCTTCCCTTCCAGCATCCACTGTTGAGATATATACATTTCATCAGTTACAAAAATACAATCTGACATACATGTATATTTCTTTTCTGTCCAGCAAGACCCATTGATGATGCATTTTTTAGCACAACCAACTTTACAAATAAATTTTTAACACAAACATCTGCACAAATCAGTTTGTTATTCAAATGACATAATTTTTTACAAAACTCCAACTAGCAATGCTAGCATATGTTACACATGCACTGTCCTACTCTCTTTGGCACATCTGGCAATACCTGACATCATCACGCATCTAATGCCATCTTCTACTCTTTGTTCATTATGCTTCAAGGATTCTTTCCAACTGTGGTATCCAAGTGCTTGTTTTTTGTTGCATGAGCACCATTGTCAGATACTGCTTCCTGGACATCATGTGTATTCCACATACTGTACATATACAAGTTGCTTCTAACTATGAGACTTTGCTACAATTTGAGAACACAGCCTATTGCAGGAGTGAAAGGTTGCTTATTTATTTGTTAATGTATTTTATTATTTATTGATAAGCTCTTTTTTCCAAGCTGAAGGGACTACAGAGTAAGAGTATTTAAGTAAAGGGAAGTAGGAGAGGAGCAGGTGGACTTGCCTCTCTTTAAAAAATGGTTGTGGTGATTTTTTGTATGTTTCATTGTAATCAGTGTTTTATGCATGTATGTTTTCTTGCCCTGGTTCCTAGTGTCCAGGTTTTCGCTGAAAATGGTACTTGGGCTACTCAATCTGAAAACAAAAGTTAAATAAATAAATAAACTCAATAATGTTTGAGGGCATGTATGTAGATCAGTCTGAGGAAATGTTTTTACTAGTCTTATGTTTTCATACGACACAGCATTTTTATGATATGGACTGGGTTTCTTCAGTTTTTCATCCTTGGATGATTTCATTTCAGTTTTGCTGATCTATGATTAAATTCTTCCACATGCAGTTATTGCAGCAACGTTTATCAGTAGTCCTCCCCTTATACATTTCAGCAAATGTTTGTTGTATAACAGCTTAAATACCACTAAAAGCTATGTTGGTAAAAAAAAAATCATATTTTGAAAAAAAAGGATTCATAATTTTCTCAGGAGTGCAAAACATGTACTATAGTCGCAAAATATACTTTTACCTGTTCACATTATGATCTTCTCCATGAAGATGTGTATCTTATATATTTCTGACTGCATCTCTCCAGGTTTCTTCAAATAGGTCAATACAGATATATCAAGGGAATCTGATGAACAGGGGTAGCATACTCATTTTGCACCCTCCTACCTTAACTGGATTATAATGTGTCAAATAAATTTGCTTTGCAAAACAGACAATGTAGTTCTTTTATTAAAATTTATTTTTTGGTTATATGACAACTTTTGGCAATAGCTACACTGACCTTGCAAACCAAAATATTGAATAATCATTACATTAGAAATGTGTCAGCCAACAAATATAAACACATTATGCTATGTATTTTACAAACCAAATTGGTTTGACAGATACAGTATGTATGTATCTATGCATTTACATCAATATATGTGTATATTCACCTTCATGAAAATATGCCTGAGTGTGTGTGTGTGTGTGTGTGTGTGTGTGTGTGTGTGTGTGTGTGTGTGTGTGTGTGTGTGCGCGCATATAGCTAGTTAGCTACAGAGACAGATAGATATGAATATGGTATCTGCTCACTGAAGCTTAAAAATTAAAAAAAATGTCTGAAGTTAAATCAATTGCAAAAGGAGAATGAACACCTTCCTTTAGCCATTGATCAACTAAAAAAAACTTAAAGTGCAGTGTTATATAATTTGTCTGAACAGTGGTGTTGTTAGGGACAGGGTTTTTGGTAACGTAATATGTAGGGATGAGTTTAAGTACAGCAGCAAGATTAGGGTCAGTAAACATAAGTAAGGATGGACATGAGAGATTTGCCCTCCTATACCACCTTAACCATGTGTGATAACCCTGATTCTAACCCTGCTCCTACCATTAAAGTTAATCCTAAAGTGTAACACAAGCTATTGGCAGCAGTCATACTATCCACATTTCATACCTTGATCTGGTCAAGGCATTTGACACCATCTTCCATTTTAGCATAATTAGTTACCCAAATCCAGTACAAATCAATCCTTATGTGGTAAAACGGATAGGCAGTTGGTTAAGAGACAGAATCCACATGGTGCAGGTGGCAGGTGTAGTGTCAGAGGATGTGAAGATAACCAGTGATGTTCTATGGGGTTCAGTGCCAAAACCTGTTTTATTCAATATTTATGTTTTTGACCTCCAGCTCAAGAACCAAGACCCAAGGGTAACTAAGTTTGCAGATAACTGCAAAGTGGGAGACATTGCCAAATCTCCCTGTGATGCTGAAGTGCTCCAGGAACAACTTGTCCTTGTAAATACCTGGTGTGCTAAAACTGGCTAAAGCTATTTGCTAAAATGTATAATATTGTCACTTTTGGTAGGCAACCCTCCCCACAGCATACAGCACAGATAGTAATACCGCACTTCTAAATAAGTATATAGATCTTAGAACTTGGGTTGATAATTCCCTTTCCTTTGATAACCATGTAATGACAGTAGTCAGGAATTCCTTCAACTTAATCACAACAAACAGTGAGAAGGTCACACTGAAAAACCAATCAGTAAAAACTAAATGAAAACTCCAGCCAAGCTAGAACTTCCAATGAGTGACCTCCCAAACCTCCTGTAACAGAGGCACATGGGATATATGTAAATTACCATTATGAACATCAGGTGTTTCAGCTATATGGCGATTCTGATTGCCCATGACTTTTACGTTTGAAGTCGTTTTAATGGACAATTTCAGGCCAATAAAGCCAAACACCACTAGCTATGGATATGCATATTTTGGCCTTGTTATAGCACAAGCAGAGTGTTTGACTAAGCATAAGAAACAGAGGGTTGTTATACCCAGCTGATGTCCATATCATTCAGATCATGAATATCATTCATATCTATAGACGTTATTGTCTCCTTACATTTAACAATTATCAGGTCAATTATACAATGTAGCACCCCCTTTGGGATGTACTTCACTAGACATATTACGCAATTATAATGACCCTTGGGGTTCCTAACTAAGAACTTCATGGGTTTAAAAACACTAAACTCTCAGAAAAAATAGAAGCACTCTCCCTTTATTCAGTATCATATAGACTATTCAGAGAAGATCTATACCTTGCATTTAACTCAGTTAAGGAATTGGTGGCACTGGATCATTTGTACCTTTACATGACAAGTAGTACCACTAGTACCAGAACCAGAGATATACAATCTTAATCATCAGATTAATAAAACAAGTTGGAGAGTCAACTTCTTTACCCAGCATCTCTTCCACCTCTGGATTAGACTTCACTCTGCAGATCAAGCATTGTGATAAACTATCTTCCTTTACACAGAAACTGGATAATTGGACGGATATTCATAAATGCACTCAGGCTTGATTGTCTTACCCCTACCAGAGATGGGAGGTAGAGTCAAGAATGGGTGACAACAAGGCACAATGGTTGCAAGATTCAGTTGCCTTAAATGTTCCTATGATTTTTATGAACCAGTTAAGTGAGCTGGCCCACAGGCCCTTTTCAGCCAAGAAGCAGGCAAAAATAGCAACAGCCTAAGATATCACAAACAGACACAGAGATGCATAATACTAATACAATTCATAATATTCATACAATACAATTACAATCAAGTTATGCAAATTCAAATGTTGATAGTAAAGGACACTTGGATGGTAAATAATATGTAGTCATAGAAACATTGGAGAATAGGTTTTAATTTGAAATGTTATCAACCAGAATCTCTAACACATTTACACTTACTTTCATCAGAGAGGTGTTTCTTTAATAACTTATTCATTTTTTGAAAGTTAGAGGAGGTAGCTCCTCTTCTAACATTCCAAGACTAGATGAAGTTGCTTCTCTTCTAACCTGCCAAGTTACCTGGAGAAATCAAAAATGTTATCTATGTTAATTGTAAAATGGAAAGCATGACAGGCTTAGGACAGTTTCATGAAATAAGATAATTACTATTTCAAGGAGTCCTGTTAGCTCACAAATTCCAAAAATATAGTAGCTATTTCTTCTAAGATTGTTGCTTTATTGTTATGAAGATGAAATGAAGTGTGCTAAATTTATTTCAATGTGCATTGCTTGAAAATGATTTAGCAAATTGTTTCATCATTATGGGTCATTTCAGTCAGATGCAATTGTGGCTTCAAAACAAGGGGGCTGTAGGAAGTAACTGAATGGGAGGGCTGACTAGAATGTTGAGCAGCTATATTATGACAGGTCAATGACCCTCCATCTGTCATCAAACAACAGCTGGTGACAGTCACTTTCTTACACAGAATGCCTTGGTACATACTTAACTAGCCACTTTATATGTTCATCAAATGCCCAGTTACCATTACCAGGGCTGGCTTAAGTGAAAAAGAGCCCTAGACAAAGGACTAAATAATCTCTTCTGCTGCACAATGGTTCAACTCTGAACCACCTTCACAAGCTCCCTGGTCAACCCCAATGCTTTCTTCTTCATAGCATCCAGGAAAAAAACATTGCTTCTTTCTTGTTTTTACACTTGTCTTACTCTTCAGCCTTTCCTGCACATTGTCAAAACACTATAACTGACCAAAAACTGCACTGCAATAACTGTAGAGGAAGGAAGTGAATTAAGTGAGGGGTCTGCATACTGCTACACACCCTGAAGCCTTGAGTTTCTAGATGATCAGAGATGCGTTTTAGAGCTTTTTTTCAAATGTTGATCCACTGATGACCTGATCAAAAATAAATAAGGAAAGAAATGTAGATGCACACATTTTTTTCAAGTAAGAAATAAGTCATATTCAAAGCTAAATGTTTACTGCAGTCAGTGTACTAGTTCTTAATAAAGTGAGAAGACAATAGAATGGAAGGATACTTCACCCCTGCTCCAAGAAATACAATCACCTTCTGTTTTTTCTCTCCTGGTGTTAGACTGGGATGAAAGTGAATGAACCAGTGGCCCCAGTGACATACATCAAGTCGTTACTATCATACATATGCACAGCATGCTTCTTCACCCCTACCACAAAAATGCAGACACTTTCTCTGTACCCCTCTGATTTTAGACTATGAAGAAAGTCAAAGAACAATTGGACAGGATATTATTTCATCATGTTGACAGACATATATACAGAGCAAGTATGCTTACCCCTACCCCAAAACGATAGCTACTTGTACAACTCTGATGTTTAACTTTGCAAAAAGTGAAAAAATAATGATTACAATTGTGAAGCTGCCAGCCCAGCTAGCTGGAATTTTGTAAATAATCACATGTCATTTGTGAATATTAATATGAGCCATAGGCTTGCCTTACAAATAAAAAATAACTATATGTTATGTACATATTAAACTACTGGTGCAGAAGTGTGTGTGTTGAACTGTGTGCTCTGTAATGAGCTTCAAGAATGTAACCACAGTTTACCCTACTGGAAAAGAACAGCATTAACTTGCAAACTCTAAGAAAATAAATGAATAGTTTTATGACTGTGCTTATCTCAGTTTCAAGGCAGCTAGGAGACACAATGTTTACAGCTAGAAGTTCTTTCTGTTGTCTGGAAACAGAAATAATTACAGGTTTCAAATGTAAAAGTGTTTAACTTTTTTATGACTTCCAGTTCTAGGCAAACTTCTGAGAGATAAGTATTTCTGACACAGAGGTGCTAAATTTTAAGTTTCTGTTAGCCTGGGAACTGAAGGCAGGTGGCAAGAGTGATATCATCCAGCTGACCCAGAAGTAATGTTTTGATATTCATTTGGGAACTCAGAGACTTTGCATTTTGTATCTTGTCTTTGGACCTGAAAACATCCTGTCCTCAGCACTCCTGCCTTGCTAATAGTAAGTACTAGATTATAGTAATCTCTCTTAGAGATAGATAGGAATATAGTAAGATTAGTTTAGATGTTTACTGTGTTTATGTTAGACTGACCTGCAATGTTGTTTTAAAATATTTCCTGTGATTCTGAACTCTGTCACTGTGTTGAGTTATTGAGTATTGTCTTCTGCTTTCATTATTTATTATTAAATCTATTTAAATGTTTTAATAGTGGCTGGTTTGTTTAGAGATATTTAAGCTTTTAGAGTATTTACATATGTATTTTGTGACACTGTACAGGCCACTCCTTAATAGCCTTGAAGTCTTGGTCATACTTACCATCTGGATAATAATAACATCACATAGTAGGATTGGTCACCCTTTGGGAAGGGCCTTATAATAGCTGATAAAGAGATGGTTGGTGGCAGTGATAACTACCTTTTAGTCTGGGCAGAAGTGGGCATAGATAGTAAACCTGTGCCAGACTTTCCCAGGAGTATGTATGTGTGTGTGTGTGTGTGTGTGTGTGTGTGTGTGTGTGTGTGTGTGTGTGTGTGTGTGTGTGTGTTTGTATATCAATCAAAGCTCAAAGTGTGTATGTCAGCTACTTGGGCAGGGACACAAAGCACTAGTTGGACAGAGAGGGTGCTGGAGGTTTTAGCTTGACCACTCAGCTGAGATCTTAACCCTGTAGCTGTGCCAGTAGGGAGTCTTATTGGGGATCTGGAGAAAGAGGCCAAAGCCAGCCCCAGACTGGCTGTGATCTCTGTGTGCTCTTAAGGGAAAATGTACTTTATTGTGTGTGGACTAGTCATCCTCCCAATGTCCACATCCCTCACTGATGCTAGTGGTGAGGATTGAGGCTCTTTGATTACTGGGACAGTGCAGGGGTGTCACAACAGTAATGTGCCCCAATGTGCTAATCCTAGACAGTATACTGTTCTTGGACATTTTGTAGTGACCTTCCATGCAAACCTATGAGCAGGACCTATTTTTGACTAGGTAGAACCACACAGGCAGACACTTTGAGTAATGGAGCTCCTCTGAAAAGCCTATGTTAAAATTCCCCATAGAGAAGTGGGTATGGGAGTTTAGTGCCCCATCCCAATTTCTGGTGGTCTAGATGTTCTGTGATGTTGCTTACGACTTCTTTGTGAAAGAAAATTACAATTACTTTTGAAGTGATCTTTTAGTATATGCTGACAAGAAGAGCTGTATATGTGCCCCAATATTTTCTGCAAACACAGATAGAATTAGTGATATTTTTCATACATTAATGCACATACTGACACTGCACATGACAAAACATGTGTATTGCAATGCACACACATGCGCGCATGTGCACACACACACACACACACACGCACACACACACACACACACACACACACACACACACACACACACACACACACACACACACACACACACACACACTCTATATACTTACTGCAGCCACCTTGCATAAATGTCAGTTTACACTCAACATGCTTTTATGGAGTGTGGGGAAACCAAGTACCTAGATAAAACCCATGAGAGACTGGGAATTCATACAGAAGGACCACAACCAAGAACTCAACCAGAAGATCAAATGTTGTGAGATGTGAGAAGGCAGTGTTCTCAATTCACAGCTGTGATAATGACCAGTTACTTTAATACTCATGATGCCCAGAGTGCCAAAGATAACCATGTACTGTGTACAATGATGATGCTTGAAAGATACGAAAAGTGATAGAAGTTATGCCCAACTTGTTAATCTTAATCACACTGCAATTCCTCCAACAGAGACACGAAGACACACACATACATACATACATACATACATACAGAAACACACAAGTGTGAGTAAGTCACAGCAGTGACTGTTTTACACTCATTTTAGTAAATACAATCTACTGTATCAAACTGTCTCTCCACGGCTATATCAGTGACCATTTAACTCATTATATCCAGTAAAGCTTTTTTAAGTGTGTACCTTTAACTCCCAGTGGGTGTGGCTTGAGCTTGTAAAACATAGTTTTCACCTTGCAGTTCTAACAAAAATTCATTGACAGAGGTCAAACGTCAATATAATTGTGTTTGCCATCATGTATGCTTCAGGATAAAATATTCTAATACCTTGTATGTAGCATGGTTTTGGAATTATTAATGCAAATATGAACAAGCAATATTTGATGCCTAGAGATGCTGTAGGGGGTAACTGCAGAAATGCCTGGAGACATCACTCGGCTGTAATGAACTAACTATCATCAAACAACAACAGAGATAAATATTTTTATACACAGATGGCCTCAGTACCCATATATTGCATCCACTTTATTGACTATGCTCACCATAGATGTCTGATTGTGATTATCAAATGGCTACAGTAAAGTATTCTAAATTGCTTCATACAAATGAACACTAGTGCTGTACTGCCAGATTAATGACTGTTTAAGTTGACTGCAACAGTAGGATCAGTCATTTTCATCCACACACAGCCCCCATACTCAGCAATTCGAACCACATTTTTGATTGTGTACATCTCAGATGTCCAACATTGGTGGAAAATAAATAATGCTTGTGCTGCAGCCTTCAACAGACCATCAGTTTTTATGGTCTCAGTCTCTCTGTAGACTATAGGATCATAGGAGATTACTAGGCTAGTGGCCCTAGAGCCTTTACAAGCCTAACCATGTTAATCCCAAGTATTCCCATTTGTTCTTTTTAGGTTGTTTACAGAATAAATTTATGAACAGAATGGGTCTGTGATCAACAATGGCTACCCCTGTCTATGAGGGACATGGGTGCCACCCCAGGTACAAATTTGCAGTCTCCCATCCAGTTATCTAGGTTGCTTTTGAATAGGGTCAGTGAGGAGCTCTGTTTAACATGAATAGGAAGTCTATTCCAGAGAAGCAGCAGTCTCTGGGAGACATATCATTCTCTCCAGCATGTTCTGTTAATGCCACAAGCTAGGTTGAGATCCCTAGAGTTAGTGAATCTTGTGCAATCTGACTTGCAGATTTGCAGCATTTCCACTGGGGCAGGGTTGGCAATTGCCCTATAGGCCAGGCAGAATCACCTCTCAGCAGCCTATAAGATACAGAGTAAAGTGACAGGCCTTTCAGCCTGTCCACATAGGTTATGGTTTGGAGTCCCTATATTTTCTTAGTGAGAAACCTCTGAGGTCTCTCCAGCTGCTGCAGCTGTCTGGGAAGGCACATGCAATAGGGTGCATTATACTCTATTAGCGGTCTGATAAGGGTCAAGTACAGTGGAGTTATAACATCCCTTGACCTGGATGCTATGCCCTTGCTTATAAGGTATGCTATGTAGAAGTCTTTCCTTACCACTGTGGAAACTTGATGGTCAAAGTTCAGATTGCTATCAACCTGTGTTCTCAAGTCTTAAATCACTGGGTTGGAACTCAGGGGTGTGCTACCAATATTGTAATTTGTAGGGAATTACATTTTGGCAAAGGGAATAATACTGCATTTTTTGCATTTGTTTTAGAGTATGGCTTTCACACCATTTGTTTGTGTTAGCCCTTGTTGTAATATGTTGACATCATTGGGGGGTCTCGATGATTGCTCCCAGTTTGTAATCATCAGCGAACCTGGTGAGCCAAAGGATGTCTACTTTGGCCTGGACTTCTGAGAAATAAATGCCAAACAGTAAGGAGTCCAGTACAGACCTCAGTGGTACTCCACTAGTGATGGGTCTACTGCTGGAGGTAGAGTCACCAGTTTTGACAGAATATGTTCTGCCAGTGATCCAATTAGCTACCTATCTAGTAATGTATGGGTTAATCCCTATCTGGAAGAGTTTCTCAATGATGCCAGGGAGAAGAATTGTGTCAAAAGCCTTGGCAAGGTTGAGATAGGCTGTGTGGACTGTCTTATCTTTGTCCATGACCTTGGGGATATTCTCAAAGCAGTATACTAGGTTTAATAAACATGATCTACCCTTAATGAAACCAAACTGGGTTGGGTTCAGAGTTTGGAGGTCACCGTGTTCTTGTTGATAAGGTCCATGATAATTATTTCCATGACCTTGCAGATGAAGCTGGCTGGACTTATGGGTCTATAGTTCTCAGGGTCAGTTGTAGGCCCCCCTTTGTGCAGGGGAATTACTGTTGCTCTTCTCCATTCTACAGGAACATAGCCAGTTCTCAAGCTATGATTAAAGAGAATGACATGTGGGTCTGCTAGGTCTTGTTTTATATTGTTTAGTAAACAACCTGGGATATTATCTTGTCCCATTGAGGCTATGTTTTTGGCCTTGGTGAGCACAGAGATGGCCTGTTCTCTAGAGATACTGGGCAGAGGGCTGTTGTCAGGTATGCTTTGGAATATGATAGGTGCTGATAGGGAGTGAAGTTTGCACTGAGTCTGTCAGCTATCAGAATGGCGATATATTCTGGTGTAGTATGACCCCTTCTGCAACCAGTTTAGCACAAAGCTGGGGATTCCTTTTTAGACTTTCGACGTAGTTAAAGAACACCTTATGATTATCCTTGGCAAGGGATGCAATTTTAGTTTCATAATTTGCTTTAGAAGACTTTACAAGATTTCTGATTTTCTTGTTTAGGCTTAGGGGAGAACTCTTCCTCTGTAGAGTGATATCCCTCTTGTTTTTGAACAACAGTTTCTTCCCTTTGTTATATAATCTGTTTACATTTGAAGTCCACCACAGTGGTTTGATCTTATGGGAATTCCTGGTTTTGATCTAGTCAGGCACAGCAAAGTTTATGCAGTCACTTAAGTGTTTGTACAGAGTATTTCTGTGCATTTCTGTATAGTGATCATTGAAGTCTGCGATTGCTGGTAGCATGAAGCTTTTTCTACCATCACTTAGTAGGCCGTGCTTAGCTTTTTAGAGTTTTTATCATTTTTGATCCTGTGAGTGTGTCAGTTCCAGTAGTTACTTCAAATGAGACTGATTTATGGATTGATCTAACCAGGGAGGGCATCACGCATGGGGAAGTACAGTGACCCCCCCATGTTGATGATTACTATGTCCAGAGCATTAGAGTCACTTGTGGGGGTACAGACTATCTGTTCCAGATGATTTGTGTTAACAAATTCCAGGAACCTTTGGGCAAAAGTGTTTTGGCTAATGTATGCACCCCTAGTCTATGGAAGGATAGTTGAAATTTCCCATGACTAGGGTCTTGGCTGTATGGTGAGCATTTTTGTAAGTTGAAGTAGGCAGTGTCCTCGCCCTGGTTTATGATGGGGGCTCTATAGCTAGGAATGATGTGGCATGGTGCTTTTCCAATAGCTAATTGGACATGGAATAGTTTGAGAGAGTCATGCTGTTTGACCAGTCTCAAAATGTATTTGATTTTAATGAGAATGGATAAACATTCACCTTTGGTTCCTTCATGCTCATTTTGAGGTCTGAACATGTGGAGGGTATTGTAACCTTGCACGGCTGGGGTGATCTCAGTGGCCTTGAACTATGCCTTGGAAACTGCACAGATGTCAGCATCCTCGAAGGTGAGGAGTGCTTCCTGGGAGTGCAGTTTCATGTTTAAACTTCTAGCATTAAGCAGCATGACTCTGAGTTTGTCTTTATTAGATTTTGTTACATTGGAAAATGTGTTGTTTTGACATTGCCTAAAAAAGGCTTTTTGTTTTGACATTGCCTAAAAATAGCACTATGGGGAGGCAAGAGCCTTTGCCAGTATCTGAAAACCTTTGTGGGGACAGGTGCAGACCATCTCTAGCAAAATAGAGAGAGAGGTCTGTCTACCATATCTTCCCAGTCTGACAGATACTGGATCCACCTGGAATGACACCAGAAGCTGAGACAATTGTTGAAGTCAATCATTTTTTGTTTATATTGGGGCATCATCCTGGGCGAGGGTAGGATGCTGCTTAGGGATATGGACATACCTGTCTGGGATACATAATCAGAGAGTTCTGTCATGTCTGTCTTCATATAGTCCAGAGAGTTGCATCTTAAGCCATTCACTCCAACATGTACTATAACAGAGTCATAACTGTACTTGTTGTTGAGTAACTTGAGTGCATGCATGATTTATTGGATCCTGGCACCTAAAAGGCAGCTGACCATGACCTTATTCTTGTCCAGTCTGGTGAGAGGGATGTCTGTGTGTCTCACTATGAAGTTGCCTATGGAGTTACCTATGACTAAGACCTTTGATGTGTTTTGCCTTAGGGGCTTATTTGTTGAGACATGGGTGTGTGTTTTGATATATGTAGTGGTTTCTTTTTGCTTAGCAGTGAGTGTGGGTGGTGTGCAATAGGGAGGTATCTGTTCTTTTGGTAGGTTTTCAGTGAGTACCTCCATATATGTGGGTTTATGTGTTGTGACTTTATTTTGTGTGAGAGGTGAGGATTGTGTGAGAGGTGAAGCCTGTATGCTGACAACCTGTTTGATGTCTAGTTTGTTTTTACATGAGAAAATTGACTTGATTTCCATAGTGTATTTGCATCTCTCACATAGGGTGTTAGTTTGCTTTAGAAGTAAATGGTTGTAAGGATACATGAAGCAATTGCTACATTGCTTCAAGATGCCCATATCAATCAAGTTGGCAGAAGAAATGATGGAAAACTGCCTGTCTACTGTGGCAGGATTTTTCTGAATGTGGTATTTGGGAAGGAAGTGGGCTAGCTGAACTTAGTCACAAACAGCAAAAATGAAGCAGTACTTCAATTAAATACAGTTAACAAAGTGCAGTGCTGGCTTAAAATATACTTATTTTTCATTTTTTTTAGTAGATGCCTTGGATTTCAGTGCAGATGGACTGCAAACCTCTGGCTAAAGTTGTGAAATGTTGAGCAGCTCCGGTAAACTGAACGCACACTTGTGCAAACATGAGGCTTGTATACTTAAGTTCAAAGGTTCATAGGTAGGTACTAGGCTATCTGCCCGAGGGCATTTATAAGCCTAGCCAGAGTGTGTCGGCTTCTGCTGCCCCATTGATTAATTAACTGAGCCTCTGTCAAGCAGAGCCAATGTAGTGATCCCAGTGGTGTATTTTCTGTTACCCATCCACTCGTCAAGGTTTCTCTTGAAGAGTGTTAGTGAAGGGCTCTGCCTAATGTAGTTAGGAATTTTGTTCCAAAGCATGGGGAGTCTCTGTGACAGGAATCTATCCTGCCAGCATGTTCTATTTATTGTTGTGGCGAGGTGTAGCTCACTAGAGCACATGGCTCCCAGTGACTTGGATTTCTTTTGGTGGAGCATGTCCATCAATCCTGAGTTGGACATGGCTTTGTAAGTCAGGCAGAGATCACCTCTGAGTAAGCGATATGCCACTGAGTACAGACAGAGTTTTTTCAGTCGGGCTGCATAGGACATATGTTTGAGGCCAGTAATTCTCTTGTTGAGGTGCTTTTGTGGTCTTTCCAGCTGTTGGAAGTGTCTTGTGAGACATATCCTAAATGGGGCATTGTACTCTATGATGGGTCTGATGAATGACGAGTAGAGGGGCACTATAACCTCTTTATTTCTAGATACAAACCCTTTAGTAATTAGATGGGCCACATAGAAGGATTTCCTAACTACTTTGGCAATATGATTGTCAAAGGAGAGATCACTATCTACCTGGGTCCCCAGATCTCCTATTACATCTTCTGTATTAAGGGGGCTGCCGCCTATGTGGTAATTCATGGGTGTTTTGTTTTTCCCAAATGGGATGACTATGCATTTTTTGGCATTTAGCTTGAGGCCATGACTTTGACACCAGGTGTCTGTCTCAGTAAGGCCTTTTTGAAGGATGTCCGTGTCAGCCGGAGAGTCAGTTATGGCTCCCAGTTTGCAGTCATCGGCGAACTTGGTTAGCCATAGTCCTCCTGTGTTTGCCTGTACTTCTGAGAAGTATATGCCGAACAGTACGGGGTCCCAGGACCGAGCCTTGTGGGACACCATTTGTGACTGGTTTAGAGTCGGACCTGGAGCCTGCTATTCTTACCGTGTGAGTTCTGTCTTTAAGCCAGTTGGCAACCCATCTTGTGATATAGGGGTTTATGTTCAGGCTGGTGAGTTTTTCTATAATACCCGAGTGAGGAATGGTGTAGAAGGCCTTGGCAAGATCAAGATAGGCTCTGTGAACCACCTTTCTCTCATCTATGGCCTTGGTGACTGTCTCAAAGAAGTCAATCGGGTTTAGTAGGTATGATCTGCCCTTAACAAAGCCGAACTGAGTCGAGTCAAGTGTTTGGAGGTTCCCAATGTCTTTGTTAATGAGTTCCATGATGATGCGCTCCATAGCCTTGCAGACCAGGCTAGTCAGGCTTATGAGGTGATAGTTACCAGGGTCAGTTGTGACCCTTCCTTTGTAGAGCGGAATAACCATTGCTGTGTGCCATTCTGTGGGCACATAGCCTGTGGAGATGTTGAGGTTGAACAGTGTGTTTAAGTGCGGGGTTAGTTCATTCTGTAGTTCATGTAAGATGCAGCCTGGGACACCATCTGGCCCCATTGATGCTGTGTTTTTGGCTTCTGAAAGGGCTGTTTTCACCTGTGCTTCTGTGATTTCCGGGTCACTACACTGTTCTGGTATTGTTGTGGGCCCTTTTGAAGGTGAGAGGGAGGTGAAGTTTGCACTGAATCTGTCTGCCAGGATGTCGGCAATATCAGTAGGTTCAGTATATTTTATGCTATTTTGCACTAGCTCAGAGCATATCTGCGAGTTGCCACTTAGATTCTTGACATAGCTAAAGAAGGCTTTGTGGTTATCTTTTGAATCCTTGGCTATTTTTCTTTCAAAGTTAGCCTTGGATGATTTTATGAGGGATCTTAGTTTCTTTTTTCTTACTGATATTGATCAAGGATGTTTTTCCTTCTTGGGATTTGCTTTTTTTTTCTGAACTAGTTTCCTCCTTTTCTTGTATAATCTGTTTATGGCAGGGGTCCAACAGACTGGCTTCCTTCTCTTAGGGGAGTGAGTCTTGGTTTTGCTAGGGATGGCATGACCCATGCATCCTTGTAGGTGCTCATAGAGTGCAATTGTAAAGGATTCTGCATCTTGGGCAGTGTTATCCTTTAGCGTGGGGGCTGTGAAACTTACCACCTCTGCCTTAAGTAAGGTGAAGTTTGCTTTAGAAAAGTTTTTCACTGTTGTTTCCTTGGTTGGGGGTGGTGGTGAGGTGTGGATATCCAGACTGATTAGTTTATGGTCTGATCTAAGCAGTGATGGGTTGACCTCTAGTGTGGATCACCTGTCACACAGGCGACAGTCACATTTAAACCGTTTTAACACAGCTACCAATGAGAAAGCCCCAAACTAAGCCTTCTACAGCAATCCTCAACTCAGGCAGGTCCTGAGCTACACACTTCTGACACAAGGGTGCGGGAGGCCCTCTTAATGTAAGATGGGTAGTTTAAGAGCACAACAATACCAAACAGTTTAGATTCAGCAGATCTGAATCTAGCCTGTGCTATGTAAGGTAAAGAAACAGAATTTCTAGATGGGAAGGAGTAAGGGAGAGTCACTTAAAAATAAAAATGAGTGTGTTTAGTAGTGTACTATTAGATGAACTGCAGTTGGTGCACAAACTGGCATCTCTTCAAGCAGCTGTGAACAGTGGGAGACTATGTTGAGTGCTTCCTATACATATTTTTAAATTGGAGAGATTTGCTTATATGCAAGCACAGGAACCACATGTATGAAAGACTTTTATAAATTTAAAAAATCAGGCCAGTCAGATAAAAGCACAGTAAGCTATCGACCAGTAGTTTCCACCTTGGATGGGTTGAATTTAGCTTTCTTCTCCCACCAGAGTGCAAAAGAACTAATTTTATGTTCAAGTGCAGTAACAAATGCTTTACAACAGAAGTAAGAATTCCTGCAATAACAAGAATCCTTGGAAATAAGTTCACTAACCCTGAGAAATGTTCACAACACAAAAAAAACTTTGCAAAACATAGAAATATTTTGACAGACTCAGGAGCGGTTTGGCAAACTCAGAACAGCTTTTGCAGTATTAGAGGAGGTTAGGAAATAGCAGAATACTTTTAAAACAACCTAAGAGCAGTACAGTAACAAACAGATGGAGTTCTTTTAACAAGTGCAGGTTGCAAAGCAGTGATAAATTCAACAAAATCAATAAGTGCAGCACAGAAGTGTTAAATATTACTGAAACAATTAGAGCAAGTGCAAAAAATATACCTATACCAGCTTTGTAGGTCCACACAGTTTTAGAAGCAATCCAAGGCCTGTAGTCTCAGGTGTCCAAACCAGGCACAAGGAAGCTCTAAATAAATGAGCCAAAGAGAATTGCCCAACATGGGGCTCAAATGTATGACCCTGAGATTAAGAGCCTCATACTCTACTGACTGAGCTAGCCAGGCTATGGCCTTGCAACCTATATGACCCAAATGGAAGTCAGTTTCACCATCAATCCTCACACTGCCTTAGTCCCTGCTTCAGCCACTTCTCCTAGCTTGCCAAAACCTGCCTGAAGCCCTCAGTACACAGACAGCTGTGAGTTTCCTGTTTAATGCTTATGTCCTGCCCTGGTAGCTGATATGAGAACCCACATTACCACAAAGACCTACAATACCTTCCCCATGCATGCACATGCTTCTGCTCATGTATTTATGAGGACCACCACCACTCATTTGTTAAGCCAAGCCCACATCCTGTGATTTGTGCCACTGCATCATTGAGCTAGGGAGTCTCTTTGTACAGATGCTTGTATTAAAAATGTATTTGTAAAGTTGTTTGTGCTAGAAATGCATCTGCATTGGGTCCTGCTGGACAGAAAAGAGATAGACATGTATGTCAGACAGTATTATTATTATTATTATTATTATAACTGATTAAATGCATAACTTTAATGGAGAATTCTGGAAGGGAAGAGGTTAATCTCAGTCCACCTAATTTTGAAAAATAGGTTGAAATTTAAATGGGTTGGTTTAACTCATTTTATCTTACAGGTCTGATTGCAGCCAGAGGCAAAAATATCTGGGAAAACCAGGTCTAGGAGTCTTACAGTATTGTCCTTAGGGGTAAACTAATCTGGAAGGGTGGAAGTTTTTGAAATTGTTTTGCAACATTCAGATGCTGCAACAGATCTTAGCATAGCTCTGGATGTGTATTGTACCAGAGTCAGATGACCAGATGTGATGTCATTCTATAACCAGCACTGAAATGATTCTTTAGATATTAGTGAAAGATATAATAGAACTCTTGCAGAAACACTTTGTTTTTGGAACCTGACAGGAATGATCTCTCTCAGATATCTCATCTTGCTTTGCTAAAGTAAGCAACTCAACACTCTTCATCTTGTCTTGCTGTAGGAACTTAAATAGGGAACAGTGACTCTTAAGTCAATGTGGAAAATATAGTGATTATTAGTTAAATATTGTTTTTCTGCATCTGTGTTAATCTGTCCAACTGTGTTATCTCTTGCGATTGAAAATCTGGTGCTTATTGTAACTAGATATTCAGTATTCTCATGTTTTCTATTTTATTATTTATTAATAAATATTGTCATACCTTTTATTGTGGCTGGTCTTTTAGAGAATATGTTTAACATCTTGAGAGTATTTATGCTTATTTTAGTAACACTGAGCCACTCTTGAAAGCTTGCTGCATTGATCAAACTCTACCATTTGTATTAGCATTAATTTTCCTCATTAAAATTGGGTAACCTTATAAGAATCTTAGAGTAGCTGACTGGTGGCAGCATAATTACCCTATAGTCTGTGCAGAGGGGGCACAGCTGGTAAATATATGCCAACCTTTCCCAGGTGTGTGTGTGTGTGTGTGTGTGTGTGTGTGTGTGTGTGTGTGTGATGTGTGTGTGTGTATGTGTGTGTGTGTGTGTGTGTGTGTGTGTGTGTGTGTGTGTGTGTGTGTGTGTGTGTGAAAATCAAATATCCAAGTGTCTGTGTCAGCTACTTGGAACAGGGAAACACTGCTCCAAAGGGGTCAGTGTGGAGTCTTGTTTGGGACCTAGAGAGAGAGAGAGAGAGAGAGACAGAGAGAGAGTCTGGCCCCAGGTTGGGAGTGTGCTCCCTGTGTGCTCTTAAAGGAAACTGTGCTTAGTACAGAGAGATGCATTTGAAAATACTGTGTGTATCCATGTTTGTTCCTTGTGCCTGTCCCTCACTGGTGTAACTGATGAGGATTGACTGGCCTGGAGTAGGGACCATCACAGTCTCCATCACCAAGATCTTACATAGTCATATTCAAACTTAGATCATCTAGTCAGCAGAAAAGGCTTCATCTCCCAATACACAACACCAATCTAATACCTCAACCTTTCTGTTGAGAACATGTGAGCAAATGACCAGATGTGCAGTTCTAAAGTACTGAAGTCCAAATTTATGCACTGAAGTTCATCATGACAAAAACATTGAGAATAAGTGAAAAGTGTCCAGTTTTGATGCTACTGCTGATTAAACAGCACATTCTTTTCTGAGCCCATCTGTAAAGTAATGATAGTGAGATTGTGATACAGATGCAACATATGTTATTGTTTTTTTTTTATTATATTTTTACCCTTCCTGGCCATTACTTTTTTAATTAATTGTTTGGGAATAATAAAAAGTAGTATGCAGGCAAATCTATCTTTTTTATAATTTGCCAGATACCATATGCTACATAAATCTTTTGTATTTGTAATTTAGTTAGGTGACATAGACATTTCTTAAAAACTGTTTTTTTTTTTTACTCATTCCCTCCAGTATAGCTTATTTGAATGTATACCTTTAACTTCCAGTGGGTGTAGTTTGACCCTTTAAAAATGAAGTTACCTTATAGTTCTAACAAATACTCATTGACAGAGGTCACATATCAATACAGTTGTGTTTGCCATCATGTATGCTTCAAGATAAAATGTTCTGATACCTTGTATATAGCATGGTTTTGGAATTATTAATGCTAATACAAACAACCAATATTTGACTACTAGAGGTGCAGTGGGAGGTAACTGCAAAAATGCCTGGAGGCTCACTTGGCTGTAATGAGTTATTAAACAGGAAGCATCTTTATTAAATTATCACATATGCCATAGGCAATCATACATTTATATAAATGAAAACAAACCATAATGACATAATTTTAGTTACAAACATTATACATCACAAACTATATTGACAACATTTTTATTGCAAACATTATACATTACTTATAATCTATCCAGTCTTTATCTTCTTTTAAACTTCATTCCTCCTCTGCATATATTTTTCTCACAGTTCCCAGTTTTTTTCTATGCAATTTACTCCTACCTTTTTCTAAATATCCCAATTCCAGTTGTTTTATCTCTGTTACAATATGCATTACTTCTAGTAAAGTTGGTTTAGACTCTGATTTCCATTTTCTAGTAATCGCTTTTTTGGCAGCCACCATAAATAGACTTAGCAAGGACGTACGATGTCTAGGCAAGTCTGATTCAGTATCATAGCTCAAAAATCATTACCTTAGTCTCACCAATTTGCTCATTTAGTATCTCTGACAGAGCATTCTAAAGGGAATCTTTAAAGTCTGCCAACTCATTACACTCCCAGAAAATATGTTCCCAATTATCTCTTTCTTTCCCATCATACCTCCAACTTTTGCTGTCTACCTGAGGAACTTTTTTGGAGTATACTTGGGGTATAAAAATACCTATGTAAACACTTCCAAGCAAAGATCCTAAATCTTCTAGACTTTGTTGCATATTTGGGAGACATACATATATCTCCCATTGTTTTTTGTGAATTGTTTATCCAATTTCTCTTCCCTATCCTTTCTAACCTCATCTGATTGATTCTTATAGTTATCATACAATATTTTGTATGGTCTACTAATTATTCCTTTTTTAATAGCTGCTTCTGTTCTAGATTCTACTAAAGACTCTACCAGTGCTGGTCTTTTTTAGAATCCCCCTATCCCTTTGCTTATACTCTAATATTAATCATTGATAGGTAAAGCAATCTCTAGCCTGCAGTCCAAATACATTCTTGTCCTCTTCACAGTCTATTACCTTTCCATCTCTAATTATTTTGTCCCAATACATTGGTTCTTTTGCCATTGTTCTTCAATAAATTCCAGCATCATCTTGCCTGTTGCCAGTATCCATAATTGTAGTCATCTCTATTGGCAGAATCTCCTTTTTCCATTCATGTGTTGGCTTGGTTCTTAGAATTCTTTCTGCTCCTTTAGAAATATAATGTTCTGTATAGTTATTGTTATCCTACATAAGGATCTACATCCACAATCACAGTCTCTCCTTATTATTTGAGCTTACCCCCTATTTCATTATCATTCCTTTCCACTTATAGGTTTCTGCTTGTGCTATGTATAGGAACCAATACTGTGTAGTAGCTCTGAAATATACCTTCAAATCGGGTAATCACAAATCGCCTTATTCAATTGGAAGAATCAGCTTATCTCGCTTGACTTTTGCCATCTTCCCCTTCCAGATAAAATCATTCAGCTCTTTATTAATTGCTATCCACAACTTTTTCAATGGTTGATAAAGATATGCCTGACCTGTGTATAAAACTAAAGGGATTAAAAAGATTTTTAACTGCTTGTATCTTGGTGTCTATATCCACATAACAGAGCTTCCAATTTCTCAATTTTTGTAATATCTTTTGTTTAGTCTCTTCCCACATATCCTTAGCTGTCACACCTTAGAATCTGATTCTTGACTACATAACAGTAGAGTCTACTACCTATATGTGCCCTTTTTAAGTAGCCACTCTATCATATTTCATGAATGACTATACTGTAAGTATGCACAGTGGCACAACACTTAATTTTTAGCAGATCTGAGCACTAGTGATTAGGATCTCTCCTATTCAGGAAAGTCATTTAACTCATTTTTATCAGTGTTCCTGAGCACAGAAGACAGAAAGGCTGAGCTGGTTCTTCAATCAGGTGGGATGATATCAGTATCCCCTGACAGTGTACTTCACAGGATGGTGGATGTTGTTATCATCTGAATGCATAAGAAGTTACGGCATGCCTACTAAATACTGTTGAGTATGTTGGGGGATTCTGGAATATCTGATGCACAGACAGCTCAGATAAAAAAAAATGTGATGGCAATCAATCAAACTTCAGATAAAAAGAAAACCTCAGAGCCAAAGATAAAGATATTGAATCAGAACTTACAAATGTTTGTTTCAGATATTCACAAATTATGGCAACATGCCCAATGACTTGTGTGAGACCCAGTCCTCAAATTTTGTAGTCATGTCTGAGGTTATTGGATGCTGGGAGAAGAGATATTTTCCTATCATAGTGACCAGCCTCACATCTTGTTCCCTAGACATGGTTCTCACAGTAATTCAAAGTAGAACATTGGATGAGATCAAGGACTTGATTTGAATAATTCCCTATTTAAACTATATTACAGTAAAACAGATTTCTGAGGTGGAGCTCTCTCTGTATTAGCTGCACGATTACAGTTTATTACTAGGGTACTATAAGTTTCACATTAATTTCTCTATGCCACTCAGTCGTCACTCAGTGATAGAAAGTGGTCATTAATCCAAACACATTTTTAACCACTAAGGCATGACATAAAACAAAATCTGACATGAAGTCGAGAGAAATTTGTTGGAAATTCATGTCCATATGTCCTAACAGCCTGTGGCAGAGGGACTATCATGAACAGAAAAATGTTTTAATTAATGTTTTATTATGGTAGTCTATTGGACACCAGGAAGGTTATTCGTGGAAATTACTTATAAAGCTAGTGCAGGCACATCCTTGCTCAAATGCCATATTATCATACCCTTCAGTATTTAATCTTGTTATATTTATTTATTGATGCTATTTGCTAACTGACTAGTTGGGCTGGTCCAAAGATTTTTACAGTGATGACATGGGCCCAAAGGCATTGACAAAACACCTACATTATTTATACAGTGATCTTTGTAACATACAAATTCTACAGATACATATGATATACAAAGATGCACAGAGATTAAACATTAAGAATAATATTAATAGACTAACATAGCAGTGTAGAGCTGATTATCAAGGTATCAGTTTGAGAAACATGGAATAACTGCTGGAATTACATGGGCTATTATCATATATGATGTTGCAGTGACAGTGGATCAAAAGATAGTATACGTGCTTTTGATGTGGGAAGATCAGTAGGCTCTGTGTTCTATTCCCACCCCATGGGGACTAGATTCAATTGTATATAGGGACACAAATGGGTTGGGTTGTGCAGCTGCACTCATAAAGGCCCTGGTGGTTGTTAACCTAGTATATACCTATATGTAATAGGTAAAATGGTTAACCTGAATCAGATAAACATTTGCATTCATGCTGTGCTTTGATATATTGTTTAATTACTTATAAAGCTAGTGCAGGCACATCCCTGCTCAAATGCCATATTATCATACCCTTCAGTATTTAATCTTGTTATATTTATTTATTGATGCTATTTGCTAACTGACTAGTTGGGCTGGTCCAAAGATTTTTACAGCCATGACATGGGCCCAAAGGCAATGACAAAACACCTACATTATTTATACAGTGATCTTTGTAACATACAAATTCTACAGATACATATGATATACAAAGATGCACAGAGATTAAACATTAAGAATAATATTAATAGACTAACATAGCAGTGTAGAGTTGATTATCAAGGTATCAGTTTGAGAAACATGGAATAACTGCTGGAATTACATGGGCTATTATCATATATGATGTTGCAGTGACAGTGGATCAAAAGATAGTATACGTGCTTTTGCTGTGGGAAGATCAGTAGGCTCTGTGTTCTATTCCCACTCCATGGGGACTAGATTCAATTGTATATAGGGACACAAATGGGTTGGGTTGTGCAGCTGCACTTATAAAGGCCCTGGTGGTTGTTAACCTAGTATATACCTATATGTAATAGGTAAAATGGTTAACCTGAATCAGATAAACATTTGCATTCATGCTGTGCTTTGATATATTGTTTTAGTTATCTTCGGAATACATCTATCTCAGTGATAGTTTATATATTACTAGGCAGTGTATTCCATAATGTAGGGGCAAATTTATAAAAGGTATTTTCAGTGGGGTTTAAGGTATATGATGACCTTTGTAACTGTAAATTATTTTGACTTCATACACTGCAATCTGTATCTCTTGTGAAAACAATTTTTTTAGAGGTAGATAGTAACTGTTTTTAGCAGCTTGAATGCTAATGTGTTTAAGAGAAAGGTCTGGTTTCATTTGTAACCTACTGTGTTTTTTTCTAGGATATAGTACTTATGTTCTAGTGTATGTGGTGCATGGATAAATCTTAGTATCTTATCTTCTGCTATTTGTTGTAAATTGGCCCCGGGATTCATGAAGCTTGCTCCAGGCGCAGGCGTAGCACAGGCAGTATAACGCCAAATATGGCCACCGAGTGATTCAGGTACAATCCAATTCCACGTGCACTACCGGCGTACGCCAGAACTGCGCAGCCCTCGGCCTAGGTATGCTAATCACCCCATGTGCAGTGTCGCACCATGCAAATGAAGGCATATAGTGATTCATAAAGTGGTGCAGGCGTAGCGTAAGCCCACAGAAATGTAAACCAAAAAAACATGGTTTACATTTTCCCAAACAGAACATCGGAGCTATGGAAGTGGACCAGACTCATGTATTACAAAGTTAACATATGCCAATGGCTAAATACGCAGCCAATGTAATAAGATGCACAACACCTAAAAAACAACATTTAATGTCATGTCCACAGTAATGCACAGTACAACCGCAGGGCATGTGTGCGCAAACTGTAACACAAAGAAAATATATACAAATGTCATAAAATTGCAATGTAATACAAATCAGGATTTCACCATAATACGCAATGGTATGCATGATACACCACAACCAAGGTGCAAGGGTTGCTAAGGGTCTGCAACAGTGTTCGGCGCGGTAACTATGAATTAGTAGTCAATGCCATGCAAATGAGGCAGGTAATACTGAATCGCAAACATCCTGCCGGATGAAGGATGTACCATACGGCGCAGCACTATAACACCGAGGAGTGGCTCAGAGGTGATACATGACATCAGCAGAGGGGTGTGCCACCGTAGCTGTAAGCACATTGGAGCAATGCAAATCTGGCCTGGCCATTGCTAAGCAAAGCTGCAGGACAGGGGTGGGGAGGTAGGTATAGAATCGTTTAGCTGAGAGCACATATGGTGCCCGAAAGCGCATGTGTATGGGCATGAAAATGTGCCCGAAACCCGGTAAGCGGATGCACGTGCTGCGAACAATAGCACAAACAGGAAGGTCAGGGGAAGAAAAGAAGGAAATGCCGCAGTAGGGTAATTGGAGTACTAATGAGCAATCAACACCAATCAACTCACAGCGGCCAATCGACGGCAGCTGACAAGTCTGCTTGCAGAAACCTGCAAAATAGGATAGGGGAGGCATTGGATTGCAAAGAAAGGAGGGGAGGCATTGGATTGCAAAGATAGAAGATCTGTCATAGCAGAGCAAAGCAAACCTACAGTAGACTGGCAATAGAACACATTACACAAGATAAGCCATGTCTAGGAAAGTACAAATGAAAGCAGGCTGCTGGATGTATGCCAGAAAATGGTAGGTGAAACGTTCAGAAATGTAAAGGGAAGGGCAAGAGGCAATCCACGGCAGCCAAATGTAATTCAACACCAAAGGCACCACAATAGAAGTTTCTGTAGTAAAACCCATATAATACCCTGTAGCTACGATCGTACATACACACCCTATGACATCATCGGTGTTCACAGCACAATAGTATAAAGTGTGAAAGCACCCTACACACACCTGTGTATTCCCAAACACTGCACCATAGGTGTAAACACACGGGGAACTTTTAAAATGTACATGTTGGGAGCTGCCATAGCTGTGATTCATCACCATGTGTTAGAGACTGACGATGTTGTGGAGGATGATGCCAACAACCACCGCAGGCCCCGGAGGAAGAGAAGAGTGTTCAGACGAAGGGTAACCTACCAGGGGCTACATGATCTGGAGATAGTAGAGCATTACAGGGTGGACAGGGACATCTTACAGCAAATAGTTGAGCTGTGCCGGCCACACCTGAGAACCAGAAACAACAGAGGGTAACCCATCCCAGTGGACACGAAGGTATGTGTAAGCTTGCGAATACTAGCCACAGGTAAGTTTCAAAGGCCAACTGGAGATATAATGGGGATCTCACAGGTATCAGCATCCAGGGTACTACACCAGTTCCTGGATGCCATGTTACCACATGCCAATGAGCATATATACTTCCCCCAAACTCAGGAGGAGTTGGCCAGCAATATGCACCACTTCCATCGTGTGGCACACTACCCGGAGGTACTGGGTGCGATAGACTGCATGTACATACATATCAAGTCACCACCCGGTGAGCATGGTAGGCGCTACATAAACCGCAAGGGATTCCACTCCATCAACTGCCAGGTCGTGTGCAATGCCCAGGGCATTATCATGGATGTGTGTGCTGGCAGCCCTGGAAGCTACCATGACTCCCATATCTGGCATGCCTCACAGCTGTATCGGGGGGGCATCCCACATGGCCACCTTGTGGGGGATGCTGGCTATGCACTGGAGCCGTGGATGATGACTCCCATCAGAAATGCACACACACCCATGCAAGAACGCCATAATGAGGCACACACACAAACCAGAATCATCATAGAGCGTGTGTTCGGGATGCTGAAATCACGGTTCCATTGCTTGGACACATCTGGTGGAGCCTTGCAGTACTCTCCAGGCACGTGTGCCCACATCTTCATAGTATGTGCCATGCTACATAATATGATCCTGTGGAAACAGCTGCAGCAGGGACAAAATGGTGAAGGCCCTCATAGCCCACTGCAATTGCCAAGGCCTTCACAGGCACAGAGGGATTCAGACCACGAACACACTGTGCCAGCCCCAGTAGGCAGATGGAGGCGTGCCCAATATGCCTACGCCTTGGCAAAGAGGGAATATATAGCACATACTCTGACAGTGTAGGCCCCAACGGACTGACACACCTCTCCACCTGCACACACAGTAAAATGGATGTCACACACACACGACCACCTGTAAATTGTAATGTATAGGTGGCCCACTGTGTGAATCCTACATAGGCAGCCCTCAAACATTGTACACACAACAGCTATTGGAACACGGAATGTCAACACCTGAACAGTACATGCGCCTATCAGCATATGTTGCTGCTGTGTGTATAGGTTCTCAGGTACATCGGTAGGTACATGCCCAATTGTCAGAGGCCATACACCAAACGAGGCAAACAGTGTCTGCTGTTGCCACAACATCGAGTAACCAACTGTCGCTTAGTGGAGCAGAGGCGATCGCGGGCTCACATGTGTGTAAGCACTGTTCTGCACACACTCTGCACGGATTCCCTGCTGTGTTAATGAGGGGCTCCACATAATGTAATCATGGATGTTGTGTCAAGGCATGGGGTGTACCCATGACTGGTATTCGTCACCCCAGCATGCCCCACCTATGATCGTTTGAAGGTGTAGCACATTATCGTGTGTGTCTCACTATGATATACATACCCAATGCCGGAGCACATCCAGTAAACATCACATGGACATACCATTAACTGGACTCATCAATATGTAAACTAACTGAGTTACCCATGTGAGTGCAGTATGGAATAACAGCCGTAGTATACTCCACATACAAAATGCCATAACATGTGTACAAATCCGAGATGGCCAAGTGGTAAATGCAGTGACCGTTGTGCATGCTCCCGGTCCCACGTCCTGCAAGGGATGTAACGTAATCCCGAAGGCATGAGTAATGCATGTTGGATGCAGGTCATCAGATCATGTTTAGCACACATTAGCGGGAATATGCATTGCCCACTGCTGGTAAGCGTAGTTTAAATATGACTATACGGATATTTGCGAAACAGGGCTAAGCTTCTCTGAATATCACGCAGATCACGGTCAGTGATGTCTGGAATAGGTGAAACCAGCATTATTCACCCCTGTACTAATAGCACCTGCTCTGAAGGGTAAAATGACCACTGCCAGGAGTAGAACACGCAATCATGTGTACAGTCACCTAACTCTATGGTAGCCAAGATGTACCTACGGTAGGGTTGCCACCTTTTCAAATGACCAATGTGGGACATATGTCAGATTTCTGCAGGCCAACACATACACCCAGCCAGTACGAAAATCAGAACTTCACTTTTTTGCCTAGATAAAAGCTTATTCTTGTAATGTTTTAGTTACTTATTCTGTTTCTTATAACATTTAGGTGGTTCAGATACAGAATAACTGTTTTATGCAACCATTACATAAACTATAGGAAATAAGTTTGTCCTAAAATCTCAGGACATTTGCCATTTTTACAAATATTTTGCAGGACACAACTGCCCAAAGAGGGACTGTCCCTCGCAAAGTGGGACAGGTGGTAACCCTAACCTATGGCAGGTGTGTAATGTGACAGGTACAGACACAAACGTGCGGAGTCCAGGAAACAGTATACACCAAGTACACAATGAAAGGTGTAGCTTGCCTGTCACTTTCCCTGTCAGATATATATATATATATATATATATATATATATATATATATATATATATATATATATATATATATATACATATATACATATATATACATACATATCTATATATATATATATATATATATATATATATATATATATATATATATATATATATATATATATATATATATATATATATATATATATATATACATATACACATATACATATATATAATACAGATAGAAAGGGCGATAGAGTGATATATGTTGATGTATATGGATTCACCAATATCTGCAAATATATAGATAGGTCAACGACATTCATAAAACCTTGGAGGTACAAATAAATAGGATACTGCCAACTATGGAATGTGTCACATACCGACACGTGTAACCATGAGGCTGAAAGACCGAAAGAACACAGTACCGGAACAGTAGAACCGCGAGTAATATTATGACGATATGAGGGTGCAGTGTGTGTTTCCGTGTGACTGTAATGTGTGTGTGTGTGTGTGTGTGTGTGTGTGTGTGTGTGTGTGTCCGCATCGTGTGTCTGTTAGTGCCAACTCGGAGGTAGATCATTACGGTAGGTGTGGGTATAGCTAGCCATAGGCATACGGTTACCACCTGTCCCACATTAGGAGGGACAGCCCCTCCCTGGGCAGTTGTGTTCTTACATAAAACATTACAAAGGGCAACTGTCCGAGATTGTAGGACATTATTATGTCCCATATATTATGTAATAGTTGCATGAAATAGTTATGTCTGTATGTAAGAAACGTAAATGTTACATGCAATATGATAAGTAGCCAAAGTCCCACAACAATAAGCATGTATGGAGGATAAAAGTATGTGCTATCCTGTGTACTGACCATGGCTATGCGTCGGCCTGTAAACACCGATGTGTGTCCCGCAAGTGTCCAACAATAGCCATATGAAAAGGTGGCAACCCATGCCAAAGAGGTTCTGTCACCAACACAACTGCAACAACTGCAAATATCTGGGACAGAAATACATGGGATAGCTGTCATTTAGAAATATCCCTTTATATATCGCTGTAATTCCAGAGGTATGGAAACATCAACCTCACCTGCATACTATATAGAAACCAATTAACAATGGCCCAATGTATAATCCCGTAACATAAGTCTACTAACTGATAGCTCTTTAATTAGGGAAGGAGCCCACACACATATATATGGAATATGTAGAATACCAAGCCCCACAAACCTGTATATGCTATGTACACCCACCTACATCCCCCACACTAGAAACGATAGCAATACAGACTGTAATTACAGCACAAACATCCAGTCAGTCAATTACATCTGCAGAAGCGTTAACATACCTTGTGAGAAACACATTTAAAGGCGCCATGCAAAATTGTAGCCATTGTATAATGGAACAAATGGCGATGTTACAGGTTTTGTTTGCAATAGTCCGTTATCAGACGGTTGGGATGACAGGTACACTCACATGTAGAACCACATACTCTAGCTGTCATACACAATCCACGAGGGACATGCATCCAAACTATACGTGTCTCTACACATAGCAGTTGCAATTACACACAACAAAACACAATACAGGCCGTCTCCCTGAAGGTGGGGCAAATGGGCAATGCCCAAGTGGAGAATTCAATTATACCCCACTGTTGCCACGTAATTGGCGAATGGAGTAGCTGCACAGCTGTTGTGCAAGTAATAAGTCACTCAGGAACACCAATTGGAGGCAGGAAACCACATGTCACAGATATCGACGTATATAAGGATGACTTGCCAGACATTCAAACCATATGCTCATACCATAGAACTGTTTAAACAGTGTAAGAGAGATAGAGACGAAAGTCCGGAATGATAACAAGGTATGTAGAACACTCGGTATGTAAGTGTATGTATAGCATGTTTCGTATTAATTATGTTAGTGTATGTATAGCCTGGTTTGCATTAATTAAAAGTGTCCGCAATGCATAAAGTGGGAAAAGGTATTTATGTAGTGATGTCTTGCTGAGCATACTAATGCTTGTAGAAATTGTGCGTCCAGCAGTGGGCCACAAGGTAAACATCACAGACACCACAAGGGATGCTACATGAGGGCTTGAAACAGAACAATTCAATACCACCCACCGTCAGTGGTAGGGTATGTCCAACAAGTATGTGCCATAGCAGGGGATAGTATATGTTGATATACTGTCACAGTAGGCATGTGTATGGGCATATAATGACAATGACATGTCTAAGGTGGTCCCGCTGTGCAAGTATGCTTTGCATTATGGGATACTATGTAAAATATGTGTAATGTATAGTATTGTAGGTAGATATGTCAGATATGCTACACAGCATAACAGGCATATCATGCATACCAAAGGTATCATCTATTGGCATGTACAATGTACAATAACAGGATACATATGGCTTGTAGTCACGGGACATTGTAATAGCATGATAGCTAATCTAAATGGAAGGGCTACTCAAGTAACCATGCACAAAGGACATGTAATAGCTTCACAGGTTCATAGTGGGGTACTATGCAGTGTGGCAAGTCTATGTGTAAGCACAACCACAGTATTCACACCAGTGGCACCTTTCTAGGGTAGTGTCCTGTGAACAGCAGAGCCATGTGTTACCTGCACCTCTGCACAGTACAGCCACTGCAGTGATCCCTGGCGTACATGTGTCTCCCATCCACCAAGTGAGGTATCACATGAACAGTGCTACTGAGTGTCCCTGCGTGATGTACATAGGAATAATGTTCCAAAGCATGGTGAGTGTCCGGTTTGGGAATGTAACCCTCAAGCACATCCCACTCATCACTGGGTGTGTGCACATATCCATGAGCATGTTGCTCACAGTGGCTTTTGCTTATGTCATGTATGTGGAGTATATCCATTAATATTGTTGTGGACATGGGTTCTGTCTGTTCAGCAGAGGTCACCCCTGAGTATGTAGTATGCAAATGTGTACAGATGTGGTGTCCGTAGTTCAGCCGCATACTTTAACTGTCAGAGCTCAATAAACGTCATGGCGTGTTAATGTTGTGGTATGTAAAGCCGTAGCTGTTGTGTAAGGTACACCCTAAATGGGGTGTTGTACCCTTGAATGTGTGTATATGTCTGGAGTTCAGAGGTACAATGGGTGCCTATGTACCAGCTACACACCCAGTACAGATAAGTGTGGCCACGTAGAAGGATATCCACGCCACAGTGGCAATATGGTTATCACAGGAGTGGGTGTGACATACGTGTATACTACGAACATGCACAATGTATCATGTATGTAGGGGACTACCACCTATGTGATAGTCAGTGGGTGAATGGTGTAATGCAAAGGGGATGCTCATACACCTTGTGTCATGCAGCTTGAGGCCATGATATTGATATCAGGTATCCGTCACAGTGACACCCTTATGGATGGAGTCAGTATCAGCTGGTGGAGCAATCATGGTGCTTTGTATGCAGTGGTCTGTAAAGCTAGGCAGGGAAAGTCCCTCTGTGCTAGCCTGTACCTCAGGGAAGCATATACCGAACATGAGGGGCCCTATGACTGAGGACTGTGGTATGCCAAGTGTAACTGCAATACAGTAGGTACTATGGTATGCTACCCTCATTGTGTGTGTCCTGTCCATGAGCCACTTTGCATAACATCCTGAGACATAGGGTTCAATGTGCAGGTGGATGTGTATGTTGTCAATAACAGAATGGAGAACGGTGCTGAAAGGCAATGAGAGGACAATGTAGGCTGTGTGGACCCCCGTACCATCATCAACTACCCTAGTAACTGTATGAAAAGAGTCCACCAGGTGTAGGAGCCATGCTCTGGCCCTAACAAGTCCAACCTGGGTGGCATCAAAGGACCGGAGCCCAACAATGTCTCTGTGAATGACGTCCACGATGATGTGCCCCATAGCCATGCAGAACAGTCCAGTCAGGTGTGTAGGGCAATAGTCCCACTTGTGCATCATGGTGCCACCTGTGTGGAGTGTGATAACTGTTGCTGTGTGCCATTCAGGGGCCACAATGTCTGATACAAGGCTATTACTGAATATGGTGGCCTAGTGGGGAGACATGTAATTCAGAGGTTTGTGGACAGCACAGCCTTGGACTTTGGATGGTCACATGGGGCCAGTGTCCCAGGCCATATAGAGTGCAGATTAGTACTGTGCAGGTGTGACCGCAGGGACACTGCAATGTTCCTGCATGGATTGTGGCTCTGTAGGGAGTGAGAGGGTGTAATGTTAGCATTGAATCCATCCACCAGCATGTTGCCAACATCACCTGGTTCTGTAATGTTCCTGAGTAACTGTCGTATGTGAGAGCAGATGTGGGTATTGCCATTGACTACTGACATACCACCATAATGCCTTGTGGTACACCCCGGAATGTGTCACAGTAATGCTTACGTAGCTAGTTTTGGAGTATGTGATGAGGGATCCAGTGGCCCTACCGAGGCTGACCAGTGAGCTATTCCACCCATGGGTTTGTACACCACTGTGCAACAGCCTCCACCTGTTGTTGTAAATTATGTCCATGAAACTGGACCCCCATAGTGGCGTCTGTTATCTGGTGGGTACCATCATGGCACTGTGTGGAATAGCATGATCCATGCAGTCATGTATGTGCTAATGAAGTGCACTGGGGTATGTGTCAGCATTTGTATGTGCATTGTCCAGCTGCACGGGTGTCATGACGTTAACTACCGCTGTCATAAGACGTCTGTAGTAGGTGTTGTAGTACTCATCTACTGTGTATGCCGTGAAGGGTGTGGTGCCGGGATGTGGCTAACAAGGGTGATTAGCATATGTCCGGAATCCACCAATGAGGGGATAACCCCAGCTGTGGAACACCAGTCACATGTTGGTAGTGTCCATGTCAAGGATATTGTTGGTCTTGGAGGTGGTGTGTATGGGTTGATCCAGCCGAGTGGAGGTTATGAATCACGGACAGCGTTGGCCTAATGTGTCAGTAAATGAGTGGCTATCTGAGTTAAGTGTGGGATAGTGTCAGTCTCACATCAGTAGTATCTGTCTGAGCCCTACTGTCCAGTACACCAACAAATGAGGTCTGGTAACTGTGTGGTATGTTGTTGAATCTGTAGCTTGTTACAATGTGTATAGCAGTTTTGGACACAGTTAGTTACACGTGGAGCACCTCTGATGCATTGTGCTAAGTAACTAGCCAGGATGTGTGTACAACATAGTGGAATATGGGAACACCTCAGCCGTGGGTGTGCCAGTCCAGGTACATGCCTGAAAGGTATGGTCTGTGTATAACCTGTCATTGCAGGTGTGCTCTGCAGAGCCTAGAGGCAGGTCCCAGTCACTGCAGAGATATTGAAGTGGTGCATTATAAGGAGTGCCTTGCCTGCAAGGCCAGAGATGAAGATGTCAAGCATTGCGTCACATGACCCCATGTTTTGCTTGCCAGTTCCCATTCTGGTGGTGAATGTTATTGGAAACTGTGCAAGACAGGCAGTATAGAAGCAGCAAGAGTCTTACATGTGATCTGTACTCCCAGGGCTGACAGGTGCAGGTCATCTGTGCCAAAGCATCATGTTGTTTGACCATGTCAGTCAAAGCCGACAGATACCAGATGCCTGTGGAATGACAGCAGAAGCATAGTCAACTGTTGAAGTGACACAGTCAGTCGTTGTACAGTGGTATCAGGTCCAGATGAATGCATAATGCTCCCCAGGGCTTGGGCTACAAGACTGGTGAGCTATTGCATGTCTCTGCACACATAGTCTGTGAAGTTGCATCTCAGGGCAGTCTCACTAACATGGAGAATGACAGTCACATTGTACCTGGTGAGGTGTGGCATGGGTGCATAGGTTATGTTGCAGAACCAGTTACCCAACAGCAAGATGTAAGCGATTATCGCCTTGTGTAGCCCACTGAGTGGAACAGCAGTGTGACCGCCTACAGAGTCACCTATGACAGGTGTGTTGTGTATGTTATAACACCCTATTGGCTGTATGTGATGGGCACACATGAGTCTGTGGGCTATAAGTTGTTGTTGTTGTGTTTGGTGATGGGGGCTGCCTTTGGTGCCTACACAAAGTATGGAGAGGTACTGCACATGTTGTCCTCGTATGTGTAGCCTGTGGTGGAGATCTTGTGAGACTATGTGACGAGTGGGGTGTGTTGCGAATGTTACACATCCCCACATGAGTGTCAGGTGCAGTCAGGGTTGGTGACAGCATTACCCCCAGCTGGGCTGCATATGTGCATCCCCCACAGGCTGTAGTGTCATATGTTTGGAGGTGAGCATTGACTGTGTACATGAGACAATTGCTCTATTGCCACATGTATGCCGTATTCATCATATAGACAGGCAATGGCACTGGTACGTGACAGTTGGACATGCCTGTATATACAACCATGTCTCAAAAGATATGCGAGTTATGTGTGCACAACAGCTGTTGTACTGTAAGCAAGCTGGAAATGTAAGGACAGACAGTGTACCTGTGAGAAATGGTGTGGAATGGGTGCTATATTAATCAGTAGCTCATGACGTGCTCACAAGTTCTGAGCAAGTGCTGAGCATGAACATACAATACAGATAGGGTGTTGGATAATTTCAACCCACAAGTGGTGACGACAGTCATATTTGGTGGCACCACACTATAACCCTGCTGAGTATGGTCTGCAAGTCCATAAACCATTATCAATGTAGATGTTAGCAGTACAGATGTACATGACAGTACGGATGTTTGACTACATATACCTTTGTATGTCACAGGAGTGTTCTACCAGTGGCCTGTTGACAGAATCACAACTACAAAAGGTGCCAGAGTGACATGTGCATATCACACCATTGCCAGCTACAGTAAAACAGGGTTAATGTGTTGTACTCCACCATCATTGTAGCCCATACCACACAGTCAAATGTCAGGCATCTGTGTATGTAAGGATGTGAATGGCCATGACCTATGAGCAATAGCTGTCTCAGTGTTGTGAACAACATACAGAATGGGCTGTGTGGGTGAGGTGTGTGACATATGTGCACATTCTGATGGATGATATCAGCATTGTCACTGCTAGGTGAATATCCCTGTACCCATTAACTACCACCTAGGCTGTGGTCAACATTATGGACACTGTGTAAGGGATGGTGCTGTGCAGTACACCTCCCTGAGTTAGTGACATCTCCAGGCCCCTTAGGTAGTCATACAAGGTACACATGTCATGACAGGGTGCCATCCATGAGCACGGAGATCATTGGACAGGAATACACAGCACTCGGGTGACCAATATTGGATCACATATCACCTTTAAGGGGTATTGGCCATGCATGGATGGGCGATACCAACCTTCACAATCCTCACTTCCACTATGCAGCATGCTGTCTACCTTGCATAAAGACATTTGCTACACTATGATGTTGGACATGCTACATGTCCATATCCTGATCTGAAAGACATACGTCATGGGCAGCCACCGTCCTACTACTAGTATCACCACATGCTGGACAGATCCCTGTGCCATGCATGTGACATACTCCCGCCATACCATGCAACCCTGTCCATCAAAGCTGCACATGTCATCCCTGTCATACATGGTGTGATGGCCACATGGTAGATGTAGTATCAACCGTCTGGATCAGTAATGTGGCACTGATGCACCACGTGGTGGCATAATGTCTGTTGGATACAGCTAGGAAACCTTGCCCATACATGCTATAGTTGATAACCATCCCTGCGAATGACGTCCGACTACCCATTGTCCCATGTCTATCACATCGGCAACACAGGCGATCCGTGGCAGGATGTTGAACAGCTGTACAGTGCCATGTAGATGTATATGGCAAAACACATGCATGTAAAGGTTTCCATGCGTATGTGTGCAGTGTCACTGCTCAAGTCCATTAAGGCGGTGTATGTGTTGATATGTGACATATACACAGCATCAAGGTCAACAACATTACTGTGGACACATCCAGGCATGTGCAGATAGGTAAGAACACCAGTGCAGGCAAACAGACATACCCACATCAAGACAGCATTCACATGGAGTATGAAACAATGTAATGAGGTGACAATGCATAATGGGTGTTACATGTGTGTGACACAAACATGTCAGTCATGTCAGTGTCATGATGATTTGCAAAGATAACTGTGCAGATGTACGAGATTTACTAGAAATGTATGTGCGGCAGTATCTCTGTACATCTCTGAAACTGTGACCTGTCACCATCATTATGTCTTACAGATAATGCCTCGTACATGCCTACCAGCGTACAGCCCCCAGGAGGATGATGTCCTCATCCTGTACCTCCATGAGAACTACGAGGTGTTGTGCAGCCATGTGCCACAGCATGCCCAGCAGCAGGACAACCTGTGGTAGGATCTTTGCAGGAGGGTGAACGATGTGGGTGGCCATAACCGCACCTACCAGCAGGTGTGCAGACACTGCATGGACTTGATACGACATGCAAAACAGCATGCCACTGCAATCGCCAGGGAACAAGGTGGAACAGGTGGTGGGCCACCAACCCAGCCCACACACACCGAGAAGCTACTGGCCAGTCTGGGGACACCCTTAGAACAGCATCCACAAACACTAGCTGCCATCGTGGAGGTGGGTGTCTCCCAACCAATGAGCCTGGAGTTGCCTGGTAAGTCAGTACTGCACATATGGCTATTTTATCCCATTTAGTTGCATGTGTCACTGTACATTATGTAATGTAACAACATATGCAAGGTATGTGGACACACATGCTGCATACTACAGTATGCTACCCTGTGTATGCACACATGTGCATATTATATGCTATTGTACAGGCGACTGTGTTAACATGCACAGTGCACCCTGTGGCTGTCATACAGTCATGGATAATGTTCATACTGCTGTGTCACCCCAATACAGGTACCTCTGGTGTGCTGCACAGACATGAGTCCGTTGCAGGTGAGACTGTCATCAGTATCAGGCATGTTAAAGCATAGATCTATTTGCCATGTGGCCAGTTAACACTTGTACACTTGATGTTCGTTCCAGTCACGATAAACAGGTCGCATCACCCATCATTCACACAGGCCACCCATGTGCAATATATACAAATGAAATGATAGATCGACATGAAACCACAGTATTTGTCATTGCTACATGTGTGGACAGCTGTGCATACAATAGTGGAGATGTTCTACAATGGATGCATATGTACTATACATTGGAATGACACGTGTGGAACGCAAACAGTACTACACAGTGAGCTGTGTTATGGGCAGCCCACAGGAGTTACCATTGTGTTATATGCCCCTGCAATGGGTGCACACATTGTGATGTGCCATCTGACATGTCCCAGACATGTAGTGTTTTGGCTGCAATATTGTCACACTATCCCATAACCCATACCCCACATACCAAACATACAACCCGTTGTCTGCATAGCCCTGTGGATGTTGACATATCCGACATCTATGGGTGTATGTCATATGGGACAACACAGACATGTGTGATAGATGGCCATCATACACATTTGTCCAACACATGTGCACACATGGCCATGGGGGATGGCCAGAGACACGTAGCCACACAGTAGATGTGATGTGTATACACCCTGTTTTACATTGTCCACACATGGTCCAATTATAGCCTTAGTTGACCGATTATACAGTTGATGTGGTACACTGGACATCCTAAAAGCCTGTGCACAGCTACTGGAGGTGTCACTGACGTCTACCATATAAGATGTGTTGAACATCACGACTGCATCATAGCATGACAGTAGTCACCTGTACAGCTTCCACAGACATTGACACCACATCAGGCCACAGATACTGTACATTTCCCTTGCTGCTGTAGGACATCACCGTTAGCTGTGCACCTCCTGTGTGGTACATCAATGTCACATGGGACATGGTGAATTGACAAGTCTGCTATGTGTGGACATGGTTGCCAGGCAGCTAAGACTCTGTAGTAGTTGTGCAGGGGTGTCAACTGTAGGTCCTCCAGTGACCTGTCACATGACACAGCATGGTTTGGTGTGTATACACCTCAGCATCGTGGGTCACAATCCACAGTTATGTCATGGGTATGCATGCAGTTATGGCTATGCAATGTGTACATATTATGCACTGTATAGCAATATAGATGCCTCATGATGCCATGTGATGGCACAGTGTCTGTACTTCACACTGTATAGCAATGTAGACAGCTCACACTACCCTTCCATGCTCATGCACATTTGCTAAACATGTATTCTATCTGTAGGGAATACAGACAACACTGCAATGTGATGCCCATTATGATGCTGTACATGTGTCAGGACACCATTGTGTCAGACATGTATGCATGTTAATGCACACGTCAGCAGATTACATGTCAAGGTCACGTCAGCCATGTGTACTGTTATCCTGTTCTGGTCCACATGGTGTATCATGGGGATGCATGCATAATACCATGATTGTGTGAACTGCATAGCTACTGATATGACACCTGGTTGCTGTAGTGTGCACCCCAGGGAGGTATGGTAACTAACACTATTAATGTCTGAGCTGCATGCCGTCTGCTGTATCACAGGCATGCTGCATGCCATCTGTCAAATCACAATGCATGGTGTGTGTGTGTGTGTGTGTGTGTGTGTGTGTGTGTGTGTGTGTGTGTGTGTGTCTGTGTGTGTCTATGTGTGTGTCTGTGTGTGTGTGTGTGTGTGTGTGTGTGTCTGTGTGTGTGTGCGTGTCTATTGTAATTTAGTCTTTCTTTGCATTCACAGGTGATGTAGGTGCGTTACCCTCCTGCGGTCCATCTGATGTTAGTGTCCCCACAGATACTAGCAGTGATGAACATATGCATGAGGTACAGGCAGGGTTGTCAGGGGCTGAATCTGTGCCAATGGTTGCCATTCCAGCTATGTTCCCCTCTTCCCCGCACACAGTTCTGCTGCCAACACATACCACATCACCAGTGGCCATAGAGGAAGGACAGTCAGTGTCTGTTAGCATGGAACAGGAATGTGTGGTGGCTACAGAAGGTGTGTCTCCACACCATGGTGTCAGTGTAATGACAGCAGATGTGCCACACAGGCATGCGGCCGGTGCTGCTCGTAGGAGGACCTCTGGCAGACATGCACCTGCAGGACAGAGTGCAGCAGCTGGTATCACCAGACGCATGTTCCAGACTGTAATGGTGGCACAGGCATGTGCTGATTGGCAGAACAGAGAAGGGCAGGGGCTGCAGAGGGCTGTTATCCATACCCTAAATGAGAACATCCAGGCATTGGCAAATGCTCAACAGCAGATTGCTGATGTTCTGGACAGGTGATTGGGTGACATGGTCAGAATCCTTGACCGTGGCATGGCAATCCGCGAGCGTGAGCTGTCTGTGCTGGAACATCTGGTAGGAGTGAAGCATAGGCCACATGGACGTAGACCAACTACACCACCTAGTGCAGGTCACCGTGAGCATTCCACCTCACATGCCCGTTCCCATAGTGCCGGTAGCAATAGCAGTGCAGCTGGTGCTGCGCTGTCCACACCAGGACACAGCAGGCCACATGGACGTGGCCCTGGATGTTCCCAGCAGGGACATGGTTCCAGTGGACATGTGTCGTGGGACAGTAGCCAATCTGTACCTCCACCTGGTAGTGCCCGTGCAACCCCTGGCAGGCACAGGTCACATGGCCATGGCCTGACACAGTGAGCTGTACAACCTGGTCTGTACAATCTGGAGCTGTCAATAATACCCCTGTGTAGGCCTCACAAAAGGCAGAACTGTGTGCACACATACATGCACACAGCAAACACATCTGTAGGGCACCACAACACCCACATGCATACTGAACAGACATGTCCAATTATGTCACCGGCCCTTACCCACACACATGATGTCATCTACTGGTGCAGCCTATGCCCCTGGCAAACATTATCACCCTGTGCATATGATGAAGCCTGTGCCGCATCCCTGTAATCCACACCATCGGTGCAGAGACATGCTCAAATGGTCTGATGCACAGGGTGAACAGAATAGTGAGAGAAGTATGTATACCATTAGTTGCATATGAATAGTGAGAGAAGTGTATATTACATTAGTTGTGTACTGTTAACATGCACCAGACATACCATGTAGTACAGGTTTACCATGCATTGTTATATGTTCACAATATGTGTCTTGGTAACAACAGTAACAGCATGTTGGTAATGATGCCCTGGTTCCCTCCTTATGGTATACTTGCATGTGCCTACAGGTAGCAGTGTTTGCAGTCTCCCATGTGTAACTGTGGAGTACTCACAGGCACGTATGGCAATATCAACATGCTATACGTAGCCTCAACCTGACTGTTGGAAAGGCTAACATACCACAGATGTCCACACATATACTGATCCAGATGCATGTGGGCAGTTTAATAGGCTACAGTGGCTAGAGACGTGACATCCATACCAGATCACATCACAGGAATGTTGACATGGTGCAGGGGTTGTACACAGCGGTCCCGCCGATGCTAATGTTAGAGGCCACCTGATAGCATGAGGCCTCACTGTGTAGTAGTCATACCCTGTCACATTACAGGAACATGCACACACTCTTAGGGTCAACAACACTGTAATGCACACCCCATAGTGTTGAGGTGAGGGCCCCTGCCTATGTGGTCATCACCCTCACAGTACTGTGCACCCACGTGATGCGACACAGCGAAAGAACATGCACAGGTAGCCAGTATGGATGAGACCTATGGCATCAACAGGGTAGGAGACTGCATCACCATGACGGGTTAGGGATCCTGTGTGTTCTGTATGGTAGCATACACACTCACTCCATGCACCAGACAGCCATACATACATACACACACACACTGTGGAGACCACACATATCATACACATATGGATAGCTGATGTGTGTGATACATACACCACCCTTGCCTACATCATGCTTTCCACACTGCAGTATGTACAGATCTCTACAACAGTGTACAGGGGTGTGTAACAATTGTGATGCAATCCCCACCATATGTGGCATATATGGTCACACAAGCAAACACACATGGCAGTAGTGTGAATGATACACCTGCAATATGATGATACATCTGACAGACATGTAGCAGTATTGGCCGCATTATGTGTACCAACACTACGTCCAACAATTGTGGTGCTATATGCACATGGGAGGATGTAAGTGTTACAGGTGTCAGGTGACATACAGTCGGTAACACCTGACCGCTGTGTAGGTTTATGTCTTCACCGTCAAGTAACAGTAACATAGCGTACTGTTTGCACATGTAATGGTAGGATGGCATGTGACATACCTGTAAGCCGTCCCCGGCAAACATCCATCTACACAGGTGGATCACCACTTTATGTACACACATCCATCCATACCTGATGCACATCATACCATCCTGTCAGTATGTCACCATATACAGGTGTCAATGATGGGGCTGCATTGCAACTGCATGTTGTAGTTAGGCACAGATGAGTCACATACATCAGCTACTGCACATGCATGGTAGATACATGCACACTACAAATTGTACATGTGTGTTGGTCTTACATGCCTGTCATGTAGCCATGTTGTATGCATTGCAATTGGTGGACATGTGTTATGACATGCATAACACATGGACTGTTGTAAGATATGATGGGTGTCATGGGTAACTAGTACAGAGGGAATGCATCCTCGGTCAACATTGCTACCTCATGTACTGTTAGCATTGAACAGCCATGAACCCACCTGCCATTTGCATGTGTGTGATTGCTGTAGCCACTTGTCTGCACGGAGGACAGCATGCTATGTACATATGTGTTGTGTGTGTGGTCCATGCACATATCCACTGCGATTACATGTATGTCATATCCAAACATGTGTGATCACTGGTGTACAGCGACAGTCATCTGTCACAGCTGTGTAAGACCTGGGGCCCCTGGTATGTGTAGAGCCGACCTGGTCATTACAGTGGTATCATTGCAATGTGTAACACATGATGGAACCCTGTCGGTACATGTGTAGTCTGCACAGTTGCTGTAGACCTATGTACAGTCCACTGGTCATGAGCCGTATGGTGTTGTGGTAATGTATGGCAGTGTATTGCTGGTCCTGTGACATGGTGATATCTGAGGGCTACAATGAAGACTGTGGTGTGTACCTCTGTGATCTGCACCTGAGACACCTGTGATGGCTCCTGAGTGTGTACTGGTCAGTACATGTGAGTGGCATTCATGTACGTGCCCTTCCATGTTTTGAATCTGTTGCATGCAAGACGTCCCTTTGCAACTGCTAAGTGTGTGAGCATGCCCAGTATGCAGTTGTGTAGATGGTCACACAGTACATTCCAAATTGCGCCCTTCCATGTTTAGAATCCGTGTGCATGCAAGACGGCCCTTTGCAACTGCTAAGTGTGTGAGCATGCCCAGTACGCTGTTGTGTAGATGGACACATAGTACATTCCAAATGGACATGTGATACTAAGCATGTGGGCATGCCCAGTGACACCTAGTGTTGGTGATGTGCCTCTGTGTATGGGCATGGCCATTGACATCCTGTATAGCGATGGTGGTCATCCAGGTAACAGATGTCCATTATCCACTTCACGATGGATGCCTACATTGCACACACTGGTTGACTGTCTTGAAGGGTGTACTGTCTGTGGCGCGTCACGTATGTATGTAGTGTTGTTGTAGTGCTCCGTAATATGCTTTCAGACTGCTGACTCTCTATACATTCCCTATCAGCGTCCTTGCCTTTGCGGATGATGTCACCTACCCAGAAGTATGCCTCTGGGAGTGCTGTGTTCAGTAATCTCGGTAGCGCGTTCTGTAACTGCATAATGCTGTAGTGTGATAAGGTAGTTAGGTGTATGTTTGACTTCCAGCCCTGCCAAGTGTGTGTGTGTGTGTGTGTGTGTGTGTGTGTGTGTGTGTGTGTGTGTGTGTGTGTGTGTGTGTGTGTGTGTGTGTGTGTGTGTGTTTCCAGCTGCCTAGGGACAGAGTAATGCTTTTAGATGGCTCACAGCACATACATTCCCTATCGGCGTCTTTGCCTTTGTGGATAATGTCACCCACCTAGAAGTATGCCTCTGGGAGTGCTGTTTTCAGTAATCTTGGTAGCGCGTTCTGTAACTGCGTAATGCTGTAGTGTGATAAGGTAGTTAAGTGTATGTTCGACTCCCAGCCCTGCCAAGTGTGTGTGTGTGTGTGTGTGTGTGTGTTTCCAGCTGCCAAGGGACAGAGTAATGCTTTTAGATGGCTCACAGCACATACATTCCCTATCGGCATCTTTGCCTTTGCGAATGATGTCACCCACCTAGAAATATGCCTCTGGGAGTGCTGTGTTCGGTATTCTCGGTAGCGCGTTCTGTAACTGCGTAATGCTGTAGTGTGATAAGGTAGTTAGGTGTATGTTCGACTCCCAGCCCTGCCAAGTGTGTGCCTCTGTGTGTGCGTCTGTGTTTACAGGTGCCTAGGGACAGAGTAATGCTTTTAGATGGCTCACAGCACATACATTCCCTATCAGCGTCTTTGCTTTTGCAGATGACGTCACCCACCTAGAAGTATGCCTCTGGGAGTGCTGTGTTCAGTAATCTCGGTAGCGCATTTTGTAACTGCGTATTGCTGTAGTGTGATAAGGTAGTTAGCTGTATGTTTGACTTCCGGCACTGCCAGGTGTGTGTCTGTGTGTGTGTGTGTGTGTGTGTGTGTGTGTGTGTGTGTGTGTGTGTGTGTGTGTGTGTGTGTGTGTTTCCAGCTGCCTGGGGACAGAGTAATGCTTTTAGACTGCTCACAGCACATACATTCCTTATGGGCGTCTTTGCTTTGCGGATGATGTCACCCACCTAGAAGTATGCCTCAGGGAGTGCTGTGTTTGGTATTCTCGGTAGCGCTTTCTGTAACTGCGTATTGCTGTAGTGTGATAAGGTAGTTAGGTGTATGTTAGACTCCCAGCCCTGCCAGGTGTGTGTGTGTGTGTGTGTGTGTGTGTGTGTGTGTGTGTGTGTGTGTGTGTGTGTGTGTGTGTGTATGTATGTGTGTGTGTGTGTGTGTGTGTGTGTGTGTGTGTGTGTGTGTTTCCAGCTGCCTGGGGACAGAGTAATGCTGTTAGATGGCTCACAGCACATAATTCCCTAAAGGCGTCTTTGCCTTTGCGGATGATGTCATCCGCCTAGAAGTATGCCTGTGGGAGTGCAGTGATGCCTGAACTCGGTAGCGCATTCTGTTACTGCATAATGCTGTTGTGTGGTAGACTAGACAGGTAGATGCTCGATTCCAGGGCATGGCAGGTGTGTGTTTGGTAGTTATACTGTATGTGTTGGTATCTGTGGGTGGCTAGCTGCAGGATGTGTCCAGTTTGTTTTGTTGCTGACCTATTCAATGTCCACAGCCTGCATATTCTGCCAAGACACTGGGTTGTCGACACATACAGTCGCCAATAGGTCTGGTGAGTAACTGTCAGCAGCCCTACTCTTACCCTTGCTATGGTCTGACCCATTTGACGCAACATAACACACGTGCCTTGATATTAACAACACTACATGATGCAGGTGGCACATGTGGTTACCTTTCCATTCCTGTCTAATGCATTGCTGTCATGTGGTTTGCTGTTGTGACATAAATACCATATCTACATATGTGTACATGTATATGAGTGTATGTATATATACGTATATATATGTTCATGTATATATGTCTACAAATAATATATGTGATATATGTAGATGTAGAGGTGGACATAGATGTAAACATATGTTTGGGGAATTCAGCATTGTTGACTATTTGTGCTGGATGATCTGTACGTGATAACCAGGGATCTATGTATGTCTGCCATGGCGTGGTGTTAATGCACATCGTCTGTGGTGTTCAGGGCCACGGGTTGTAGTCGTGTAGACACCGGTAATTTTGTTGCTGGGAAGACCATGGGACATTGAATATGGTGATGGTAGGGCATCTGTTGCCAGTTGTGTGTGGATCTGAGTGACACTGAGCAATGGTTAATATGTTGGAGGTTCGGTATGGGTCATATAACTATTCATTAGAAGAGTATACTATGCAGATGAGGTTGACTATGGTGTATCACATTTATCACCAGTGTGTGCTGCTGGTCCCTGGAGTGTATGTGTGTAGTCAGCCAGGTGCAGGTCTCGCATATAGATGATAGCATGGGAGAGGGGTCAGGCATACTGTACGTACATTGCAGTACTGTGCCTCAGAAGTGCTCCTGCCCTAGCAAACCTCAGCTAGGGGTGTGTCTATACCTGCCTGGTGACATTGGGAGGGATGACAGCAGTGGTGAGGTAGTCAGGGTGTCCAGGCTGCACACACAGGTGTTGATCATCACAATCAGCTGATGACATGGCCAGCCTGCACATGAACAGTACACTAATGCAAGCAAGCAGCGTACACACGTATGTCATCCACACTCTACACCACCGGTGTATACCTGCAGAGACATTTCACGACACAGTCCAACCAAATGACATGGGCTGCAGCAGCCAACATACACCAACATGTGCAGGGAGCTGGGGCAGTGCGAATGTGTATGCTGCCGAACAACCCTTACTGGGGTGACATACGACTTTATTGACTGAGGGTGACTTACCAGGGTCTACATGGGCTGGGGATGTTAGAGCACTATGGGGTGGACAGAGACCTCCTACAGCAGCTTGTTGACCTGTGCCTAACACATCACACAGGCTGAGGGGAACGCACCACAGTGGATACCAAGGAATGTGTTGTCCTAGGTGTACTAGCCACAGGTACCTCACACAGCACAACTGGGGATATCATGGGTATCTCACAGGCATATGCATCCAGAGTATTGCACCACTTCACAGATGCCATGTCAACACATGCTAGTGAGCACGTTCAGGTCCTCCACATACTTGATTAGTGGACCTGCAATATGAATCTGTTCCACCACATGGATGAGTACCCTAGGGTACTGGGTGCTATAGCCTGCACACGTAGCACCACCCAGGGAGCAGGGTACGGCCTACAGTCAGTGCAGGGGCATACCCTTCAACAGCTAGGCCCTATACGATGGCCAGGGCATGACATTGAATGTGTGTGCTGTCTGCCCTGGAAGATGTGATGTGTCCGATATATGGCATCTGACACAGCTGTAGCACACCAATGCCTATGTGGACATCCCCTAAAGTCTCCCAGTGGTGGATGCTAGGTAAACACTGGTGTAGTGGCTTATAACACTCATCAGCAATGCACACACACCTGAACACTCACACCATACTGAGTCGGATGCACAGGCAAGACATATACATGTGCATGTGTTTGGGATGCTCGTTTCACAGTTCTGGTATCCAGACACATCTGTAGGGGCTCTGCAGTATTCACAAGTTACATGCATACATGTTGTTATGTTATTTGCTATGCTACACAATGCTAGCCTGCAGTAACAGTTGCAGCACAAACGGCATGGGGCAGGGCCACACAGCCCAACACCACTGTCAAGGCCTGTACAGGCACAGTGTGACTTGGTGAAGGAACTACCTGTATAGGGCACAGTCGGCGACAGCCCATGCACAGTATGACCTGCCCTTGGCAAAGAGGCAACACACGGCATATGCACTGACACAGTAGGTACCCACGGATTTCCCCTCTCTGACCCGCACACAGTACCATGGATGCCAAACATGACAGTACCTGTGCTCGGCCATGTAAAGGAGTTGCACTGTGTGCATCTGTAACACAACCTGGGTATGTCTATTGACCTAACAAGTGATGGTTGTATTACAATGTGTACTTACCCATTGCTCTGGTATGTATGTGAGCATACAAGTGACTGTGGTGGCCAAATGTTAGGGCAGCAGACAGTACACATCCATAGTGGCACCATGACCTCTGTAGCACATACGGGGTTCACAATGGTAGCCTGTAGTACACAGGGTGTCCTACCCACTGCAGATTATGGGCTGACCATCATGTGTGCCCGTACAGCCCACACACATCCCATGCAGCTGGACAGATGTGGACCAATACAGACAAATGATATACGATGGCCTATGGATATGTCCACTGACAGACCCCAACCCTGTATGACACACACAGATGACAACAGGCCAGGCTGTTTGATGTAGGATGTGTAATAGGACATCCAACACCACTGTGCTGGTAAATAATGCTGGGAACTGACGTACCCCGGTATCCCTCCAACCAGCAATTTAGGTAGGTCCACACACTGGCATGGAGTACCTGGCAAACCTGTACAGTAGCGGCAGATGTGTACAACTGTTGGCTGTGCCCACCGTCACACCTACACATGTGAGTCATGTGCACCACCCACGGTGCTGTGTAGGACTGTGGTTGCATGTCCCCCCATGCTATACAGACATGTAGCAACTAACAATGCCACATGACCATTAGCTACACTGCAGACACAGCATGTCACCTGTCTGTGTAGAACGGAGGGGTCAGCAACACAGTACTAACTATCTGGACATGTGACACATGCAATACAGTTGATCATACTTTGCATGCTTACACACATGATGGTATTGTCAGTCTACAACATGCACAACAGTCATACTGGGTATGCTCACACACTGATACACAGGACGGCCAAGCATACACACACCAGTGGTCTGGACATATCTGCCAGTACATTGCTATACTGTTGGATGTCTGCGCTCTATGGTGTTTGTGGTCTATTGTCTGTACATTTGCCATGGTCTATTGTTCAGTCACATGAGCTATATGTGCAGGGTACGTCTACCATCATGTGTATAGTACGGTTCTTTGTTTGCGGACATGCCGACGCCTTTGGATACAAACCGGGTAAGGCACAGTCCAGCAGGTGGGAGCTGTTGTGTGTGGGTTTGCACAGTGTTAAGCACTGTTGACCTCTGGTCACAGCACCTTATACATGTTTACACTCCACATTTCTTTGACAGGGCACTACTGGCATACCGGTAGACAAACTCGCTTACAGCCGCTCGCTCTCCGACATGTCTGCTTACATTTGTCACTCACGCTGGGTGTGTGCGATCCCTTGTGATGCGTATTACATCGGACTACATGACTACAGTATCTGCGACGGCAGCTGTTCGACTGTACAGACTTGGCGGCCTGTCCAGTGGCGTAATCATATTATATGCGTCTTCCTCATACGATCTGCTCCCATCTGCCTGATACATGGGAACCAATACTCTGCAATGCTGACATGTGACTTGAGTTTATTAACACAGCGGTCTGCCGAGCCATGCTACCGCATACCAACTGCACATTGACCACCTTTCAGATTGCACAACGGGAGACTGTAGGAGTGACACCGTTCCCACTTTGCATGGGGCAGTCCCTCATCACACATCACATGTGACAATAGCAGAACTCTCCACCAATCGCGGACACATTTCTGCAGACTCAGGGACAGGTCATGAAAAGCAGGGGCACATTTACAAATGTAGTGCTATTAACTTGATACATTGACAGAATCAGAGCATATGACATAATACACATATTGTGACGTAACAGTTGTTTGTAACTCCTACTTATTGTCATTAGTCAGTGAGTGTAATTCGCCACCTTTCCTTCCACAGGCACTACATTTAGGAGGGATTAAGAGAGACACAGTTAGACTTTCAGTCAAACACAGGGACGTACCTGACATTCAGGGACAGTTGAGTGGTATGGACAATACTCTTCCCCTTCCCCTTCCCCTTCCCATTTGACTATTTCATTCATTTATACATACAATGAATATTATTCTGGACATCTGTTATAAGTTCACTGCAGGTATGCAATAGTCTAGTCAACAGCTGGGACAGTTGGTTGGTGTACTTCTGTGTACGGACATCTCTGATACTCTGACTCGTGTCTACAGGGACAAGGATATGACAACTCAGGGACAGTCATGGACACTTCTACCATATTAGTACTATTAACTTGGAACCTGTTAACAGATTCGTAATACTACTAATTGTCTGCAGTTAAATGTATCTGTACCCTTCCTTGTTGTGAGTAGTCATTCTCATTCAACACCTTTCCCCCAAAGGGCACTGGCCAGTTATTGTGCGAATGCTCTGACCAGTGGTATTGTTGACATTGTCATATGTACGGGTTGTGCTGTATTCCGGGACAAGGGTTGGCACCTTTTCACATGGCCAAGATGGGACATTTTGATAACACACCTGGTTTTACATGCCGACACATACCCATGGTCAGTACAACAGATAGAACTTTACTTATTTGCCGACATAAAAGCCTATTGTTGTAGCGGTTTATTTGCTTATTCTGATTTTTTGTAACATTTAGGTATTGTACATACTGCAATAATTCTTTTCTGCTACTTTTACATAACATATGGGACATAATTATGTCCTACAATCCCAGGACATTTGCCATTTGAAATGTCTTTTGTCAGGACACAACTGTCCAATGATGTACTATCCCTCACAAAGCGGGACAGATGACAACCCTACTGCGGACACCAGATTATTTGGGCCGACACATAGCCATGGTCACTGCACATTTAGAACAGTCATTTGTTTCCCAGCTGTAAGCCTTCTACCTTTGGCACTTTTGTTGTTTGCCTGTTTCTTGTACGACTTACGTTTATTTTATCCTGACGTGACCGCTTTAGGCAGTTGTTACATGCAGTATGGTGCATAGTTATTCCCTACGGTCACATGACATTTGGCATTGTACCATTGTTGGTCAGGTCGCACCTACACACACATTACATGTCCCTCACACAATGGATCAGGGGTATCCTGTTTATGTCAGTACCGTCATCACCCTTATACCATGTGCAACTATGCGAATGTGTGCAATATATTCTCCCGCTTTTTCGTGTCGGGACACGTGCATCACGGGCAGGTGTTTGATCCTGGGTGGTAGGTTATGCATGACCACTTAGGGCTGGACAGTCAGTGTCGTGCACCTCTAATGCACATTCCAACTTGTGTCCAGATATCTACTGGACTTCGTGTCTTCATTTCTAATGTTTACACAGGTTACATATTCCAAAATCGGACCGATCCACGAGGAAATAACGAACATCTTTTTGGCTATATGAAAACGTGCTGGGGGTTTTACATGCCAGTGATACATAGTGCAGCTGCCTAGGGTGACACTACCTACCACATATGTGTAGTGGTCACTATGTGTAGCTGTGGCTGCACCAAACCAGTAGGCCAAGTATGGCTGGATTTGGTGGACGTTCAGGTACGGGAGCAGGTTGTGTGATGCGGAGGGGTTGCTGGGTAGTCCATTATGCATCTAGGTGTGTTGCATTTGTTATGGCCAGTTCCATCAGGACCAATCTGTGGGTATGTGACAGTGACATGTCTATTGATGTGCAACACTTTGGTTGTTGGCCCATGACACGGCCAGAGTAACACATTGAATTCCCTACATGTGTCAGGTACCTTTATGGTTGTGTGGACTACCCTGCCATGTTTGCTTTCCACATGCTATGCCTCACGCACATAGGTAGACGCCCATACTTAACTTTCATTACATGGTTGGTATACCCGGGTACTACCTGTTCAGCTGTGACACATCCTGACAAGTTCGGCTTGTACCTCTGATTTCCAGATTTTGGCAGCCTGTTGTACTCATTGGTAGGATGCCACCTTTTCCTATGTCCAGGATGGGATATCTTCCATACACATATCCGACTGTACTAGACAAGACGTCCCCACTGTCGATGGTATGGATAATACTGTTCCTTTCAGCCTACATGCTTCCTTATTGTTGTAGCTGTTTATATGGTCCGTTTAGTTTACATGCTTATTCTATTTCCTGTCACATTTGGTATGTGAACTATGGACATACCTTTTATATGTGACTATTACATGCCTTGTGGGATATGATTCGGACATAGGGTTGCTAGATATCTACATTTATTGTGTATTTTGTTATGGACACATCTGCCCAGCTGTGTACCCTCCCTCACATTATGGGTCAGCTGGTGACCCTCACCATTGGGCTGGACGTACCTACTGGCAGCCCGCTAACATATGATGCATTTCACTTCCACTTGGTATAGCTATCTAAACGGCGTTGGACTACGGCCACACGGTCTTCCATGTCATTTGTTTGTGGGATAGGGACCCGTTATTCCCTGCCGTGCATTTGTGTTTGCTTCTTCACTTTGTATTCGCAGGAACTTTCTTGCATGCTTTGCATACATTTCAGTATCCAGGGACACTGACAGATGTGATTACTATCTTGCAACTTATTATATGCAAGCATTTTAGATTGCACATTGGCAGCTGCCATTTCTACGCCTCCGTGCGGCACTTCGACACGCCCTGTGCACTCACGCTCCTTTCCTGTGCACGTGGCTGTGGCGGCAGCGCGCCTTCATTAATATGCATTTGGCGCTACTGCACCATCTTCACACTGCACTGTCAGCACAAGCCTACTGCCGTCCTTGCGCCGAGCTTCATGAATCCCAGGGTGGATTTTTTTGTGAGGAACAAGAAATCAGCAGTACAGCATATTCAGTTCTCGGTAGGAGAACATTTTTTGTCTATGGCATTACATGCCTTTTTGGTTAGAAGGTGCAAGATTCTGTATTTTACTTTTAGTCGAGTCAAAACCTTGTCAATCTGAAGTTCAGTGTAGGTATAAAAGATCAATAGTTGGCACAGTTTTACCCCCAGGTACTTTTGTTGCATGGTATAGGGTAGAGTATTATTTAGACTAGAGGCTCTCTAATGAAAGTAATGGGTATAGATTTCAATCTTTGTGTAATCTCAAAGAGCACAATAGCAGACTTATTATTTAATAGTGGTCACTGTGAGCCTTCCACTGTTTGTGGTATTCAGAAAACATTTAATTTACACCATGTTCTCACAAGATTTCTTGAAAGTGTTGCTAGTCTTGATTATAACTAACTGAAACTTTGGAGTTTTCCTTTAGGTGAATTTTAACTGCTTGAAAACAGACACAGCTGCTGTTACATAACTAAATGTCCATTCCCCACTGAGAGTGCTCATCTTTTGAGGACCCAGTGCTACCATATCCAAAGAAAGGGAGCAATAGTGAGGTGAGGTAGTCAGTTTTGTTGTTGATTAACAAACGGATAGTTGAAACAAACACTCTAAAATGCACTGCAAAGGTAGTCAAGTCCATCTGCATTAGCAGAAAATACACTGCATGAATAAGAATCGCTATTATAGTTTAGAGTTCTCAAAAACTGAAGATCTACCAGAATTTTAGTCATGCTGTCCTGTGTCAGTAAATAAGTGAAACCTTGCAAAATTGCTGGGTAACTATCTCAGCCACATGGCTGAATGAATTATAGTATATAATTGGAATATCCATGCTAAATTTATTTATTTATTTTATTTTATTTTATTTTTGGAGCTTTTCTCCCCAGGCGCCTGCTGAAAAAGAACTGCTATAGCTCAGTCAGACATTCCCAGTCAACAAATGTAAAATAAAACAAATAAATAAATAAATAAGAAAATTAATAAATAGTGCGTATCAATTTGTACACCATAATTTATTTTCTGGTGTGTGTGTGTGTGTGTGTGTGTGTGTGTGTGTGTGTGTGTGTGTGTGTGTGTGTGTGTTGCATGTGTGCGTGTGTGCATGTGTCCACGTGTGTGTGTGTGTGTGTGTGTGTTTGTGTGTGTGTGCATCTGTGTGTGTGTGTGTGTGTGTGTGTGTGTGTGTGTGTGTGTGTGTGTGTGTGTGCGCGCATCTGTGTGTGTGTGTGTGTGTGTGTGCACATCTGTGTGTGTGTGTGTGTGTGCATCTGTGTGTACATGCCTTGTCATGGTCAAGATCCACTGAAAGAAGGTAGATCATTTTTTTCCCTGAGACTGATGTCCCCCCATAAGCAACAAGTGAGGCTAGCAACTTGATGTTAAACCTACAAATTGGGAAGACTGTGATAGCAAATAGTTGGTATTTCTTATGTTAAATCCAATGATAAATAGGAGGAAAAGAAGACTCAGGTTATGTAACAGTGAAGAATATAAACGCTCCTCTCATCAATTACTTTTTTTCTGCATGAATTGAACAACATGTTAATCTTTGACCAATTAACAGAAGAACCAGCCCCTGTTATACCGTAAACAGACTGACTCTATTACTGAGCACTTTTTGCTTGTATGACATACTAAGTGGAATCTATGTATTAATTTTTCCTGCCAGATACAATTTAAGTAGTACTATTAATCCTAAATTAACCCACCACAGAAAAATCAATCACTGCTGAGAACAGGTCAATTGAACAGAGAAATAACACATTAAATAGCACAACAACCCAATAAAGGCAATTGATTGCAAAACTGAGTAATTAATGGCATGCCTGTGTGAAGTAAACTACTTTTTTGACAGAATACTACAGCATACTGCTCTGTATAAGAAACAGAACATAAAGTGTATTTGGTGTTGCATTCTTTTAGACCAAAAGTTTACTCTATCACTTCTAGCCAGTGGCATACTATTTAAAGAAGCCCTAAATAAGGAACCTATGTTATTTTTAATTATAAGATTTTATGTGCCATATAGTCATATAATGCATCTCATGGCTGGGTATGGACTTCTTGATTAGATATGACAGATTAGAGTATTAGGGCACATCACTATATATCACAGCTCTGCAATGCATTATGGTACACTGACAGGATTTGTATACATGCTACTGCAATGGTGATTAATTACTCTGTATTTTCTCTTTAAGACAAAAGTAACAACCAAATGATCTAATAAATCTAAAAACTGTCCTTAAATAAATCTACCCTAGCACAACTATTTGCAACAGAGAATATAATGTTCTCATTAATTTCAATTAGTGTTAATAAGGAGGCCTTACATTATACAGATATATTTTGTTGTGGATCACTCCTCATCCAGCATACAGTACATGGCATGCCTTCAAGGGCCTGATCAAACCATATGATTAACTATAAGTGATATATGAGAATACATTGAGCAATAGGATCTTACAGGTAATGGCTACTGTCTTATACTACCTCATTGACAGGTGCAGAACTGATATACAAGAAAGAGCTTCCAAACATTTTAAGTTTTTGGGGTAAAGCAGTGCAGCTTGCTATAGTCATTTCCCCCTATCTGCTCTTTATTTATTTATTTGACATTTGTTTACCAGAAAGTCCTACTTGGATAATATCCCATTTTCAGCAGAGGCCTGGGGGAGAAAAACTCCACATTGATATAATATGGTTTCCCTTAAATAACATTATTATACAGCCTAACACAGAAGAATGACATATTAATTAAGTAAAAATTTGGCTTTGGTTCATGCAGTTTGAAGCTATACATACATAGTGCAAATAATTTAACAGCTATTAACAAGCTGAAAAAGAACATTGTCAATAGATAAAGTATTTACAAGTTGCAATTCATAGAGACGACATTAAGCACACTTAAGTACACTATTAGGAACAGAGATGACTAGATAATATAGCCTAGGCAAAAAAATATATATATTTGATCTCTGTGTAAGAAATAGATTTGGCTAATTCTTTCCCTCTGAACATGGGCAAGTATGCTGGTGGTGGAAGGACGGAGTGACTAGCTCAGCCTGGGGGTAGTGCAGGAGCAGAGCCAGGTTTTATTTAGGTCATCTTTTAGTAGTTGTTTGAAGTTGGAGAGGTTAGAGGTAGAATTAAATTTGCAGAGGGCCAGAATTCCATTTTTAGTGATAGAGTAGTAGAGAGTTTGGCCAGAGGATTTGTGGGGTTTACATGTGCTGAGATGATGTTGTCCATTAGATCGAAGTAGTCTATTAGGGTGATAGATAAACAGAATAAGACTAGAAGCAGGGCCGTCATTGGCTTTGTGAATAATTTTGTATGTGGAGAGAAGCTGTATGTAATCTAAGTGGTGAGGCAGTTCAAGCCAATTCAAAACCTTAAGGGCAATACAGTTGTGACTGCTGTATTGTTTGTTGGTGACAAATTTTGCAACCTTATTGTAGCATGCCTCCGGCTTATTTTTAACTGTAGTCTGAAGGTTGGTTAGGATGGGTGTACCGTATAAGAGGATCTTGTTTACACTGAACAGGTACTTGTTATGATCCTAAAGAAGCAGAAAAGTTATTTTCATGATGAGACTCTCCCAAAAAAAAAAAAATGTTAACTGCATTCATTCTCAGGCCAGGTGACTAGGTAATAGGTTTGTTGTCTGGTAAAACCATGGTATCAGGCTCTATTTTATTTTTTTGTTATCTGAGGAAAAACAACTCGATGAGAAGCTCGACAAGCCACGATGCTTCGCTAGGGACGGCTTGCACCTGTCACCCCTGGGCTTTCGGATATTTGCAAAGGCTCTTGCTACCCCCATAGTGCCTTTTTTAGGCAAGGCTCAAAAGACAAACCCACCTCCATAGGTATCACAAGGGATAAGAAACTAAGAGTAATGCTACTCAACGCCAGAAGTCTAAACCTTAAGATGCACACACTCGAAACTCTCCTTAGCATGGAGAACATCGATATCTGTGCAGTAACAGAAACCTGGCTCAGGGCTCCCGAGAGCACCCCAGCACTACCAGGTTATACCTCATACCATGCTTTACGGCCCCAGAACTTGGACCGAACCACAAAAGGAGGGGGAGTATCGATATTCATCAAAGATACCCACACCTCCAGGTTGGTGGCAAAGCACGAAGCATCAGAGACTATCCATGTGCAACTAACAGTGGGTAAAACTGCCTTCCAGTTTATAGCCTGCTACAGACCACCCTCCCAAACCCAGGAACCCCACTCGGCCTTCCTGAGAACACTGGAAAATATGAAGGTCTCTCCAAACACCGTTATATTGGGCGACTTCAACTACCCAAACATAGACTGGGAGCATTACTCTAGCTCCAACACCCTAGCCCAAAGGTTCCTAGAATTTATAAACTCAAATGCTATGGAACAACTTGTTACCACTCCCACAAGAGGGGAAAACATACTGGACCTGATCATCACCAACATGGGGACTCTATGCTCCAGACCAGAAGTGTATCCCTCACTGGTAAGATCAGACCATAAACTAATCTCACTGGATATTCACATCCCGACCCCACCCCCTGCCCAGAAAACCACAGTGAAAAACTTCTCTAAAGCAAATTTCACACTCCTCAAAACTGAGGTGGAATCCTTCAAAGCCCCCGGGCCTGTGGAAAATACGCCCAGACCGCAGAATCCTTTATAAACGCATTCTATGAACACCTTCAGGAATGCATGGATCATGCGATCCCAAATAAAACCAAGACCCAATCCTCCAAAGGCAGACGTCCTGTCTGGTGGACCCTAGCCATAAACAAACTATACAATAGAAGGAGGAAGCTACTAAATGATAGAGCAAAATCCCAAAAAGGAAGGCATCACTTGATCAGTATTAGCAAAAACTACGGGCACACATAAAATTGTCTAAGGCCAGCTTCGAGAGAAAATTGCACAGGACACTAAGGATAATCACAAGGCTTTCTTTAGTTATGTTAGGAACCTGGGTGGTAATTCCCAGATATGCTCAGAATTAGTCCAAAATGACAAAAAATACACCAAACCCACAGACATTGCCAACATCCTAGCTGACAGGTTCAGCGCAAACTTCTCCCCCTCCCCACCAAAAGGGCAAATATCTATCCCAGCAGAGTGCTGCCCCCCTGACATCTCAGATGCTCAGGTAAGAGCCGCCCTCTCCAAAGCAAAAAACACAGCATCAATGGGACCAGATGGTGTCCCGGGCTGCGTCCTACATGAACTCCAAGAAGAGCTAAACCCAAACATAAAACTACTGTTCAATCTCAGCCTTACTACAGGATATGTGCCCAAAGAGTGGCGTACAGCAACAGTGGTCCCTCTCCATAAAGGTGGTGCCTCAACGGATCCTGGAAACTATCGCCCCATAAGCCTGACTAGCTTGGTCTGCAAAGCTATGGAAAGGATCATTATGGACCTCATAAATAAAGATATTGGGGACCTACAAACACTGGATCCTACCCAGTTTGGCTTTGTTAAGGGCAGATCCTGCCTCTTAAACCTGGTTGATTTCTTTGAAACAGTCACCAAGGCCATTGACGAGGGGAAGGTGGTCCACACAGCCTACCCAGACCTCGCAAAAGCCTTCGATACAATACCCCACTCGGGCATTATAGATAAGCTCACCAGCTTAAATATAAACCCCTATGTCACTAGATGGATTGCAAACTGGCTCAAGGACAGAACCCACATGGTTAGAATTGCTGGAGCCATGTCAGACTCCAAACCAGTTACAAGTGGTGTCCCACAAGGCTCAGTTCTGGGACCTCTCTTCTTCGGTATATATTTCTCGGAGGTACAGGCCAACACGGAAGGACTGTGGCTGACCAAGTTCGCAGATGACTGCAAACTGGGTGCCATAATCGACTCTCCAGCCGACACAAGCATCCTCCAAAAGGGCCTCATAGAAACAGACAACTGGTGCCAGAGCCATGGCCTCAAGCTAAATGCCAAAAAGTGTATAGTCATCCCCTTTGGCAAAAACAAAGTGCCCACAAATTACCACATAGGTGGTAATCCATTAAGTACAGAAGAAGTAATTAGGGACCTGGCAACCCAAGTTGATAGCAATCTCTCATTTGACAACCACGTGGCCAAAGTGGTTAGAAAAACATTTTATATAGCCCACCTAAGCATGAAGGGATAGGTCATCGTGCCTCTTTACTCATCCCTCATCAGGCCCATAATTGAGTACAATGCCCCTTCTGGGATGTACCTTACCAGACACCTGCAGCAACTGGAAAGACCCCAAAAGTACCTCACCAAGAGGATCAAAGGGCTCAAACAGATGCCATATGCTGCCCCGTTAAAGAAACTCCAGCTCTACTCAGTGGCATACCGCCTGTTCAGAGGCGATCTGTGCCTGACGTATAAAGCCATGTCAACCCAGAATTAATGGACATGCTGCACCTCAGAAAATCCAAATCCCATCGAGCTACGCGCTCGAGAGACTTGAACCTCAGCACTGAAATAAATAGGACATGCTGGAGGGACAGATTCATAATCCAGAGGCTCCCTTCACTCTGGAATAAAATCCCAGTCCAGGTTAGGCAGAGTCCCTCATTGACTCTCTTCAAGAGGAATCTTGATGAGTGGATGGGAGATCGTAGGTTTACCCTGGGTATCACTTCTGTGTCACTGTTAGACAGAGGCACAGTATACTAACCTCGAAAAAGGGCATAGCAAAATAAATTTAAAATGGGTGGCGAAAGCCAAACACATTCTGGCTAGGCTTATAAATGCCCTAGGGCAGATAGCCTAGTATGAACCTATGAACCTATGAACCTATGAGAACCACCAGGCAGGAGAAGTATTTTGTCCTGATAGTCGGCCATCTACCCAGAGTAAGGAACGGAGCAGAAGAATAATCAGTACAACATGAAGGATCCAAATATTGTATAACCATTTGATGAAGGCATGGAAACAATCACTTTTTAAACTTTCTTGCTACCAAGTTAAAGGAAAGGCAACACAGACTTCTTTCTTGGCTATCCAGCCATTGCAATTCAGCACATATAGAATGCATTTAAACATTTAATGATATGTAGCTGTCTCTAGGTATTGGATGTATCTTATAAGAGAGCAAGTGAGTCAGTACATTTCAAGACACAAAAATTATCAAAAGAATTAACCAAAGTGTGGGACCAAGATAATATATATCGTTAAATGATAACGATTTCTGCATGCATTGCTGCAGAAGACAGATGTATTTACACAAAGACATATTTATTTAATTACTTACTCAGTTTCTTTGTCTAGGTGAGTGTTTATTATCAAGGGCAACCTTGAGTGCTTGTAGGTTTGACAGTTGGCCTAACTTTTACGCGCTAGCCTTGATTTGGGAAGTGTCCAGCAGGTGAGTGGAACAAAAAATGGTGCACGTCAGATATATTAAGGGAAACATGTTTGTAGTTCTTCATCTAAATGCTGCATAAATAAAATACTACTGAAACCAAAATACTTTCAATTGGCTAAAACAACGTAATCAAGTTTCTGCAAGAAAACGGGAAAAAAAATGATAAAAGCCAGCCTGGTGGTGCAGATACAGGGTCTCTATCTGCTCCACAGGTGACCTGAGTTCAGAACTGGGTACAGGATGCTGGTAGGGCAAGCCAGGAGGGATAGGGTGACGTGACCAGTGGCTGACACTCCTATTCTGAGAGGAAAGTGTCTAGAGAAAAACATGATGGCACAACCTCAGCTGGAGACCATGAACTCTGTAGCTCACTCAATTTATAGTGAAACAGGGGGGTGATAAAGACATCTTGACATTCTTACACTATTCTTTCCCATCACTAGGGACCTCAACTGGTCTGTCATATGTATGCTGGATCTTGGATCCATGGTGGTAACTATCCCCAAAGAATCCCTTGCCCTGTGGAGCTAATATCGAATTACTTCAGGGTCAACTTTCTGAGAAGTCATGAGGCCCACCTGGTGATGAGTTACCCCAGGGAGGATATCCAATAAGGAAGGAGATATATGGGGATCTGAGGATCAGCAAGCACTGAAATGGGGGGGGGGGCAGAGTCTATGCAGAGGTTGGATGGGGAGAACACACAAAAAAGAAAAACAAAAATGTGGCACTACCTGAAGATGTGGCCTGCTCTAAAATATTCCATTTTAGGTGACTTAAAGGAATTTTGAGCAGGTAATATCTTTTAGAATGATGGTGAGGTAAAATAACATTTTAAAGTCATATAGTATCTAAATTTAAGTAAGAAAGAGCATTTTGTTTTAGGAATTTTGCATCTGTATTAATGAGTGCCATAGCTAGTGGATGAGTACAAACACTCAGAACCCATTGGACTGGTTGCATGCACTGTTAAAGTTTCAGCTAGAATAGTAGCATTAAGAGACATAGAGGTCTGCTGTTGAAGAATATGTAGGAAATGGCTTTTTAGTATGAGTCCTGAGCTTGGACATATACCTGCGTACTATGAGGAAACTGAGTTTAAAGCAATCTAGAAAGCTGGAGAACTCTTTCAAAGTACAGTAGCACATCTGCATTTTTAACACAAACTGGCATAAAATATTAAGCCAGAGTCTTATACAACCCTATTACTATAATATATATATATATATATATATATATATATATATATATATAAATATCTATATATATATATATATATATACACACACACACACACACACACACACACACACACACACACACACACACACACACACACACACACACACACACACACACACACACACACACACACACACACACACACACACACACACACACAGACACACACACACAGAGGGAGATAGAGAGATGTATGAATGTATGTATGTATGTATGCATATATGTATATATATATATATATATATATATATATATATATATATATATATAAAGATATATATAGACATAGATATAGATAGGTGTGTGTGTGTGTGTGTGTGTGTGTGTGTGTGTGTGTGTAAACATCAGTTTTGAAAGTGTTTATGATCACTAATTGAATGTTATAAAGGTATGTCACTGTATCAGTTATTTGTTTTTTTTCCATTATTTCTGAAGTTAAATGACAGTTGTATTTTTGGGTCTACTTCACGTTGTCGTAAGCTGACAATATCGATTCTGATATTGTCAGCACAACAGTATTAAAAGTGAAGAACATCATGCAAGTAAATGGAATTCTCTGTAAGGGAAGATTTCCGTTTACTTCAATGTAGTGCAGTCTCGGAGTTGGTATATTTAAGTAGGGGTGTGTGGGGGGTGCAGGGGTGTTTGTCCCCCTGCCTACACCATTTAGTTTTTTTTTTAATTTGTTTTTTTTTTTATGTTATTCGATGTTTTACTTAATCGATCAATAAAGTTCGACCTTTATTGATTCGATTAAGTAAACTTTCGATAATGTGATATAGACACGTATTTTTTGTCATTATAGCTGAATGAGATGTACAGTGTTGGTAAATAATGGACATGTTTCACAATATTCATCTGAAATTGTTCAGACACAAGGAGGATCCAGTGCTACCTTGCCCAAAAGGGAGTCACCATTAAGATCTGTGCTTTGTCTCTCTGGATCTTTAGAAAGACCTTTAGGAGAGGTGGTAGTGGAGGGATGGAGGGGAGGCATAAGGAACCTCCCTTTCCAATGAAAGGACATGGCATGAATTTTGCATGCTTGAGGACAAGGAGTCCTGGAGCAGAAGAGAGGCAGCTGTTTGTGGTGGATGGATACAAATAAGTTTATATGAGGGATACCCCATTTCTGGGCTATGTCTAGGAAGATATCCCTGTTCAGCATCCATTTGTGAGGGGCTTCCCTTGATTTGCTTACATAATCTGCCAGGATATTGTCCTGTGAGGGAATGTAAATGTCTTGAAGGGACATGTTTGTTTTTGTGGCCTGATCCCACACCAAAAGTGCTAATTTGTATAGCTGATAGGATATGGTTCCCCCCTGCATATTTATATACCACATGACTGTAGCACCTGTGCACAGCTCCTGTTTTGATATCTACAGGTTGAAAGGTAAGCCTGGGTTGAGGTCTACCTGTGAGAGCTACCACTGGATTTCTTTCTTTAAGCAGGAAAGAAAAAGAATGTGCATGTCCAGAGGATGAGAGTGCTGAGACCAAATGGATCTCAGGTACTACTGGATCTTTCTCAGATGGAGTCTTGATAAGTCAGCAAGCAAAGGAGAGTAGTATTGCTGGAATTGAAGCCATCCATAAATATAGTTGCAAGTATAGCAAACTCATGGAACAGCCTTATGTTGTTCAAGGATCAAATGTAGGAATGGTTAAGGAGAGGTGAATCTAAACCAAAAGACAAAAGGTTAATATTGGTGGCCCAAGATAGTGGACTATGTACATGCTGGTTTACAAAGTCCATTGAAGATGTGGGAGAAACAGAAAAATGTAGATTTTGTAAAGCAGAATTGGAAACAGTCAAATGTCTTGTTGCTAGCTGTAATATACTAAAGGCAGAAGGACTGAAAGGCATAATAATGTGGCAAGACTGTTGCATTGGGGATTGTGCAAACATTATAATATTGAAGTAGCTGAAAAATGCTGGAAGCATGAGCCACAAAGCATCACAGAAAATGATGAGGTTTATATCACATGGGATCATCCATTACCAACAGTTCAAAACAATAGATGCAAGAAAACCAGATATAGTAGTCCATGAAAAGAAGACAAAAGTAACATTGTTCATTGAAATTGCTACATTCAGTGACAACAGTGTCTTACGTATAGAGAGAGAGAGACACAAAGTCATAAAATGCCAGGATTTTCAGGCAGAAACGAGGACAATGTAGAGGAAGGATACCTAGACAGTTCCTGTAGTAAAAAGAGAACTGCATCTTATAAAAAAATAATTTACAATCATACTTAGATATGTTACTGATAGATGTAACTGCATAAATTGTGGACGGAGTCACTACTGGGCACATTGCGGGTGCTGACATGAGCACTTTTAGCACTGAAACAATACTAATTTCATGAACTTTAATCATACTTTAATTTAGGAATGAGGTCCATTCCTGTCATGGTATTAGAAAAGATTTGGAGAAATTAAAAAAAAAAGGAACCTGTCAAGGAGGACCATAGGTATGGTTGCAGATATGTCCAGAGGATTTCTCTTGCTATGAAATTTTCTAGAGGTAGGAGTAACTGGAAGCAACTGGATAGACTCTGTACCTTGTCTGGCAGCAGTAAGGCCTGCATGAGTTGGGTGTCCAGTCTGCAACCCAAGAAGATTAGGTCTCAGGTTAGTTACAGAGTAGGTTTCTTGAAGTTAATAGCAAACCCCAGACTTTGGACTAGGGATACAGCAAAGCTGAGGTCAAGCGAAAGGGTTTGTGGGGAGGATGCCTATATTAACAGGACATCCAAGAAAGGAAATATTGGAATTCCCTGAGTTCTGGGGGCTGTAGAAAGTCCAAAAGGCAAAGCAGAAAAATTGTGATAAGTAGGCCAAAAACCTCAGGAATTTCCTGAAGGAAAGGTGGCTGGGAATGTGCAGTTAGGCTTCCTTTACAGCCAAGGACACCACAAAGGCTTGCAGAAGTATGAAGGGCAGAAGAGATTGGAGAGACAGCTTCTTGAAAGATAGGACCTTGAGAAAGGTTTGAGAATGCTCAGATCCCACACTGGTCTCCATTCCCCTTCTTTTATTGGAACTAGGAAAAGTCTTGAGTAGAACCTTTTTCCCACATACTGTTTTGCTACAGGTTCTATAGTTCCTTGTTTTAGCAAGGCTTGAATAATGGGAGAGAGGAATATTAACTGATTGTGAGGTGAGTGAGGGATGTCTTTCCAAGTCATTCTGTAACTATGTTTAATAATGGAAATAACTCATTTGTCTGTGGTAATGTGCTGCCACTTTTCTATGGAAGACAGACATCTTTTGGACAAGGGAAGATTATGACTGGGGAAACAGGGTAGTCAGGCTGACTTATCTGAGTAAGGAGGTCTACCAGATTTAGAATCCCTGTCTGGTTTGCCTTGGAATCTTTTCCTAGGCATTTTATTGGCTTTATGAGTGGGCCTGGACTCCCTGCATGCAAAGGAAGTGGGCTTTGCAGGGTAGTTTCTCTGGTATCTGGGAAACAAAGTAAGAAACATTTGCCTGCAATTATTCATTTTTCTCTGTTCTTTCAAGATTTTAAACAGACTGGCTCCACCAAGAACAAATAACAGATCCCTATTTAAAGAAGTATCTAGAAGCTTTTGCTTTAATATCCTCAGGGAGGAATTGAGAGTGTAGCCATGCATAACTTCTGATCACAGAACTTGTAGCAGCTGTTCTGCAGGAAGATTCCACTGCATCATAGTTGTATTTAATGGGGTTCCTATTATTTCATCAAAGAGTTACATCATTGAACTGCATTTCGCATGGCTTTTTATTGAAGATGCCATTCATCAAACCGTTCTGACTGAGATCGCATTATGGTGGGGAACACAAATTTCACCCTTCCCCCATTGTAGTGTGATCTCCGAGTTGGTATATATAATTAGCAGGGGGTATGGGGGGCACAACCTCCTACATGAGGGGGTGGTTTGATGAATGTCATTTCCAATGAAATGCTGTTTGATGATATGATATAGACCCCATTTAATGCTATGCTTGGCCACTTGTGAAGCCTGAATGACCATAGAGACGGGCTGTTGCCTACCTGGTTAGTCATTCCATAGAAGCCAAAATTTTAAGTTCCACAAACTAGACAAGAGAATTAGTTATTTGAGTCTAATAATTCAGAGTTCTAAAATGTAGTGTGGAAGAAGTGCACACCTTCTTTCCTAGTCTATCCATTGCTCTGCTGTCTTTATCTGAAGGAAGCACATTAGCAACAGGCAGGCTCTTAGAAGGCTTGTCTGTAGCCATAGAGAACATGGAAATGATGTGCCAAGGGATTCTTTTACAGAAACTTTAAATCTTCAGGTACTTTATAAAATCTATCAAGCCTTTTAGGGGCTGGTGGTTGAGATTCAAGAACAGCAGACGTAGATACAAAGGCATCAAGAGAGGCATCCAGGACAGTAGGAACAGGGGCAGGAACAGCCGTGCCCACCTCTAACAGATTATAATATCTTTTTTGTACTCAGAAATCTGTTTTCATTCCCATTCAAGGTGTTTTATCTTGCTACAGATGGTTTCCTGAAATGAATCTTCTTCAACAGGGGAATCCAAAGAAAGGGAATCTTCATCATCAGAGGCCACTTAGCCTGGAGAATGGATCAGAGAAGAGTAGGCCAAGGAGAGCTCATCAGAGTCCTCATCTTCGTCCTCATCTTCAGAAGATGATTCAAAATGTCTCTTTTGGTATGCAGCAGGAGTAGGAAGAGATGAAGCAGAAGAAGGTAACTTTAGTGCCATTATGGCTTTAAACAGATCTCGGGAGAGATACATCCATTCCTTTTCCTTGGACATCTGGGGAAAGGAAACATTTTTATTTTTCTGTTTGTTTCTTTTTAGGTGTGACATCTGCTTTTACAAGATGCAAAGGATCTGACCCATGATGTACCTCCATAAGAGACCCAGGTATTTCTGATCTAACTAAAATTTGCAACATACCTTCAGGTCTTTCAGAAATAATTACATGGGGTTCCCTCTTCTCATCAGTTTCTATAACATCAGTTATTTCGGACATGCAAACCTCAGATTCCATGTCAGCCTTCTGCAGGGTCAGAGAAATGGCCATCTGAGAAGACATCAGGAGTTATATGAGTCCTGAGACCTCAGTGGGTAAATGTGAGTCAGATTGGGGAGGCATAATGTCTGGACTAGGCTTTTTAAATTTCTTTTTCATTGTAGGGGGGACATTGGGGTAGAAGGGTCTGCCATCTTAGTCTGGGTGAGGTCCATTAGCTGCTAGTTTTCTAAGTATAGTAAACTCTCAGTTGACCAGAACTCAAGCAACAAGAAAAAAAAAAATCAAAGAAATACAGTACAATTTTCATGTGTTGCACTTACTGCCCCCCCCCCCCCCGCAGAAACATACCTGATATTTTTAGTTGAAGCGTTTTAAAAAGAAGACAGGAATAAATTCCCTCTCTCCCCAACCTAAGAACAAGTCAAGCCAAACAAATAGTATAGGGTACAGTATAAGTCAGGCTTATTTTTAATAGCAACTCTCAAGCAACCAGAAACTACAGTTATCCAGCATCTAACACTCCCCATGGGTGCTGGCTAACCGAGAGTTTGCCATACATATTGAGGGAAGAAAGTCATGTCTGTAAATTTTTAGGTACAAAGGACTGGAAAATCACACAATTCTTATAATCGGGCTCTGTGTCTAAACAGAAGAGGCACTGTGAGTGGATATCCTTGTAGGGAATCTCCTAGCACAATCACACTTCCTCATCCTAGTTGACACTTAATAAAGTTCCTAACAGCAATACTAGGAAGAAAATCAAGGAATCAGTGAAGGTCAGTGATATCAATGATCATGTGTAGAACAGACTTGATGGATGCAGGACCTGAGCTTGGACAGGTGGTGACATAATCTGAGGTTTTATGCTCATGAATTGGCTTATGTACCCTTCTGCACATGGACTTAAGTCATATGTCAGATATATAGCTGAATGGAAGGTTTTGGGTTTGATACTCCAGCCAGATGACCAGGCTATCTGGTAAGATAACCCAGCAGTTAGGAATACTGTATTAGTGATCTAAGGAAGGACATCTGATGTTATCAAGAAGCTTGAATGCATTCAGTTCCTATTTGTGCCTTCTGAATTCCATACAGGTGACCGCTGTCTTTTTAAAATTTCTACAGACTCAGTAAACAGTAAAGCTCAGATTTCCTTTTGGTACTAACATTGTGTTTTAAATGGAAATTACTGGGCCTTGTATTTGGCTCATGTATGTTGTAAGAATGACATAATGATTCATATAGCATCAGCTGTGACAAGGCTTTAAAGGTTAAATTCAACTAACTCCTAAATAAAACATAACAGACCAAATTATCGACAGCAGTTTTAGGCACTCTTTATGGCCTAACTCTTTTACTAATTATCCTTACGCTGTAAGGCATTTGCAACATCTCTCTCTGTCTCTAGATGAATGAGATCTTAGTCATAAAAAAAGAAAGTGTTACACTGTACCATATTATCAGTGTAACTGCTTGCGTAGAAGAACTAGTACCTGTTGCAAACTTAGAAGAAAGGTTACTGTTAATATCACAAAAATCAAATGTACCACAATAAATGTTTCTGTTTTTTTTTTCAAATGAAAGGTTTGTCTATTCTCAGAACAAAGGATTAGATATCATTGAAGCACTTATCAGAACATATCACCAATTATCTGCCATCCCCTTTACCTAACTCAAAAAATGAGTGCCAACAGATTTCCTTCCCTATTAATAAGGACAAAGTACTTCAGCCTCTATTAGGTAATTTTTAACAATTGCCAGATAACTTGAGTTCTTTGATGGTTGATTTATTTGACATATGCTCTATTCCACTCCAGTTAGAGAAGTCTCCAGTACAAAGTCAACCATCTCAAAAGCTTCAGTCTCTTTAATGTTATATTTCCTCACTGTCCACCTTACATGTCCATATAGTGCAATAGGCCAGCTATTTTCAAGATTCTATATTTTATGGCCTTGTTTATAGCATGAGTCTTCAATATCTGAACCAGCAATATAATAATTTAACTACCTGTACCTATCCTGACTCAAAGTTCCTTACTTCGGTAATCATCCTAATTGATGTTAACCCCATGGTGGATGAAGATGTTCACTTCTTGAGATATGCTCCATGGCAATATGTGCCAAAGTTTGCTTCTTCTCAGCAAAACATCATACTCTTCATTTTGCTGGAGTTTCTTTAAAAAGACTATTCTCTTGACAACCCATTAACTAGCAGCTAGTGCTGCTGCTTGGGCAATGTTGCAGTGATTACATCAACCACATAACACTGGTAATCAATGTTTTAATCACTTATTCAAAAAATCATTCAAGAAAGGTCACTGCAGATTTCCTCAATACCTCTTTGTTGTACAGACTAAAGCAAGCAAGTGACATCAGACAATTTTGCTGAAATCCTTTCTTAAAATGTTTCTGAGAGAACATTATTTACTTTCATTGGTGGCCATTGGTTTACGTAAAGGTTTCTGATAACCACAACAAGATTATGCTTACACTCATTTGACGTAGCTTATTACAGAGCCTGATATAATTCACTTCATCAAAAACCTTTTTATAATCAATAAATACCAAATACAGGAGTTTATTGTACTTCTGTGCTTTTCCATAATTATACTTTATTTGTTTATTTTACATTTGATTACCAGGAAAGTCCAACTGGACAACATGTCCATTTTCAGCAGAGGCCCGGGGAGAAAATCTCCACACAGAGAAATCAAATTAACAAGTACTTCAAAGAATACTTAACAGAAAAAAGAGATTACAAATAGTGCCCTAAATGATGCAGTTAGGTAAAAGATAATCAACTAGACATTGAGTAAAAGTTTACATAGCTTAATAGCAATAAATATGTACAAATAAAGATACAACTGAGATAAAAAATACTTAGCATAAAAGGAGATGTAAAGTAACATTGAGTTATATTTGCACATTTTTTTTTTAGGTTAGGAGAACTCCCTTTTGAGTGGATACATATACGTTAATAGTATCAATAATACATTGCTCAACAGATTATAAAGGTTGATCACTTAATCTGTAATGCCATCTCCTTCCCTGAAATGCATTTGCTTTCTACTTAGCTCACATTCAGAAACTGATGTTAAGAAGGACTTGTAAAAGTGGCCCGCTACCATGGCATTAAGGATCCTATTGCATAGATTGTCTCACAACTTAAATGTATCATCTCCATTGACCTTGATCAACTCAAAGAAAAGGTTATCAATATTCGGAGCCTTTCCATGAGGAAGGTTTCTGATACCATTATGCTCTTCTGTATTTTAATTGAACTTTCAAAGGAGTTATCACTCTCATAACCATGATACAATTCAGCTGTGCACTTTTTCCAATATCTAGTATTGTCATCCAAATTATTTAAAAGTCTTACATCACAGTCCTTTATATTTTCTCTTCCAGACAGCATCTCTCTAATGATATCAGTGCCTTTTGTGAATTGTTTACTTATCCTGATTCAATATCTGTGCATTGTTATTCCAACCATCCAGTTTGTCTCTCTGCAGTTGTCTTTGTACTTCATCATCAGCAGTTCAGTATCCATACCTCTCAACTGTACCAAATCACTTGGTTATTTCTGGGTTTTGAGGTCCAAGTAATGGGGTGCCACAATTCCCAAGCAACACCCCTAATTTTCTGAATTTCCTGGCCTTATTTTAAATTTTTCTTCCTGTGTTCTTTTAGGGATGATGTCATCATGCGGAGGTGTGCGTGGTGATGTCAGCTTCATGAGCAGCCTGCCAGCCTGTCGGAATATGACTGGGCTTGAGGGGATGTGTACTATTGAGTGTTTCTTTATTATTGGCCAAGTTAGTACAAGCGCAGGATAGCCGTTAAGTGGTTTGTTCGCTGAATGCGGTAATTAACTAGTGCAGCGAGTCATTTAATGATGTTCCTCGTGACTAAAAGGTAACCTTTTAAACTAAAAAGTAATTTCCTTTCCTCTCTCCTTCAAGTGATGATGTATTATTTAGAAATGATAGAGTAAAGGGAGAGAAGGTGTAATGTTAATGCTGTCAGCCTGTCACTCTATGCACAGTCATGGATTATTGCTTATTAATAGTATAGCAGATAAACTTTCACTGACAAACATAAACTGAAAAATCTGTTTAAGCCACTGATTATTTGGGCATAGCACAAGATAAGATGCATATTTTAGCAAGATGAGGAAGTATGCAGGATAACATGTTATGCTGAGACGTACTGAAAAATGTGACAGACAAATAGAATGCTTCTTTTTCCCAGCAGAGAGCTGAAGGCAAAATGCAAGGGAGAAGCATTGCTTATTTGTGTCCACGTGCTCTAAAAGTTCACCTTATAACTTCTAACCATAGCATCTTGAGTCTTTTTGAGAAAATTAAGTTACAAATGTGTACAAACAAGTTTTTATCTACAGGCAGCGACATACATATTGTATTGAAGAATAAACAACATAGCTGTTCAACTTAAACACAATTAGAGACTTAAAACAAATTTTGTAAATGACAGTAAGAAATGTGTTGTAAACAACTTACAGTATATAAATGTTCAAACTAAACATGTATTTCCAATATTGTTTTTGTTCAAGGTACAGACTTTCATATTTCCAATATTGTTTTTATTCAAATTACAAACTTTCATATGAAGCCAGGCATTACTGCCCTTGTACCTGGTTGGTGAGATATTTTACAAATATATTAAAACTGTAGCCATTTTCTTAATTATGTATATCAGTGTCATTTAATATTTCTCTAGCTCTTCTATATATGGTCAAGTCTCATTGTTACTTGCATTACCCATCATATAAGCACATCAGTATGACGTCTGTATGTATGTACCATGGATTTGTACTTAATTCTGTAAGTATAAACAGGCAAACATAGGTATCTAATGCCCACTTAGCTGATCCTAGAGAAATGCCTTGAGGCATCCCTGTGGTTTAATTTAAACCATATCTTGAATTAGGAGGTGCGCAAATACAGTTTGTAAAATACATGAACTTTAGTGGTACTAATCAAAAAAAGATACAGGCTACATTTCTTCAGACTTTGCTACTTAAAAAAGCCTGATTCAGCAAGCAGATTTGAAAATAACAGTTGTTTAATCCTCATGCAGGAGTCTCAGTCCCTTTAGTTTGTTACTTAATGTAAACAGCTCTGAGGCTAGACAGTCCCCAGGATTCAGTAAAGTTTCGTGCAAGAATAAACTATTCATGCACAGAATGGATTGTGTCCATCCAGCACAGCAACGCGCCTTGCATATTCATGAAGGCATGCTGCTGTAACACCTACATGGACACGATCCATGAATGAGTGCAGAGGGCATGTTACAGCAGTGCCCATACATGTAACATGCCCCCTTCACTCAGAAAGTGCCATTACAGAACTTTTAAAAGCAAAAACACAGTTATCTGCGGATATACTGCACAATTGTGCAGTATATCCATAGAGTGCATGCCACAGACATACATCTGGAGCATGTCACCCTGGGCCTCTGCTGAAAATAGGCTTCCCATCCTAGTCGGACTTACCCAGTCAACAAATGTTAAATGAAGAAATAAATTAACAGAGTAGAAACACAACACTGACATGCCTGAGTTCCCATACACCTCACAAAATACATGCTAACACAAAACCCGTTATCCCATGTACTTTTAAAGTGCTAAAATTGCCCCTAGTGTTGTGTCCTTGTTCCCCCATTATGGCAGGCATACCCCTAAAGTGAGAAAAAGTTAAATTTCATTTAAATCCTCAAAGTCTTTTTTTTTTATTAAACCGATAAAGTTTAACCGTAGCTGAGCAGGTGTGCCTTTTGTGCAGCTATGCATAGCAGAGTTTAAACATCAAAAGAAGTTAAATAGAAATATACACAATGCAAACAGAGAAGCTGGAATAGTGTAGTGGTTAGAGTGTTTGCTTAGCATGCAGTCAGTCATGCATCGAACCCCACAGCAGTCCATACATTTTCATATGTGAAACACAACTAAAATGTATTTTTCATAAATAGGTAGTGAATATTATTATGTATATGTTAATCAGGGTAGTGTAGCAGCCCCAAATGTGAGGTGTCAGTGAAATTTAAAGTTTAAGCAAGATTTAGCATAACTAAGTGGATATGCGCACTGGTAAGGATAGCTTAGCATCTACCCCTTTGAGCAATGGTTATCTTTGCTAAGCAGGTTTGCCTGGTGCTTAGCTTAGCTCACCAGTTTCAAAACTGTCCAATCACATTAAAGGGTGGGAAATTAGCCCTATTTAAACCTCGCAGGTGGGAATACAGCTCATAACCAGTTGTAGCTCCCCACTGTAGGCATTTTGGCTGGTGTAGGTGAAGGTGTGCACTTTCGGCGAAGTGCTGGGGCATTCAGGAGTCCAGGGTCATGGTCGGACTCCTCATTAAAGACCATGAAGGGAGACTGCTGCAGGGCAAGTACCAGGGCTCCCAATACAAAGCGGAGGCCTGAGACCATCTTGCCTGAGCTCTCACCACTGCCACTGGCATCCCTCAGATTGGTGAGCAGGTCCAGCACCACTTTGCCAACTTGAAGTGGAGAAAGAGGGACCTTTTAGACCAGTGGGTCCAAGATGCCTGGGTGGGGAATGCTCCAGCCATGTGTATTAGTCAAAATAAGTATTCTCCAAAGTCCAGCCTGTGTATGTGATGGATAGATATGCATAGATGTTTTTTCTTAACTCCTGTACAGCTGCAGATGAGAGGGCTGTGAACTTGGAAGCCCACGCCAGCAGGCTGCTAAGACTGTGTCACGAGGCTGGTGAGTAACAATCTACCTGGTATTATTTAGGGCAAATAAATAAAAAGTAGTAGAATGTCACCTTGCAGTATGTAAAAATGGGTATGGTTTTTAAAGACTGAAGAAGCCAGTAGGAGAGTAATAGTGACATACAGGTTATATATCAATAAATTTGTAAGTACTTGTCAATAAAAGTGAAAACCCCAGACTGATTGTTTTTACTCTGATATTGTATGACTTGAAATGTTTCATGTACCAAGATCTGATATCAGAATTGTAATGTTGTGTTAACCACTGTTTTCCACATTGTGCTATGTCAAAAGGTATGTATAGGAATGTATATAAAAGAATGTTGTAATCACAAGGTCAGATTGTACAACCAAGAGAGAATAAGAAAGAAAACATTCAAGAAAGAAGCAGCAGTTTCTCAGTAGCTTGTTCTGATAAAACACAAACTAGTTGTATTTTAGCAGAAACAGCCACGGTTCGAATCCCAAATGGTAGTAAGCTGTATGCATAATTTCAACTAGGATTTTGTGAATATGTGTTGAAACAGTCAGGTAGTGTCAACATAAATTCCCTCCACAAGTCTTCCAGGAAACAGAAGGTATAAAGTAGCTATAAGAAGGCTGTTGTTATACTGTGTCCAACACCCACAGTCCAACCCCAAGGCTGTAAATGACAGCAAGATACCTACATACACCAAGTGGTCTCCCCTAAGAAATGTTCAAAAGTGTCATGCTGCCACAGCTACCAGTCCCTGCTACCAGCAACCAGGATGACAGATAGAAATCAAGGCAGAGTATAGCAGTAGCACACACACACACACACACACACACACACACACACACACACACACACACACACACACACACACACACACACACACACACACACACACACACACACACACACACAGTATGAGTGCACATATGTAACCCTGACTATGTCAATATGGGTAGAAACAGTCAGATAGTGTTAACAAACATTCTCTCCACAGGTATTCCAGGTAAGAGAAGGTATAAAGTAGCTATAAGAAGGCTGTAATTATACACTGTGTACAAACATACCACTGCCCAACCCAAGGCTATAGGTTGTTGTAATAATACCTGTAGAGTAATGACTAGAGCAATGATCATTAAAGCTGTGACCACTGCAAGAATCTACATTTGTTAATTGACATCTCTTGGTCTCCCCCACATTATCTTCACCAATAATCTAAACACATAAATGAATGGGTATGTTTTCCACCAAACCTACTGTTGGGACATGTGTACTATTTTTCTACAAAAGTTGAAATGTATTCCAATTAGTGTTCCCTGTTCAAATACTATCATTGGTGGCCTATTGCTATCAATGTAACCTGCATGCCAGTGTAATGCCCACTGTGGTTCCATATATGCATGTCTTCTGTTTGCTATGCAAATGTTCCCAATCTGTTGTTTTGGGTTAATGGGAATACTCATGCATGCTGTTATTACTAATCCTGGAATGTGTTTACCATTACTAACCAACGTATGTTCTAAAGCTGCAACACCATAGCACATCTGGGCAGGCTGATCCCAGTGGATCTGCCTCTCACACCTCATCTGGCTGTAGCACCTGGCCCCGGCACATCTGAGACTCACCCCGGTACCTCCTCATCTGCTGGTCCTGCACCACTTTTGGGTGGAACAGCCTCGGGGGATGGGACTTATTCCTCCCCTGGGTGCAGACGTGGACAGGATCCTGTCACTTGAAGCCAGGTCTGGGGTCTGGTGCATAGCAAGCTCCAGAAGGAATTGGGAGATCAGCTATGCCAGCCTGAGGGCCGTGTGGCACATTTAGAGGGTCAGCCTACCCCTCCTACTTAGCCCCTAGCACAGCTACCTTTAGGTACATGAAGGTGCAGTGTTGACTGCCCATGGGTGGGGACCTCAGTCCCATGGTATCCATTTGGGGGCTTGTGGGCTTTTGATTACCAAACACCCCTCCCTGTCCAAGATGTTTACCCCCCACATGTGTCATATACAGCCCCTGTATGCTTTCTTGTCTGTCTTCCTACCCAAACTAGCTACCCAAATATACATACTATCCTTCCCCAACATCCCACTCTCACCTTAAAAAAGGACAATCTGTTCCCAAAAAAAATGTCACCCCATACATAGCTGTCCATTTTGCACACGTGTACACTGGACATGTAATCTGGTCTATTTGGCTTCACAATACATCATTGTTGCCCTCACCCCTCTTTTGAGGGTTTGCGTGTCCAAATCTACCTCCAAATTCAGTATATATGCAAAGCTGTTGCTGTAGAAGAAATGGACAGCTATGGACCTTCCCTACAACCATCCTGCACATCCCTAGCTATCTTTCATATTGTGTTTCCCTCTTCATGCCCCCTTTTTAACCACTGTCCTATCACCCCATTTTTCTTTTGCTTTTAAAGAAATTAGAACAGGGGTAAGCGGGAGTAAGCAGTAGTAAGTGGGACTAAGCTTGTTTGCATGGTGCTAAGTGATGCCTACACAGATTAAGCATTTTTTAGGCTAACTGTATATATGCATAGTAAACTAGAAGTTACCATTGCTTTCCGCTACACAAACCCACACAAACCCACTTAAAACTGCTTAAAAAAACATTAATCACTCTGTATTGAACAGCCCTTATTCTTCCCAACAGCAAAATAACCAGCCCTTGCAAGTCTTGAACCCAGGGCCCTGCAGACCATAGCCACAGCAATTGAGCACTAAGCCATCTGAGCTGTAAATAGGTCTGATTTTTTTTAAACATATCATTCAGCACAGTCATTCAACAACAGGGAAAAGGTTTGTTAACATTAGTCAAGTTTTGTACATAGATATAAATGTATATGTGTATGGAGATGCATATATATATATATATATATATATATATATATATATATATATGTGTATATATGAAAAAATTAATATGTAATATATATATATAGTGCTATACATATAAAATATAGACATATATGATATATACATATATATATATATATATATATATATATATATATATATATATATATATATATGTCAATATGTATGTAAAACAAATGTTATCAATATCCCCACAAGGGGGGATCCACCTTGGATCCCAGAAACTACCGTCCCGTCAGTCTGACGAGCCTTATCTGCAAGGCCATGGAGCGTATTATCATGGAACTTATAAACATAGACATTGGCAACCTTCAAACACTGGACCCCACCCAGTTTGGGTTCAATGAAGGGCTGATCTTGTCTCCTGAACCTGACTGACTTCTTTAAATCAGTCTTCAGAGCCATGGACAAGGGTAAGGTGGTCCACACAGCCTATCTAGACCTTGCCAAGGCCTTTGACACCATCCCCCACTCTGGAATCATAGATAAACTTACTAAGCTGGGCATTAATCCCTATGTCACCCAATGGGTTGCTAACTGGCTTACTGATAGAACCCACACTGTAAAAGTTGCCGACTCCAAATCCAGCTCCAGACAAGTGACAAGTGGAGTACATCAGGGTTCAGTCCTGCGACCTCTCTTGTTTGGCATCTACTTCTCTGAATTACAGGCCAACACTAAGGGGCTTTGGCTAACAAAGTTCGCAGATGACTGCAAACTGGGAGCCATTATTCAATCCCCAAATGATGTGGATACTTTACAATAGGGCCTTACAGAAACAGATGCTTGGTGCCAGAGCCATGGGCTCAAGCTCAATGCCAAGAAATGTATAGTTATCCCCTTTGTTAAAAAACATGTACCCGTGAATTACCATATAGGTGGCAGTATACTAAACACCGAAAGTGTGATAAGAGACTTAGGGACATAGGTGGACAGTGGTCTCACCTTCGATAACCACATCGCCACAACAGTCAGGAAATCCTTCTATGTAGCACACCTCATCACTAAGGGCTTTTCATCCAGAAAAAAGGAGGTCATTGTCCCACTGTACTCATCCCTCATTAGACCCATTATAGAATACAATGCCCCATTTGGTATGTATCTCTCAAGACATCTGCAACAACTGGAAAGGCCACAGAAGTACCTCACTAAAAGAATCACAGACCTAAAGCAGATGCTCTACGCTGACCACCTTAAAAAACTCCAGCTATACTCTGTCGCATATCATCTACTCAGAGGCGATCTCTGCTTAACATACAAGGCCATGTCAAACCCAGAGCTGTTGGACATGCTACACTTAAAGAAATCCCAATCCCTCAGAGCCACATGCTCCAGGGATCTAAACCTTGTCATCACAATAAACAAAACATACTGGAGGGATAGGTTCCTGACCCAGAGTCTCCCCAGACTCTGGAATAGATTGCTCATACATGTCAAGCAGAGTGTCTCTTTGGCCCTCTTCAAAAGGAACCTTGACAATTGGATGGGAGAAAGGAAATTCACCCTGGGGATCACGTCAGTCGCCCTGCTAGACAGGGGTCCAGGGAAGTAAATAGTGTGGGAAGAAATAGCCAGGGAATTGTTATGGCTAGGCTTGTATAGGCCCTAGGGCTGATAGCCTAGTACTAACCTATGAACCTATGAACCTATATATATACAAAAGCCCAAATCCATTATCATCGAACACACTTTTACGAAAGCACTTTTCACCAAAAAGCGCTTTCATTAAAGTGGGTTAAAAAAAGAAAAAAAAAATCTAGTTTATGCAGGGGGTGTGCCCCCCACCCCCCTACTTTAATATTCTCACTTCGAGATCGCACTACAGTGGGGAAAAGGGAATTTTCCCTTACCCGCACTGTAGTATGATCTCCGGAACAGGCATACTTACGTGAAAGTGCTTTTTCAGCAAAAAGCACTTTCACGTAAAAATGCCCCACCGATAATCATTCGGTGGAAAGTGCATTTGGTGATCTGTACAGATCCCATATATATATATATATATATATATATATATATATATAAATATACACTCACACACACACTCATATATATATATATATATATATATATATATATATATATATATATATATATATATATATATTATATATATTTAGGTTCATAGGTTGATACTAGGCTATCTGCCCTTGGGCATTTATAAGCCTAGCCAGAGTATGTTTGGCTTTCACCATCCTTTTAGATTAGTTGACTGTGCCTCTGTATAGTAGGTCACAGAAGGTAGCCCTTTTAAGGTTTGTTTACTGTACCTCTGTCAAGCAGCGACACAGAAGAGATCCCAGGGGTAAACTTACGATCTCCCATTCATTCGTCAAGATTTCTCTTGAAGAGGGTCAGTGAGGGGCTCTGTCTGACATGGATTGGGATTTTGTTCCAGAGTGAGGGGAGCCTCTGGGATATGAAACTGTCCCTCCAGCATGTCCTATTTATTTCTGTGCTGAGGTTCAGGTCCCTGGAGTGTGTAGCTTTAAGGGATTTAGACTTCCTGAGGTGAAGCATGTCCATTAATTCTGGGTTGGACATGGCTTTATACGTCAGACACAGATAGCCTCTGAGTAGGCGGAACGCAACTGAGTAGTGCTGGAGTTTCTTTAGCCAAACTACATAGGGCATCTGTTTGAGCCCCTTGATCCTCTTGGTGAGATACTTTTGGGGTCTTTCCAGTTGCTGAAGGTGTCGGGTAAGGTATATCCCAAATGGGGTATTGTACTCAATTATGGGCCTGATAAATGATGAGTAGAGGGGCACAATGACCTCTCTTGATCTAGATGTGAACCCTTTCATGATAAGGTGGGCTATATAGAAGGTCTTTCTAACCCCTTGGCAATGTGATTGTCAAAGGAGAGATTGCTATCTACTTGGGTCCCCAAGTCCCTAATTACTTCTTCCGTACTTAATGGATTACCACCTATGTGGTAATTTGTGGGCACTTTGTTTTTTCCAAAGGGGATGACTATGCACCTTTTGGCATTTAGCTTTAGGCCATGGCTCTGGCACCAGTTATCTGTCTCTGTGAGACCCTTTTGGAGGATGCTTGTGTCAGTCAGAGAGTTGATTATAGCACCCATTTTGCAGTCATCTGCGAACTTGGTCAGCCATAGTCCACCCATGTTAGCCTGTACCTCGGAGAAATATATACCGAACAAGAGAGGTCACAGGACTGAGCCTTGTGAGACACCACTTGTAACTGGTTTAGAGTCTGACATGACACCTGCTATTCTGACCATGTGGGTTCTATCCCTTAGCCAGTTTGCAACCCATCTTGCGACATAGGGGTTGATATTTAAGCTGGTGAGCTTATTTATGATGCCCGAGTGGGGTATTGTATCAAAGGCCTTTGTGAGGTCCAGGTAGGCTGTGTAGACTATCTTCCCTTCATCTATGGCTTTGGTAACTGTTTCAAAGAAGTCGACCAGGTTCAAGAGGCAAGATCTGCCCTTAACGAAGCTGAATTGGGTAGGATCCAGTGTCTGGAGGTTCCCAATGTCTTTGTTTATGATTTCCATGATGATACATTCCATAGCTTTGCAGACCAGGCTAGTCAGGCTTATAGGGCGATAGTTTCCGGGGTCTGTTGTGGCACCACCTTTGTGGAGTGGGACCACTGTTGCTGTACGCCATTCCTTGGGAACATATCCTGTAGTAAGGCTGAGATTGAACAGTGACTTTATATGAGGGTTTAGTTCTTCTTGGAGCTCATGTAAGATGCAGCCTGGGACACCGTCTGGTCCCATTGATGCTGTGTTTTTAGCTTTAGAGAGGGCAGCTCTCACCTGGGCATCTGTGATCTCAGGAAGGCTACACTCTGTTGGGATAGACATTTGCTCTTTTGGGGGGGAAGGGGGGGAGAAGTTTGCACTGAACCTTTCTGCCAGGATGTTGGCAATGTCTGTGGCTTCAGTGAATCTTTTGTAATTTTGCACTAACTCAGAGCATATCTGGGAGTTGCCTCCCAGGTTTCTGACATAACTAAAGAAGGCCTTGTGATTATCTTTAGTGTCTTGTGCAATTTTTCTTTCAAAGTTGGCCTTAGAAGATTTTATGAGGGATCGTAGTTTCTTGCTAGTACTGATCAGTGACGCCTTCCCTTTTTGGGATTTTGCTCTGTCATGTAGTAGCTTTCTCCTTCCGTTGTATAGCTTATTTATGGCCGGGGTCCACCACATAGGTCTCCTGCCTTTGGAGGAGTGAGTCTTGGTTTTATTTGGGATAGCATGCTCCATGCATTCCTGTAGGTGTCCATAGAATGCTTTTTTAAAGGATTCTGCATTTTGGGCCGTATTGTCTACTGGCCCAGGGACTTTGAAGGATTCTACCTCAGTTTTGAGAAGTGTGAAGTTTGCTTTTGAGACGTTCTTCACTGTGGTTTCCTTGGCTAGTGGTGGGGACGGAATATGGATGTCCAGTGAGATTTGTTTATGGTCTGATCTTACCAATGAGGGGTATACCTCTGGTGTAGAACATAGGGACCCCATGTTGGTGATGACTAGATCCAGTATGTTTTTCCCTCTTGTGGGAGTGGTGACCAGTTGTTCCATAGCATTTGAGTTTATAAATTCTAGGAACAGTTGGGCGAGGGTGTTTGGGCTTGAGTAGTTTTCCCAATCGATGTTTGGGTAGTTGAAGTCACCCAATATAATAGTGTTTGGAGAGATCTTCATATTCTCCAGTGTTCTCAGGAAAGCCGAGTGAGGTTCCTGTGTTTGGGAGGGTGGTCTGTAGCAGGCTACAAACTGAAAGGCAGTTTTGCCCATGTTAGTTGCACATTGATGGTCTCTGAAGCTTCGTGCAGTGCCACTAGCCTGGAGGTGTGCGTATCTTTGATAAATATGGATACTCCCCCTCCTTTTGTGGTTCGGTCTGAGTTTTGGGGCCGAAAAGCATGGTATGAAGTATAGCCTGGTAGTGCTGGGGTGCTCTCAGGAACCTTGAATCAGGTTTCTGTTACTGCACAGATATCGATATTCTCTATACTGAGGAGAGTCTCGAGTGCGTGCATCTTGAGGTTTTGACTTCTGGCGTTGAGCAGCATTACCCTTATTTTTTTTTTCTTTGTGTTGTCTATGGGGGTGGGTTTGTCTTTTGAGCCTTGCCTAAAAAAGGCACTATGGGGGATGCAGGAGCCTTAGCCAGTATTCAAAAACCCAGGGGTGACAGGTGCAATCCGTCCCTAGTGAAGCAACGTGGCTTGTCGAGCATGTCATCCCAGGCTGACAGACACTGGATCCCCTTTGAATGACACCAATACTTTAGCCAATTGTTAAAATTTATCATTTTGTCCTTATGCTATGGCATCATTCTTGGTGAGGGTAAGATGCTACTCAAGGTCAGGGTCATACCGGCCTGGGCTACATGATCAAAGAGCTCCTGTACGTCTTTTTTCATGTAGTCCAGGGAGGTACGTCTCAGGTCATTCACACCAGCATGGACAATGATGGAGTGATACTTGTACTTGCTTTGGAGTGACCAGAGTGCTTGTGTTATGTGGCAGATCTTGGCACCCGACAGGCAGCTTACAGTGACCTTCTCCTTGTTCAGCCTAGTTAGTGGGATGTCAGTGTGTCTGACAATAGAGTTACCTATTACAAGTGTATTAGGTGTGTTGTTTAGCCTTAAGGGCTGTGACTGTGTGGCACACTGACTTTATTTATACATATATATATATATATATATATATATATATATATATATATATATATATACATAAATATATATATTTTATATATATATATATATATATATATATATATATATATATATATATATCTGAAGCACAGTCGGACATCACATACACACTCTGAACCTCTTACTGCAACAAATCTGTCCAAAGGCTGTCTAAATGGGGGTGAAGGGGCACAAACTAGGGACCTCTTTTAATTATTGCCCTTATCCCTTACTCCCCAGCAGCAATTGTTCTGCTTTGCAACAAAATAATAAGGCCTGCCAAGTCTTGGACCCAAGCCTGTGTAAACCACAATCAAAGCAATGTACCATTACACCATCTGAGACATATAAAATAATGATGACTTTCCAAATATATCAGTTAGTACAGTCATTCAACAATAGGGAAAGGAGTCTGTAGAATCAGTCAGGTTCTCTATATATACATGTATATATGTATGGAGATGCATATATGTGGAGATATCTATACATAATACATATATATAGAGAGAGATTTACATTTGCATTTGTATCTACATATATGCATACACACACACACACACACACACACACACACATATATATATATATATATATATATATATATATATATATATAAAGGTGTATAAATATATAGAAATATACATAAATATATGACACCTACAAACACTTGGAATCTAAGGGTCATGCTGCTGCACACTAGATGTCTAAATCTGAAAATGCACTCACTGGAAATTTTCCTTAAAATGGGGAACAATGACATCTGTGCTATAGCAGAGACCTGGTTAAAGGCAGCAGGAAGCACCAAGTCACTACCAGCCTATAACTCATTCCACACCTTTTGTTTGCAGAACTTGGACTGAAGCTCCAAAGGTGGTGGTATTTCCATATTCATTAAGGATGCACACACCTCCAGAGTGGTGGGCCAACATTATGAATTACAGATCCTGCAGGTGTAGCTTACATTGGGTAAGATAGTGGTTGAGGTTGTAGCCTGCTATATGTCCCCAAACATGTCCCAAGACTCACACTCCATGTCCCTAAACCAACCTAACACTCTCATACTGGTGACTTCAACTACCCCACCATTAACTGGGAAAGCTACTCATGTACCAATGCACATTCCCATCACATTGATCTGGTCCTTGCTAACATGGGTGACTGTTAATGTACACCAGTAGACAACTCCTCCCTTGTTATATCTGAACACAAATTAATCACCTTTGGAAATCTACAGCCCTCCCACCCCCTCTGCACAGGTAACCACCATGAAAAGGCTTTCCAAACCTAACTATGGCCTCTTAAAAACAGAGGTGGCTGACCTCACGGCAGCCATACAAATGAAGACTAGTTGAGTGACTGCTGAATCAAATAAAAATGCAGTTTGAACACGTACACAAATGCATGGATACTGCCATACCCAATAGAACCAGGACCCTTACCTCCAAAAATAGGAAGCCAATCTGGTGCTCCCTGGCCATAAAGCAGCTGTACAACAGAAGGAGGGAACTGATATGGAATAAGTTGAAATCCCAAGACTGGAAACAAAAACCCTTATCAGCCTAAATTACAAGATGAGATTCCTCATCAAATACAACAAAGTTAACTATGAAAACAGAATTGGAGCATATAGTAAATACAACTACAAGGCCTCAAACATTTATGTAAATAATCTCCATGGCAATACCATGATTTCCTCTAAGCTACTAGACAATGGTACTTTCTAGACTGAGCCAACAAATATTGCCAATATACTGGCTGACATATTGAGTGCAAACTGTAACCCTCTCCCCCCCACCAAAGAACCAATCACAATACCAGTACACTACCAGGCACCCAGTATTACTGTTGCACAGGTTAAAACACCACTGTCCAAGGCCAAGAATACAGCTTCTATGGGACTTGAAATGTTCCTGGCTGTGTTCTACATGAACTACAGAGCGACCTGGCACCTCACCTGTGTGCTCTGTTCAAGCACAGCCTCACTCCAGACTTTGTCCCTACTGAATTGTGCACTGCTACAGTCACCCCTCTCCACAAATGAGGTACAACTACAGACCCTGGGAAATACAGCCCCAACTGCCTGATAAGTCTGTCATGCAAAGCTATGGAATGCATCATCATGCACCTAATACACAGGAATATGGGAATCTGTAGACTCAGGATCCCACACAGTCTACTTTTCTGCTCAATCAACCTGGTCAACCTCTTGGAGTCAGTCACCTGAGCGGTGGATGAAGGCAAGGTGGCACATACAGCCTAACTTGATCTGGACAAAGCCTTTGATATCATTCCCCACCCAGGAATCATGCAAAAACTCACTAAGCTAGGCATCCACCCCTATATCACTAGGTGGATTTAAACTGGATCACAGATAGAACCCGCAAAAGTAGCTGACTCCAAGTCAGACTGCTGAGCAGTCATAATTGGAGTCCCACAGTGTTCTGTCCTGGGTCCTCTCATGTTTGGTATCAACTTTTCTGAAGTCCATGCCAACATGAAGGGACTCTGGCTGACAAAGTTTCCATACAATTGCAAGTTGGGAGCTATTATTAACTACCCAAGTGATTTTGGCATCCTACTGAAAGGCCTCACTGAGACCAGTGACTCATGTCAGAGCCATGGCCTTAAGCTCAATGTCAGAAAATGTGTTGCCATCCCCTTTGTGGAAAACTCTGTTCCCATGAATTACCACATCGATGGTAGTCCCCTCAACAAAGAAGGTGTATAAGAGATCTGGGTACACAGGTTGACAGCAATGTCTCTTGACCACCACATTACCACTATGGTCACAAAGTCCTTCTACGTGGAACATCTCAGTACTAACGTAATAGAATCCAGGAAGGAAGAGGTTATTGTCCCTCTGTACCTGTACTCTTCTTGACAGAGTGACACAGTTTGTTTCAGCATACATATTATGATGGATGTGAGGTAGGTAAATGAAATGTATGTCCTCTTTTTCTGAAAACAATCACATCATTACAGTGATTTACTAGATAAATTATAATAATCTGTAAAACAGACCATAAATATGAGCAATAAACCTGGACATCCTGAAACAATCCAGCCAGTTGACAGGTATGCTCAGAACTCCTTTCTGCAATGAATCTGGACCAAGGCTGACAAAATGATGGGTGGAAACCATGAAAATGGGGATGTATCTGAAGTACTGGCATAGATAAGCTAACACAGTTGCTGTAGTAAAACCCTCCTGTGTGCTCTAACATATATTTAGTGAAATAGCACAAGTAATTGAATTAGGAAATGTGCTATGAGTAATTATACATGTATTTGCAAATTTATTCGGCAC